>NC_058081.1:415046963-415412495 GCF_014858855.1 Bufo gargarizans
AAAGATCCCGCGCGTGCGCACAGGCCTGTGCCTGATGCGCCCGTGCGGACTTTTAGATTCTGCCTCGTTGAGCGAAGTGCGCATGCGCGCGCACATGCGCGAACGCGCGCGAATGCGCGAACGCGCGCGAATATGCGCGAATGCGCACTTCGCTCCACGAGGCAGAATCTAAAAGTCCGCATGGGCGCATCAGGCACAGGCCTGTGCGCACGCGCGAGATCTTTGAAAAGGAGGAGGGGGCACTGAGGATAGCCGGAGGCGGATTTCATTACATCGAGGTGGCGCTGAAAGGATCATGGGAGGAGCTGGGCACCAACGGCGGCGGCGAAAAGCGGCAGATTCAGACCTTCAGAAACGCCCTGGGCACCTTATCCAGAGGATTGACAGGTTAGATAAAAGCGATTTTTATCAAAACTACAAGCCGGATTTATCTTATAACAACAGCTTTGTAATGACAAGGGCACCATGGAGAGAACAATAGTTTTAAAAGGGGGGGTTAGAAACTGGTGACAGAGTCCCTTTAAGGTGAAAACTAGCCCGGTCCCTAAGAGGTTAAAGGAGTGGTCCGAGTTATGTAAAAAAAAATATATATATATATATATAGCACTGTAATTCTGATGGTCAACAATATATACATAAGCTAAAAAGTTTTAGTCAAATTTTTTTATCTATTTTCTCTTTTCCCTAGTTCTCTTCTGCCCTCTTTTTACCTGCAATAACAACAATCTCTGATGTTTTCCTTGTGAATATTTGTGCCCCTCCACCTGCTCTGCAAATGGAGTGAATAACAGTGCTGCCCTGAGTGAAATGTCTGACTGTTGGGATAGTCAGCAGCATGTTATATGTGTGGGACTACAAGTCCCAACTGTACAATGACACTGCAGATACACACCGGATGTTCCCCCACCTTTTCTTGCAATGCTCTGCAGAACTCATCCAGTCTGTTAGCTCTGTGTCTGCAGCATGAGGAGGGCAGATCCTGTCTCTCCTCAGCAAAGCCTCCAGCCCCGATGCTACAGAATGGGTTAAACTTTTCTGAAGAATCCAGTGGGAGGTAGACACAGGGCAGACAGCAGCAAATTGCAGTGCAGGGGGTGTGGCCAGCAAAGTGAGGACTTATGCACAAACACAGACTAGGCTTGTGTAGGAGACATCATCAGAGCAGGGAGAGAAGCTGACATCACAGGTCATGTGACCATCAGTGAAATCTGAGAAAGCCACTGTAGATTAAGTAAGTGCATTGCAAACTACTTACATTTGATTAGTTCGGAACATATAAAGTATAAAAAAATAACTCAGACAACCCCTTTAATATAGTCTCTTCCTAAAGTCCCTAAAGCTAAAGTTGTCTCACTTCAGCAAATTGCATTTGTTATGTAGAGAAAATTAATACGAGGCACTTATTAATGTATTGCGATTGTCCATATTGCTTCGATTATTGGCTGGATTAATTTTTCCATCATATTATACATTGTTCGTTTCCATGGTTATGACCACCCTGCAATCCATCAGCAGTGGCCGTGCTTGCACACTATAGAAAAACAAATATAACAAAGAAGGGGCTGGGCACTCTCTATAACTGAAGTGAGTGGTACTTTATTGCATAAAATCTTATAATTACAGTTATTACTCCTAAAATTACAATACACTCAATAACAGGTCTGGCCAGACTAAAACGTAATACACAATACCTTAGACAATGCTAATATTACAACAATCCTAAATTAAAAACAAGGTGCTCCTATAAAACTTGTTGGTTAGTTTTTGATCCAATGTCCAGATTCACAAAAATAATCGCATAATTTGAGAGTGACATTAAATACTCGAGATTTTCCTATAGAACTTGTTTGTTAATATTTAATCCAATGTCCAGATTTTTACATAAATAATCATGAAATATTCGAGATTGCTCCAAATTTTCTTATATAGTTTATAGTCTATTAGTGGACAAATCGAGAAATGTCTTATAGTATATTCGAATAGGACTGTGTGTCGATTATATTCCCATCGCAAATACTTATTCCATCTCTAAATATGTTGTCTACTCACGAAACAGATCTACGTAAGCAGATCCAATGGACAGTCCACAGCGTCCCGCGTGGTGATTCAAGCCCAATCTTCCGCTGCTGCTTATTCACGTGAGTATCGACTTCAACAAGGAATAGTAATATACGACTTTGCTGAAATATTGGGAAAATCTCGAATAAAGATGTCCTTTGCCGTACACTTCAACTGGTTAGAGTTTCACCTACTGGCACCAGTAGCTCCTTTATGTGTTTCCGGTTCCACAGGCTTATGCAGTATAGTCTCGATAATTTTTCTTCAGAGCATTCAAAGCTGTAAAAAGCTGGTAGTCTTTATGTTGAATAGGGGGGTCCAATTCCAAACGCGTTTCGAGGCTCTAAGTGGCCCCTTCCTCAGTGGTTGACCTCCCCTCAATAATGCCTGTCCTTATATAGGGGAGTTAGAGACATGCAAAATGGGAAATGGATCTGGTTTTCCTTAAACACTGTAATGGATTTTGTCTGGATCAAACATTGCTCTTTTCTTTAGTATGAATACTGTATTTTTCATAAATTTTCATCATGCATATTCAACAAGCTCTATAGATTATATTGCACCAAAAAAACATGAAATATCGAAAAAACGCATGTGCGATATTGATGCGTTTTCATCACGTTTTCCATAAAAACATAAATTTCGACAACATGAATACATATATACCCTATATATATCACTAAAATGTATATAAAATGTATATAAACATAAAAATATATAAAAATAACATATAATTGATACCTTCATGTCGATAAATTGTGGGTCCTGTAGTCTTATCCTGTACATCGGTGAGGAGATATCACCGTTGAAATCTACTTTAATTAAGAATGAGGTGTTCCTTTAAAACTATAAAAAATGGACATAAAATGGCTTCCTGCTAGCTAAAAGCTTTAGAATTGTTTCCATATTTTCTATATTTATCAAAGGTAGAATGTTGTATAGTAAAGGTGAGTGCCATCGGCCAAGGAGGGACCGGCCACGTTTAATTATGGCACAGTCTGGAGTCGGCCGGTGGCACCCACCCCAGCTCACCCTTACAGGAAGCCAAAAAGTTCAAATTTGGAGTTCAGCCCCAGTGGCAGGAGTGTGTCGAATTAAAAAAATGTCTGTGTCTCCGCTCTCGACATCCTGCCAATGTGGTCCCCTCCCCTCCAATCCTTCTGTATCAAGGGCAGCAAACTTGAGACCTGAGGGACCCTGGTTGTGCACACTTTTAAAGTGACTCAAGAGAGAATGATTCTCGAAACCCTTTTTTGATCTTAGAAATATGCTCTGCTATTCTTTTTTTCAATAGCCTCTTGGTTCTGCCGATGTATTGTCGTCTACAAGGGCATTCAATGATATAAATTGCGTTGCTTGAATCACAAGATAAAAATTATTTTCTCATATGTTTATACCCATTTGAAGTGGATGTTATTACCATTGTTTTTTTTATGAAAGGTCGTGGACTTACAGTTATTGTACTGTCCACACCTGAAAAACCCCTTAATGTCTGCCCATTTTTGTATAATTTGTGGTTTTTTCGTTCTAGATTTAATAGATGGGGCAACCTTGAGGCCCAGATTTGGGGCCTTCGTAAAAGAAATGAATGGGTTCTCTGGCATCATGGCCCCAATGATCTTATCTTTCTGGACCATGTGCCAGTGTTTTCTGATGTTCTTTTGAATTTTCACATATTGTTCGTTGTATGGCAATATCATCCTAACTTGATCATCTACATTCCTTTTTTGAAATTCAGTAATATCATCGAAAAAGAGTCTCCTATCCATGTTTCGGACCCTATCGATGGTTTCATAAAGCATTTTCAGGGGATATTGTTTTATCGACATGAAGGTATCAATTATATGTTATTTTTATATATATTTTTATATGTTTATATACATTTTAGTGATATATATAGGGTATATATGTATTCATATTGTTGAAATTTATGTTTTTATGGAAAACGCAATGAAAACGCACCAATATCGCACATGTGTTTTTTCGATATTTTGCGTTTTTTGATGAAACATAATCTATAGAGCTTGTTGAATATGCATGATGAAAATTTATGAAAAATACAGTATTCATACTAAAGAAAAGAGCAATGTTTGATCCAGACAAAATCCATTACAGTGTTTAAAGAAAACCAGATCCATTTCCCATTTTGCATGTCTCTAACTCCCCTATATAAGGACAAGCATTATGGAGGAAAGGTCAACCACTGAGGAAGGGGCCACTGAGAGCCTCGAAACGCGTTTGGTATTGGACCCCCCTATTCAACATAAAGACTACCAGCTTTTTAAAGCTTTGAATTCTCTGAAGAAAAATTATCGAGAATATACCGCATAAGCCTGTGGAACCGTAAACACATAAAGGAAGTAAGTGAAAGTCTAACCAGTTGAAGTGAAAGGCAAATGACATCTTTAGTCGAGATACTCCCAATATTTCAGCAAAGTCGTATATTACTATTCCTTGTTGAAGTCGATACTCACGTGAATAAGCAGCAGCGGAAGATTGGGCTTGAATCACCACGCGGGAAGCCGCAGACCGTCCATTGGATCCGCCTATGTAGATCTGTTTCATGAGTAGACAACATATTTAGAGATGGAATAAGTATTTGCGATGGGAATTTAATCGACACACAGTCCTATTCGAATATACTATAAGACATTTCTCGATTTATCCACTAATAGACTATAAACTATATAAGGAAATTCGGAGCAATCTCGAATATTTCACGATTACTTATGTAAAAATCTGGACATTGGATTAAATATTAGCACACAAGTTCTATAGGAAAATCTCGAGTATTTAATGTCACTCTCAAATTATGCGATTATTTATGTGAATCTGAACATTGGATCAAAAACTAACCAATAAGTTTTATAGGAGCACCTTGTTTTTAATTTAGGATTGTTGTAATATTAGCATTGTCTAAGGTATTGTGTATTACGTTTTAGTCTGGCCAGACCTGTTATTGAGTGTATTGTAATTTTAGGAGTAATAACTATAATTATAAGATTTTATGCAATAAAGTACTACTCACTCCAGATATAGAGAGTGCCCAGCCCCTTCTTTGTTATATTGGTTTAGCTTATAGATTGGGTAAATCTGTTGGCTGAGAGCACCCATCCGGGGAACCTCACGCAGCAGTGCGGCCTAATTTTGGTTTAATTCAAATTACACTATAGAATAAGCACCAGCCAATGTAGGTTCCCATAATCTTGGCCACCAGAGAGGCTGGTGATTGTATTAACTTTCTCTACATGATACATGCGACTTACTATAGTGAGACAACCCCTTTAAGTCATTTCGTATCATCAGTACAGTTATTTTTTAGAAGACCGGACTTGGGTATTAGTTTGACAATGCCCTGGTGGCCGAGAGCTCCCGGTAGTTTTGCAGACAGGGCAACCACCCTCCCTGGCTCCTCCATGCTATACCACTGGCAAACACTATTTATAGATTTATTGGAAATACAAACTGTTTTACACTGTTGAATACTGTATATATATATATATATATATATATATATATACAGTTGCAAGAAAAAGTATGTGAACCTTTTGGAATTGTATGGATTTCTGCACAAATTGTTCATAAAATGTGATCTGATCTTCATCTAAGTAACAACAATAGACAATCACAGTCTGCTTAAACAAATAACACACAAAGAATTTAATATTACTATGTTTTTATTGAACACACCATGTAAACAGTCACAGTGCAGGTGGAAAAAGTATGTGAACCCCTAGACTAATGACATCTCCAAGAGCTAATTGGAGTGAGGTGTCAGCCAACTGGAGTCCAATCAATGAGATGAGATTGGAGGTGTTGGCTACAGCTGCCCTGCCCTATAAAAAAACACACACCAGTTCTGGGTTTGCTTTTCACAAGAAGCATTGCCTGATGTGAATGAGGACTCACACAAAAGAGCTCTCAGAAGACCTAAGATTAAGAATTGTTGACTTGCATAAAGCTGGAAAGGGTTATAATAGTATCTTCAAAAGCCTTGTTGTTCATCAGTCCACGGTAAGACAAATTATCTATAAATGGAGAAAGTTCAGCACTGCTGCTACTCTCCCTAGGAGAGGCCGTCCTGTAAAGATGACTGCAAGAGCACAGCGCAGAGTGCTCAATGAGGTGAAGAAGAATCCTAGAATGTCAGCTAAAGACTTACAAAAGTCTCTGGCATATGCTAACATCGAATCTACGATAAGTAAAACACTAAACAAGAATGGATTTCATGGGAGGATAACACAGAGGAATCCACTGCTGTCCAAAAAAAACATTGTTGCACATTTACAGTTTGCACAAGAGCACCTGGATGTTCCACAGCAGTACTGGCAAAATATTCTGTGGACAGATGAAACCAAAGTTGAGTTGTATGGAAGAAACACACAACACACCAACATCAAAACCTCAACTGTGAAGTATGGTGGTGTGGGTATCATGGTTTGGGCTGCTTTGCTGCATCAGGGCCTGGACGGATTTCTATTATCGAAGGAAAAATGTATTCCCAATTTTATCAAGACATTTTGCAGGAGAACTTAAGGCCATCTGTCCACTAGCTGAAGCTCAACAGAAGATATGTGTTGCAACAGGACAATGACCCAAAGCATAGAAGTAAATCAACAACAGAATGGCTTAAACAGAAGAAAATACGCCTTCTGTAGTGGCCCAGTTTGAGTCGTGACCTCAACCCAATTGAGATGCTGTGGCATGACCTCAAGAAAGCGATTTACACCAGATATCCCAAGAATATTGGTGAACTGAAACAGTTCTGTAAAGAGGAATGGTCAATAATTACTCCTGACCGTTGTGCACGTCTGATCTGCAACTACAGGAAACGTTTTGTTGAAGTTGTTGCTCCCAGAGGAGGTTCAACCAGTTATTAAATCCAAGGGTTCACATACTTTTTCCACCTGCACTGTGAATGTTTACATGGTGTGTTCAATAAAGACATGATAACATTTAATTCTTTGTGTGTTATTAGTTTCAGCAGACTGTGATTGTCTATTGTTGTGATTTAGATGAAGATCAGATCACATTTTATGACCAATTTGTGCAGACATCCATATAATTCCAAAGGGTTCACATACTTTTTCTTGCAACTGTATATACAAACCGGATTCCCAAAAAGTTGTGACACTAAACAAATTGTGAATAAAAACTAAATGCAATGATGTGGAGATGGCAAATGTCAATATTTTGTTTGCAATAGAACGTAGATGACAGATCAAACAGTGTCAACAAATCCCCAAAAAGTTGGGACAAGTAGCAATAAGAGGCTGTAAAAAGTAAATTTGAGCATAACGAAGAGCTGGAAGACCAATTAACACTAATTTGGTCAATTGGCAACATGATTGGGTATAAAAAGAGCTTCTCAGAGTGGCAGTGTCTCTCAGAAGCCAAGATGGGTAGATGATCACCAATTCCCACAATGTTGCGCAGAAAGATAGTGGAGCAATATCAGAAAGGTGTTACCCAGCGAAAAATTGCAAAGACTTTGCATCTATCATCATCAACTGTGCATAACATCATCTGAAGTTTCAGAGAATCTGGAACAATCTCTGTGCGTAAGGGTCAAGGCCGTAAAACCATACTGGATGCCCGTGATCTCCGGGCCCTTAAACGACACTGCACCACAAACAGGAATGCTACTGTAAAGGAAATCACAGAATGGGCTCAGGTATACTTCCAGAAACCATTGTCAGTGAACACAATCCACCGTGCCATCCGCCGTTGCCAGCTGAAACTCTACAGTGCAAAGAAGAAGCCATTTCTAAGAAAGATCCACAAGCTCAGGCGTTTTCACTGTGCCAAGGATCATTTAAAATGGAGTGTGGCAAAATGGAAGACTGTTCTGTGGTCAGACGAGTCACGATTCGAAGTTCTTTTTGGAAATCTGGGACGCCATGTCATCCGGACCAAAGAGGACAAGGACAACCCAAGTTGTTATCAACGCTCAGTTCAGAAGCCTGCATCTCTGATGGTATGGGGTTGCATGAGTGCGTGTGGCATGGGCAGCTTGCATGTCTGGAAAGGCACCATCAATGCAGAAAAATATATTCAGGTTCTAGAACAACATATGCTCCCATCCAGACGTCATCTCTTTCAGGGAAGACCCTGCATTTTTCAACAAAATAATGCCAGACCACATTCTGCATCAATCACAACATCATGGCTGCGTAGGAGAAGGATCCGGGTACTGAAATGGCCAGTCTGCAGTCCAGATCTTTCACCTATAGAGAACATTTGGCACATAATAAAGAGGAAGGTGCAACAAAGAAGGCCCAAGACGATTGAACAGTTAGAGGCCTGTATTAGACAAGAATGGGAGAGCATTCCTATTTCTAAACTTGAGAAACTGGTCTCCTCGGTCCCCAGATGTCTGTTGAGTGTTGTAAGAAGAAGGGGAGATGCCACACAGTGGTGAAAATGGCCTTGTCCCAACTTTTTGGGGATTTGTTGACACCATGAAATTCTGATTCAACATATTTTTCCCTTAAAATGGTACATTTTCTCCGTTTAAACTTTTGTTCCGTGATTTATGTTCTATTCTGAATAAAATATTAGAAGTTGGCACCTCCACATCATTGCATTCAGTTTTTATTCACAATTTGTATAGTGTCCCAACTTTTTTGGAATCCGGTTTGTATGTATATATATATATATATATATATATATATATAAAACAATGCTTGCTTTGGAGGGACTTTATTTTATAATTACCTTTGCTTGGCTTGAGAGATTTTTTCCTGAAGAAAAAACATGAACAATTGTCAAAACATAAAACATAATAAACCACAAAAATGTGTGAACATATTCTAATGATGGATGAACAGTATACAACAGTAGAAAAAGGGCATAGTTCTTACAGTATGGAATTTCACTCCTGGAGAAGAATGCCCATTCAGAAGACGGAGTGGGAAAATGTACCGTACACCTCCGTGCTTTGTTCCAGCTTAGACCCCTGCACTTAGTTAAGTAGGGATTGCTCTCCAGTTGCGGGCCGTTGTTTAGAATGGATTGTACAAGTAGGTAGGGGCAGTGATGCTGGTGGAGTTCAGGGCTTACTGTTCCCAACCGTAACAGTTACCCAGACCATTGTTTTCCAACCAGTTACTTGAAAGCTACCCTGCATTTGGCTCTCCAGCTGCTGGTAGGTCTACTGTGTACTAGTGGCATCTGAGTTGCCACAGCATTTCTAGAATTTGCTACTAGACAAAACTATATCACTACCAGAAAGCTACAGGATGAAAGACATTTCACTAGGTCATATATTAGATAGGATTCTTCACTTTTACTACTCGGTGTGGCTCATTCCTATTTGCTACCATCTTTTACAATATTAACCCTGATGCTGATAGTATACAGATTTTCATATACCTTGACGGATGCCAATTAATAGACCTGACGTTGTTGACAGTGGGAACTGCTACTTACTATAACACTAGCCCAATGATCCCACTGTCAGCCTGTCTATGATGTCCCATATTGTACTGTTGCCATTGCAGCCACTAATATCCCGGCTTTCACTACTACTACCCTTACATGGCCGTATATCTCCTGCCTTGTCCATTAGGTTCCAATCTGTACTGCTACAGCTGCCACTACTACTACCCCTACACAGCCAAACATCTCCTGCCTTATTTATCTGGTCCTATACTGTACTGCTGCTGCTCCCTAAAAAGGCAGAATTTTTGTATGGACAATTTTGGTAAAAACAAAAGCCATTGCTTCTTCAGTGTCACCAGCACATGTATTTGCGGCAGTGAAATTTGTAGAGATAGACTATATATTATATATGTTTGTATTTTACTTAATATAACAACAAACCTGTTGCCACTCTACAAAAAGGGACAATTTTTGTTAAAAAAATCAGCTACCATGCATGTACCACAGTCATATTTCTCACTGTCACTTGTGCTGTCTTGGTATTGAAGAGCTTGGATAAGGTTTAAGAGCTTGAAAAATGTTGGTCACTGGCTACCTGTCTGAATGTCATACATAACTTTGCATAGCAATTTGAACACTTTTGATTTGGGTCAAATTTATTTATGGTCAGGGCTAGGAAACGTCAGCGTACGCAGAGACTCCCGCCCTGAGCAAGGTGGCTGAATTATGCCGGGAGCCACGGCGAGGGTACACCAAGAAAAGGGGGCATACCCAGTGAAACCTTGAAAAAAGGGGCGGGGGGGAGGGGCGTGAAGCTCGGGCGCCTGGCTGAACGGAAGCGAGAGGTATATATGGCCAGACGCCCCTCCCACAAATGCAGGCTGATACCAGCCTTACCTATTTATGGTCAGGGCTAGGAAACGTCAGCGTACGCAGAGACTCCCGCCCTGAGCAAGGTGGCTGAATTATGCCGGGAGCCACGGCGAGGGTACACCAAGAAAAGGGGGCAAAAGCAACCATTAGTAACAACATTTTATTACATGATTTACAAAGCCAAAGAACAAAAGGCACGAGAGATCTCTAATTGAGGATTAGGAATATATCTAGTGTAGCAAGAGGACCGCCACCGCCCCATGCTCCGAATGACGTGAGCTGGCACCTGATGTCGTGATGCGGCTGAAGCTGCCCCTATGCGGAAAGAATGCCCTGATATAACTTTGGGGTCGTATCCTAGGCCTTGGGCAAGAGCACGGATGCAGGAAATGAACCGTGTGGCAGTAAGGGGTTTGCCGGCGTGCGGCAGGAGAGGACTGTCTGGAGAACCGACCCGGATGTGTAATAATAATTGGTGCAGCACCTGAACTGGGCACCATATGTTGGAGGTCGGATAAAATCTGATTGCGGTAGGGGGACCCGTCTGACTGGTTTTGGTAGAGGGTAGGAGGAGAGTGTAGCAACCTCGGCCCCAAGACAGATGCTGTTTCAACGGGTGACCCTGACGGTTCGGCCCGGCTAAAACTTCCCCAGGCCTAAGAAACCCATAAAAAATGAGGTACATGGCTGCTTTCAAGACCAAGCTAGTGGAGGGCCCAAAAGGATAACCGTCCAAAGACGAGGAGAGAGCCCTAAACAACTCGCTAAACACGGGTTGCCTACGGCTACGGGACCCCTTACCCTCTTTCTGAATACCCCGAAGGGTGGCCTTAATGGCCTGAACAGAGAAAAAGGACCCGCGGTGTGGATCATCCAGCATGAAGTGGTGTTGAAGCCCGGCTAAATAGAGTTTGATGGTATTGTGTGACAGCCCCAGTTGGTAGTGACAATGGGCTAAAAAGGCCATGATGTGAGCAGTTTCGGAATGATGACCCCTTGGATGAGTTCTGGAGAATTTATCAAACGCCCTCAAGCCGGCCTGGTAATTCCTCGCCGTATTACGCGACAGAGACTTTCTGACCAGACCCTTGGCTTCGTCTATGAGGACATCTAGCCCAGGGTGAGGGTGCTGAAATGGGGCACGGGCGCTCCTGACCGATCCGCGTCGGGCACTTCCTGGAAAAAAAACGGAAAATTAAAGCGGGAAAGAGCGTCCGCGGCCCTATTCTGCTCGCCTGATATATGTATGCACCGGAAATGAAAATTGTGGCGGAGGGACAGCCAGACTAGCTTGCGCAAAAATGCCATGATCTTGAATGACTGGGCCCTGCCTTTGTTAACGATGTCCACCAAGGTCTGACTATCCGTAACAAAGGACACGGAAGAATTAGACCAAAGGTGGCCCCAAACCTGGGCTGCCGCCACGAGGGGATATAGTTCCAGGAGGGGAGAGGATTTAAGAGCAGCTGGATCTGAGGCCAATTCTGGCGGCCATCCGGCGGCCAACCAATGGGACCTGAAAATGGCAGCGAACCCGAATGACCCCGCGGCATCGGAAAAGACGAGAGGAGAAGCTGAACCCCACTGTGGCACAAACAGCGAAATGCCATTCCAATTGGACAGGAAACTGTCCCACATGCACAGGTCCACGATGGCATGACCGTCGAGATGGACAACAGAATCCTGCTCTGGAGCGGAGGGCAACAGACATAATAATCTGGCGAGAAAGGTCCTGCCTTGAGGCATGATTCTGGTGGCGAAATTAAGCATCCCCAGCAAGGATTGCAACTCGACCTTGGTCAAAGAGTGGGACCGGACCGCTTGAGAGATGGCTGATCGAATCGGTGCAATTTCTCGCTGGGGAGGCTGGCCTCCATCTTAACTGTATCCAGAATTATGCCCAAGAAGGTGACCCTGGTGGCCGGACCCTCCTTCTTGGCGGCAGCGACAGGGACCTGAAGACGGGCAAAAATATCCAAAAGAGTGTGAGGAATGGATGGGACCTGACTAGGACTTTCTACCATAAGGAAGTCATCCAGGTAGTGAACGACCATGGATAACCCGCCATGATGGATGAGGATCCAGTGTAGTGCTTTGGCCAGTTGATCGAAAAGCCACGGGCTACTTTTAGACCCGAAAGTGAGACGGTTGGCGAAGTAGTAATTATCCGCCCACTTGAAGCCATAATACTTCCAAAGCTGTGGATGGATAGGAAGCTGCTTGAAAGCATCAGCTATATCTACTTTAGCCAACCAAGCCCCGGCCCCTGCAAGCAAAATGTACTGAATGGCCTCGTCGACCGAGGAATATTGCATTGAATATTCCTCGGATGGGATGAGTGAATTGAGACTCGGGATGGCCGACATATGAGGCGCAGAGAGGTCGTAAATGAGACGCTTTTTATTAGATGAAAGTTTCGTAACAAGACCAATGGGACTGATGCGCCATGATTGGAAAGGAATGTCTGAAAAAGGACCGATGACAAACCCCTTGTCGACCTCCAGTTGGATGAGAGAGGTGACTGCCTCAGGATCGCTGGCCGCAGATAACAGGTTAGGGCCCGTCCAACAGCCCTGCGGGAGTGTAATGAGGCCAGTATGGAAACCCTCTCTGAACCCATCCAACAAGAAGGAGACAAAAAGCCGATCAGGGTGGTCCCGCAGGGGAGCAGCCAGTAACCCCAAATTAATGTCGGCTAGTCAGGAATCCTTGGCTGCCCTCCTGGGACAGGAGGAACGGGGATGGGCCCGAAAACAAAGGGAACAAATATGGAGCGCCCGGCAGGAATTGAAGGCACATCCCTTGGCATTAAAATTATTGCAAACCTGGTTGCTACCGAGGAACACAATGGGTCTGCCCAGTTTATCTAAAGACGGGGAAGACCTGGAGGACCCAGAAGGACCTGCCGAAGGAGCTGACTGTGGGGCTTGCACCGGATTGGGACACCAGTCGGTGGAATGAAAAATGGACTGGCAGGTAGCACAGAGGGGGGCCTTGAGACCCGCAAAATGCCGGCAAAACAATTCCATATCCAAATCCGCCCAGCTAGACACGAACTGGAACTGACTCAGAGCGGCCGCGGCTTTGGCCGAAAAAGAACGATGATAATCGTAAAAAGCCGTGCCACCGTATTTGTGCCCCAAGTCCGTAATCCGGTACAAGTAAGTGTCCAGCTCTTCCCTGCGATCTGGCTGAGCGGAACACACCACGTCCCTATAGAGGCTGAAAGCCAGGACAAACTCAGAAATGGAAAGTTTCCTATTAAGCCGAGCATCCTTAGCTTTCAACACCACGGAAACCTCGCCGCAGTTAATGACCCGATTCTCTGAAATATCCTGGGAGGCAATAAGGATGGATGCAAGGTTCATGTCCTTGCCCGCCAGGATATCCTTTTTAATATGCTCCGGGACAAAGTGGGAAGGGGCGATCTGAGGTGTGACAGAAGGCCTACCTGCAACGTCCAGCGGAATGGCAGGGGTGGCTGCCGACCCTGGAAATTGCGGTGGAACCGCGGGCCTGGATTCCAAAACCGCTACCCTAGCCTGAATGTCCGAAACCGAGCCAGCCAGACCAGTGATGGACGACTGAATCTGAGCTAGGGCCAGCTGTATAGAATCCAGGTTGGAATGGTCCGCCATCGGGGCCGGGGCCGTCATCAGCAGGCGATACAATTCAGCCTTGCGGGCAGACGCCGGATGCCGTATCCCCCTGCGGTTAAGTTCGGCGACCAATCTTGGCACCGTCCAGCTTCTCAATGATGTACCACTGTCGCGCCCTGAGACGGGAGTACCAGGCATGGAGACGTTATCGTCCATATCGGAGGAGACATGAGACATATTTGACCTGAGAAAAAAGATGAGTAAAGTACACCTAGAAAAAGAAACGATACAGACGAATGCGAAGAGGCCGGACGGAAGAATTGTGAGAAACAATAAAGGTGAGTAAAAATGCCCATCGGACGAGCAACCTACCTGGTAGGACACGAATGGATTTGGAAGCACGGCTCCAAAACCCCAAATGCTAACGATGGAGCTAATGAAAGGAAAATGACCCTGAGTAGAACCGAAGTTTTAACCCTGCCTTGATAACCATCTATGAACTGACTTACCAGAGAGCGCCCCGGAATTGCCTGGCCGAAAACGTAGAACACGTACAACTAAAGTTCAATCTAAAGGGAGGAACAATACAACGACAGAACATATACAAACCCCCTGAATAACCGGGAGACACCGACAACCTGGGCGATCCAGGGACATTGACAACCTGGGCGATCCAGGGACATTGACAACCTGGGCGATCCAGGGACATTGACGACCTGGGCGATCCAGGGACATTGACGACCTGGGCGATCCAGGGACATTGACGACCTGGGCGATCCAGGGACATTGACGACCTGGGCGATCCAGGGACATTGACGACCTGGGCGATCCAGGGACATTGACGACCTGGGCGATCCAGGGACATTGACGACCTGGGCGATCCAGGGACATTGACGACCTGGGCGATCCAGGGACATTGACGACCTGGGCGATCCAGGGACATTGACAACCTGGGCGATCCAGGGACATTGACAACCTGGGCGATCCAGGGACATTGACAACCTGGGCGATCCAGGGACATTGACAACCTGCGCGATCCAGGGACATTGACAACCTGGGCGATCCAGGGACATTGACAACCTGGGCGATCCAGGGACATTGACAACCTGGGCGATCCAGGGACATTGACAACATGGGTGATCCAGGGACATTGACAACCTGGGCGATCCAGGGACATTGACAACCTGGGCGATCCAGGGACATTGACAGCCTGGGCGATCCAGGGACATTGACAGCCTGGGCGATCCAGGGACATTGACAACCTGGGCGATCCAGGGACATTGACAACCTGGGCGATCCAGGGACCCAGAAAAGGGAACGACCGGGAGCCAGAAGCAAAATGCAACAGAAAAACCGCTGACTTAAAACAGTAACGTGAAAACTCCCTCTCGACTAGACCGCAAATTCTGGCACTATGATGCTGTAGGATTTTAACACTGAAATATATGCATGAATTTATCATTATTAGTTTTTTACACAACTCCCCCCCCCTTTTTTTTTTTTTTTTTTTTTAAAACCAGCCAGCATTGCTGCTCTGAAAACGGGCACACGTATGGTATAATAAACCCGCCGGTAACCTGCTGGAGGGGTTAGGAGGCATAAATGAAGCTATGCCCCCCCTGGACACAGGAGAACCCCTGCACCATAATACCAGAATTTGTCAACCCTTTCAGTGCTGAAAGCACTGTTTCGAAAATCACAAACATAGCCTCGCCCTGACTCACTGGCCCTTTAAATCCTTCATGACCCTTATGCTGAGCGGCATGAGACGGAAGCGCACTAAGCTAGGACACCGCTCCCCCGACCCAGCCGCCTGTGACTGCGTGGGCGGAACGTACTGGGGGAGAGCGGCATCCCCACCGGGCAACCCCCAGAGCCAGAGACCAGGCCGGACGTAAAACTAGGCTGGAGCGGGGACGCTGTACCCCGATTACCTGGCAGGCTAGCGGCGAAGCTGACGACAGCGGCACGTGACCGCGGTAACCCGGAAGTGACGACACTGAAGGAGGGAGCGTGAAGCCGCAGTAATGCGTGAAGCTCGGGCGCCTGGCTGAACGGAAGCGAGAGGTATATATGGCCAGACGCCCCTCCCACAAATGCAGGCTGATACCAGCCTTACCTATTTGTACTCAAATCTACAGATCAATTTGTTCAATTTGGACCCAAAATGTATTTAAACTTTTTCCTAATTTAAAGTGCCATTGGACAGAAGTGCCCCTGTTTCTGAAAAAGAAGCACATATGGGGTCATATATCAAACTGATGTAAAGTAGAACTGGCTTAGTTGCCCCTAGCAACCAATCAGATTTCACCTTTCATTTTTGATGTTGTTGTTAAATCTCTTTTTATTATGTGTCAGGATCCCTACTAATAGGTCACGTCACTGGGGTGAATTATACTAGTGAGCTCATCAAGTTAGCACAGAAATTCCCACCCACCTATTCTAGATGACCGACTTATTCTAACTTACTCCCCTAGATTCTAACACCCCAATAGCTGCCACCACCTATACTATAAGGCAATAGGGGCCTATACTCAGGTATTCTCTTAACCCAAATTTAAAACTGTTAACACAAGTAATCTATATGGGACCTAAAATCCTCTGAAACACTGCTGGTAACAAGGAAGGGACTTATTAATGTTTACATTTAATACACAATAGTGCAGTGCAATACAAAAAGAAATTGTCAGATAAAAACAAAATATACATACAATAACAATGCAGTGAACAGATAAAATAAAAGGGGTAAAATGCAGAATATTGGCTTACCGAGATGCATCAGTTATATTCCAGCTGTGGGGACAGCTGAAGATATGGGCATTCACTCCAAACGATGTGGATCCCCAAAAAGGCTAACAGTTACCTGTTCCCAAACACCCATTTGTATCCCTTCCTCAGCCGAGGGGTGGGCTGTGAGGCAACCTCCCTCCTTTCGGTCCGGCCTTCTGGGACATCTGATATCATTCAGGTTTCTGCCCCACCTTCCCAGAAGACTGACTGAGGTGGCAATATGAATCACGGCGATTCCTCGCTGTATGACAGGGACTGCGGGTACATGTATGATCCCATAATCTGGGTCGCTTTGTCCCGGTCATATAGACACCAAATGTGATGAATGCCTCCTGTCCAGTATGGCGCGCATAGACTCTGCCCAAAGCCCATGCCAGGCTGAACACAATTATTAGGGTTCTGAGGCTGTGGGTGCCATGAGGTTGGAGTTATGGCTTCTGATATTATTTCATTCATCTACTGAATGGGTTAGACCACTCACTCGTCTAGCAGCCAACATGTCTAGGGTGGCTGTGCATTTTAAGTATCCCCCTCCTAGGTCTTCATTAGGATGCCCAAATGGTTTGCAATTAGCGGGCCTGTGCTAAATGGGGGTTTCCTCTGAGAATGTGGAGTTTCTCACCTAGTCATCAGATGGGCTGGCATCTAAAGGCACCATTTGCATTAGCTTAATAGATAAATTAGCCACTGCTATACAATTAGCTATTGATAATGTAAGTTTAGGAGAATATGAGATCTATCTGTCTATTCCCCTCAGATTTCGTTACATTATATATAAAGGTTAACACAAATAAGAGTGTACAAACAAACAATACATCTCCAAGTAGTAGATTATGCATTAGAAAACTGTACATTAATACAAAATAAATTCTGTTACACAATGAGACAGTGTGAGAGTCTTATTTGTCTGGGGTTCCTGCCCATCATAATACGTAGGGTGTAACTATAGCCTTCTGTAGTGATACTAAAGCATAGTGAATTGAAGGTGAGGCTACAAGATGTATTTAACATATATGTTGGGGTAGGGGTGTCGTCTCCAGCTCTAATTTGCTTCTTATAATATCTGCATCTTTAGATGTAATATTATTATGATAGGCGTATCTACAGATACACTTATAGGTACTAGTGTATCCCACCATCTGGATTAGGTCTTCCTAACTACTGTTCGTGACAGTTGTCATGGTACTGTCTCCTGAAAGATATCTCTTCTTCATGTGAAGGTTGCCAAGTTTTCAGGTAGTGTTCTCTGCAATTGCATTCCCACCCAACTAGCTCCTCCATGTGACAGAGATCATTCATTTTCTCATACCACATAGCTATGGTCAGAGGCTCCACTTCTCTCCATTTCATTGTGATTAATAGCTTCACCGCTGCTATCATGTGCGTTGGCAAGCTTCTTTTATCAGGTCTATATATTTGGCAGCTCCTTTGTAAAATGGAAGGTGGAATCTGATTTTTTGCTATAGGCAACTAAGCTAGTTCTACGCTGCACCAGTTTAATAAATGACCCCAATATTTTTTCTCAAATTTTGACAATACATTGAAATGATTCAAATTTATTTTATGACTGCATTTTACTCCTTTTGGGCTACAAATAATTTTTTCATTTGGTCTAAAAATATTCAGGAGTTTCTTAAATATTAGATGCAAGTTGTCTCTCTGTGTTTTCTTCTGAATGGCTAATGTGTAGTTCTTATCTCTGACCTAATGACCTCATAAACACATTTAGGCCACAGTCTTATCTGGTTGATAAGAATTGAGCTATAATTATTGTTTAGAAAAAAGACAACTGAGGGAAGATCTAATAACTATGTATAAATATCAGGGGTCAGTACAGAGATCTCTCCAATGATTTATTTGCACCCCGGACTGTAACGAGAGGACATCCTCTGAAAGAAAGTTTCTACAGAAACAGAGAAGAGAATTCTTTACTGTAAGAGAAGTGAAACTATGGAACTCTCCGCCTTAGGCTACATGCACACGGCCGTATGTGTTTTGAGGTCCGTAAATTGTGGATGCCTAAAATGGACAAGAATATGACATGTTCTATTTTTTTTGCGGGGCTATGGAACGGACATACGGATGTGGACAGCACTGTCCACATTTTTTGCGGACCCATTGAGACAGAACGGACACGGAAACAAACAACGTTCGTGTGCATGTAGCCTGCGGAAGTGGTGATGGTGAATTCACTAAAAGAGTTGAAGAGGGGCCTGGATGTATTCCTGAAGTGTAATAATATTACAGGTCATAGTTACTAGAGATGGGTTGTTGATATAAGGAGCTATTCTGATTGCCTGATTGTAGTCGGAAAATAATTTTTCCCCCTAAAGTGAGGAAAATTGGCTTCTACCCTACAAGGTTTTTTTTTTTTTTTTGCAGTCCTTCGGATCAACTTGCAGAATATCAGGCTGAACTGGATAGACAGATGTCTATTTTTAGCTTTATAAACTATAGGGCACATTTATTAAGACCGGCGTTTTAGACACCAGTCTTAATAAGGGCCAATAGCTGATTGTTGATCTGCCGAAGTTATGAAAAGTCACCGCTCCATAACTTCAGCACATCCAGCGTCAATTCTAAATGTACAACAGCTTCCTAGCTATAGAAAATGGTAAATCAGATGAGCTTTCCGGCCCATCCCCTTCCCCACCCATGCCATGTCCACTTATTTAGACCTGGCATAAGATTAAAAAATGACCCCTTATGTTATGGTTTTACTATGTTACTATGTTATGAAGTCAGCAAAACAAAGATAAGAACTACACATGTGCTGTGAGATGATGGGATTCAAAGAAAACACAACGCACAGACAGATTTTTTTTTTTCTCTTTTATCTCAGAAACAAAAGTACCATATTTTTCGCCCTATAAGACACACCGACCCATAAGACGCACCTAGGTTTTTGAGGAGGAAAATAAGAAAAAAAAAATTTTGAGCCAAAAGGTATGCTTTTGGTGGGCTTTGAACTAATGGTAGCCTGTGAATGACACTATTATGGGGGATCTGTGGATGATGCACTGTTATGGGGGATCTGTGGCTTACACTGATATGAGCATCTGTGGATGGCACTGTTATGAGCATCTGTGGATGGCAGGCACTGTTATGGGGGTCTGTGGCTGACAATATTATGGGGGTCTGTGGATGACACTATTATGGGGATCTGTGGCTGACACTGTTATGGGCGTCTGTGGTTGACACTGTTATGGTGGGGACATCTGTGGATGGCATGACTGCTATGGGGGGATCTGAGGATGACAGATAAATTGCATGTTATGTTATGTGTCATTCACAGATCCCTCCCATAACAGTGTCCCTGTGTATTGTGAATGACCGCCAATACAGGGGGTGGGGACTGTCATCTACAGTAGTTTTGTAATGGCACCAGGGCCCAGTGCAGTCATTGTATTCTATTGCACCAGGCCCCGCTCACTGTACTAATTATATCTAACTGCAGACAATGTTTAACTATAGAATATCTTCAATCCAGCAGCTTGTACTTACGTCCATAGCAGGCAGGAGGCAAGAGAGTGGGCGGGCGGGCACTGGCAGCGTAACTCACTACGTCACGCACTTGCGCCGCTTCCTTCATTCATAAAGTGGGCAGAGCAGGTGCGCGATATAGTGAGTTACGCTGCCAGTGCCTGCCCGCCCAGCCTCCTGCCTGCTACGGATGTAAGTACAGACTGCTGAATTGAAGATATTCTATAGTTAAACATTGCCTGCAGTTAGATACGATTAGTACAGCGAGCGGGGCCCGGTGCAATAGAATACAGTGACTGCACTGGGCCCCGCTGCCATTACAAAACAAGACTCTGGCCCCCAGCCCCTCTTCCCTCCACCCTGATACACGGTGTATCAGTGTAAACTGCAGCATTCACCCCATAAGATGCACTGCCATTTTCCACCCACTTTTGGGCTAAAACAGTGTGTCTTATAGTGCGAAAAATACTGTAATTGGATTTCCCATAGCTTCCTCAACGGCACTGACAGAAGGTTAACCCCCAACTACCAAGGACAGTAAACAATGCAGAATCCCACAATAAAAATAATCTCCTCCTCTATATACTTCAGTTAATGACAGAGACCAAGAGATGCTAAAAAAATATGAATAATTCTAAATAACCAACAATATACAATAACAAAAGGCAAAACAAAATTAGGGTGGGAATGCCCAGTGCTGATGTGGAAGCTATGGGAAATCCAATTGCCGGTAAGAGTAATTATCATCTTTCTAAATGGCTTCCCAATGGCACTAAAAGAAGATTTACAGAGAAGAATCAAGTTCAGGAGGGACTACTGCCAAAAGGACGGACAAACAACAAATCCCAATTCATAAGAATGGTTAACTTATAAGGTTTGAAGAAGGTTAAAGGATTTGACCAAGTGCCACCTCAGAATTTTTTTTCAAACAAGACTGATGCCTTTGCTGCTGAGGAGTTGAAAATAGCTCTAGTTGAGTGAGCCCTAAGCCCTGGAGGAGGAGAAACTTTTTTCTCCTGATAACAAGCAGTAATATGTCACCGCCAGTTCTGTAAGAAGGTCTGGCAGACGTTCTTCTCTACCTCTTGTATGATGTTCTTTGTTTTGGTTTCACTTTGTCATCTCTTTTCCTTCTGCCAGGTGTCACTTATTTAGACTAATCGTCTTCCTTTATATTCCCTCCCATACTGCCTCACTTTGCAGTTTATACTACTTCCTGGATAAAGTGTTCACTGCTGGAGGCTGCTGCTGTTTGCTCAGATAAGTATTTTACTTTATCGTGTTTCCTTGCTAGCTTGATTCTAGGTGACCCTGACTCCATCCGTATTAAGTGCAGGGAACCAGTGGTCATGTCCCCTCACTATTATAGGGTTTTCAGGTGTCACATAGTCTTAGGTACGTGGGCATGCAATTGTCTACCATTGAGACCCTTGCATGTGCATAGCACAGGGACAGAAAAGAAAAAAGAGGGGGTTAATCACCTGACTTCTCTGAAAGAGGATCAGGAAACTTAACTCGCAGGGCGCCAATAGGTATAAATACGACAAACTTTTACTAGAACTGTAAAAAAATGTTTAAAACATAAGGTAGTAAAATACAATGACCACCAGAATCTAAGTGGTTTGGAATCTATGCAAGTTGAAAAGAAGGCTGCCGACGGGATATAACTAGCTAGGAAAGTGTACCTAGACAGTGTCATGGTCTTACCTTCTTGCTGTTTTCCTTCGTTTGACATGTGCTGGCGGCCATCTTGGTTTCTGGGTTTCTTGTAGCCTCCCACCCTGCGGCTTCTCCTTCCCACTGGGAGGAGCTGGATGCCTAGCTCATATATATAGGAGGTCTGTGGCTTCAGTTCCTTGCTTGGTCCTCCTGTGTTCACATGCTTCTATGACTGCTGCTGCTTCTGGTTCCTGATCCTGGCTTCGTCTGACTACCCTGCTGGTTCCTGATCCAGGCTTCGTCTGACTACCCTGCTGGTTCCTGATCCAGGCTTCGTCTGACTACCCTTCTAGTTCCTGACCTCTGGCTTCGCAAGACCCTGCTTCGGTTTAGCCATCCGTTTGGACTTTTGCCTTACAGCTTGGTTTTCAATAAAGCCTTCTTATTTCCACTTATCTCTTGTTGTACGTCTGGTTCATGGTTCCATGACATTAGGACCAAGCCATGAATTCTGACGGTACAGGGCCATCCTCGCTACCTACGCTGGTTGCCAGACTTGATCAGCAGGATCACCTGTTGGGTTGGTTCGCTGTGGCGTTGCAAACCCTGCTTGAACGCACGGCTCATTTAGCTTCCGTTGCCGATGGGTCGGTTGTCGCTCCTGGGCCCGCTCCTACTGCCGCTCCGGTTGTTGCGCCAGAGTCTACCCCGACACCTGTTGCTGCGCCTGCGGTGTTTCGGGGTATGACCGGTTCTGCCCCCCTTCCACAGCGCTTTGGGGGAGAGCCAACTCAGTGCCGAGGTTTCCTTAACCAGGTGGGCATTTATTTCGAGTTGCTGCCACATGCCTTTCCTACTGAGAGATCAAAGGTGGGCTTCTTGATCTCCCTGCTCTCGGACAAGGCCTTGGCCTGGGCCAGCCCTTTATGGGAGAACAACAATCCGGTGGTTGCCGAGTTTTCCGGTTTTGTTGCTTCTCTTCGGAAGGTATTCGATGTGCCGGCTCGTGCTGCCTCTGCTGCGAAGCTCCTTATGTCCATCAGACAGGGTTCACGATCCGTAGCTGAATACGCCATTGAGTTTCGTACCCTGGCAGCAGAGGTGGGCTGGAATAATGAGGCTCTGGTCGCTGCTTTCTCTCATGGTCTCTCGGATGCCTTGAAGGATGAGGTTGCAGCTAAGGACCTACCAGTGGAGCTCGAGTCTCTTATTTCTTTCCTGATTTTGATTGACACCAGACTCAGGGAGAGACCTTCCTTTAAGGAGAGCCTGCGGAGGTCTTCTAACAGATTGGCGCCTACGTTTGCTGTCCCACCCGTGCCTCCCTCTCCTCCCACGCCTCCTGGGGATGACTTGTCTGGGGGTGAACCCATGCAGCTGGGGTTTGCTCGCCTGTCCGAGGGGGAGAGGGTACTCCGGAGACGCGAGGGCCGATGCATGTACTGTGGTCTCGGTGGGCATTTTCGGTTGGCATGCCCGAACCGTCCGGGAAACGCTCGCACCTGAGATCCTGTCGGGGGCAGATCTTGGGTGGAGTCTCCTCGTCCCCGGTTTCCCGTGTTGACAAACCACTGATTACTGTTGTCCTCTCCTGGGTCGGGGGCTCGGTGACGACCCAGGCGTTGGTGGACTCTGGTGCTGGTGGTTTGTTCATTGATAGTGTGTTCGCTGCCGCCAATTCCATTCCTCTGCAGCCTCGAGGTTCCCCACTGGCTCTTGAGGCGATAGACGGCAGACCCCTTCTGCCGCCACACGTGACTCATGAGACCCTTCCAGTGGGGATGGCCATTGGTGCCGTTCACAGAGAGTGGGTCTGTCTCCAGGTTATTTCGTCTCCACACTACTCGGTGGTCTTGGGGTACCCCTGGCTCCAGAAGCATAATCCGACTTTCGATTGGAGATCGGCCGAGATCCTCTCGTGGTCACCGCAGTGTGGGGCTAGTTGCATCCATGGGCCTGTCAAGTTGCTGTGTACTTCCTCGGACTCTCTGTTGCCTCCTGAATACGAGGAGTACCGGGATGTATTCGATAAGGTGCGTGCGGTTGCCCTACCTCCGCACCGCCCATACGATTGTGCCATAGAGTTACAATCTGGTGCCGTTCCTCCCCGTGGCAAAGTCTATCCACTGTCGGTAGCGGAGAATGAGGCCATGGAGGAGTACGTGAGGGAGGCGCTTTCACGCGGACACATTCGCAAATCCTCGTCCCCGGCAGGGGCTGGATTTTTCTTTGTGAAAAAGAAGGGCGGTGAGTTGAGGCCTTGCATCGATTACAGGGGTCTCAATCGCATCACGATCAAGAACGCTTACCCGATACCCTTGATTTCCGAGCTGTTCGATCGCCTCAAAGGGGCCACGGTCTTTACCAAACTCGACCTGAGGGCGGCATATAACCTGGTAAGGATCAAGGCGGGCGATGAGTGGAAGACCGCGTTTAACACCAGGACCGGTCATTATGAATCCTTGGTTATGCCCTTTGGGTTGTGCAATGCGCCCGCAGTCTTCCAGGAATTCATCAACGATGTTTTCCGTGACCTGTTGCAGCAGTGTGTGGTGGTCTATTTGGATGACATCTTGGTATATTCTGAATCCATGGAGGCCCACATTCTGGATGTCAGACGAGTGTTGCAACGGTTACGAGAGAACAAGCTGTTCGGTAAGCTTGAGAAATGCGAATTTCACCGATCCCAGGTAACCTTCTTAGGTTACATCATTTCCGCTGAGGGGTTCTCCATGGATCCTGAGAAGGTTTCGGCTGTCTTACAGTGGCCCCAGCCCAGTGGTCTTCGTGCCCTGCAGCGCTTTTTGGGCTTCGCCAATTATTATCGGAAGTTCATCAGGGACTTTTCCATGCTAGCCAAGCCTCTCACGGATCTGACCAAGAAGGGCAGTAATCCCCAGGTCTGGCCGCTCGAGGCCATCCGAGCTTTTGAGGCTCTAAAGTCCGCCTTTGTGTCGGCTCCGATTCTGTCGCATCCCAACCCTGGGTTGCCTTTTGTCCTCGAGGTGGACGCGTCTGAGACGGGAGTAGGCGCCCTTCTGTCTCAGCGTAGAACACCAGAGGGTCCTCTGCTTCCTTGTGGGTTTTACTCCCGGAAACTGTCTTCCGCGGAGTGCAACTATCAGATTGGTGACAGGGAGTTATTGGCCATCGTGCAGGCCCTTAAAGAATGGAGGCACTTGCTCGAGGGCTCGGTGGTTCCGGTTCTCATCCTGACGGACCACAAGAATCTGACCTACCTCTCTGAGGCCAAGAGATTGACACCACGTCAGGCCAGATGGGCTCTGTTCTTGTCACGTTTTAATTACGTGGTCTCCTACCTACCCGGTTCCAAGAACATCAGAGCGGATGCCTTATCACGGCAGTACTCCGAGCTGTCCGGGGAGGAGTCGATTCCTACTTCGGTCATACCTCCGAATCAGATCCTGGCCGCCATTCGCACCAGCCTGACCTCTCCCCTGGGTGAGCAGATTTTGGCGGCTCAATCTGGTGCTCCCTCTGGGAGACCCAACGGCAGATGTTTTGTGCCTGAGGAGTTGCGCACTCGGTTGTTGCGAACCTACCATAACTCCAAGGCCGCGGGGCATCCTGGAAAGAATCAGCTGTCCTGGGCTGTTTCACGTCTGTTCTGGTGGCCTTCTCTACGTTCCGACATCGCTGCATATGTAGCGGCATGCTCCGTTTGTGCCCAGAGTAAGTCCCCTCGGCACCTTTCGTTGGGCCTGTTGCAACCCATAGCCACCGGGGAGCGTCCATGGTCACACCTGGGGATGGATTTCATTGTGGACCTCCCTGCATCCCGAGGCCATACGGTCATTCTCATGATTGTGGATCGGTTTTCCAAAATGTGCCACTGTGTTCCTCTCAAGAAGTTACCCTCTGCACAAGAGTTGGCCACGATTTTTGCCAGGGAGGTTTTCCGGTTGCACGGTTTGCCCAAGGAGATTGTGTCGGATCGGGGGAGTCAGTTTGTGTCCAGGTTCTGGCGCGCCTTTTGCTCCCAGTTGGGGATTCATCTCTCTTTCTCCTCGGCCTACCACCCTCAGTCCAATGGGGCCGCAGAACGATCCAATCAGGCCTTGGAGCAATTCCTTCGATCACCAAGACAATTGGGTTGACCTCCTGCCTTGGGCTGAGTTTGCCAGGAACACGGCGGTGAACTCTTCCTCTGGGACGTCTCCCTTCATGGCCAATTATGGGTTCCAACCTGCCGTGTTACCGGAGGTATTCTCTCCCCAGGATATTCCGGCTGTGGAGGATCACCTTTCCGTCCTACGTGCTTCTTGGGTACAGATCCAGAGGTCCCTTGAGGTCTCTGCGCAGCGCCAGAAACTCCAGGCTGATCGCAGACGAGCGCCCGCTCCTTCCTACCAGGTCGGAGACCGCGTATGGTTGTCCACCCGCAACCTCAACCTTCGAGTGCCCACTCCCAAGCTGGCGCCTCGCTTTGTTGGTCCCTTCCGAGTGCTTCGCAGGGTAAACCCGGTAGCCTATGCCCTTGCGCTTCCTCCTGGCATGCGGATCTCCAACGTTTTTCATGTCTCCCTGTTGAAGCCACTGGTGTGTAATCGTTTCACTTCCTCGGTTCCTCGGCCTCGTCCGGTCCAAGTGGGCAATCGTGAGGAGTATGAGGTGAGCAATATCCTGGACTCCCGCCTGGTCCGCGGTCGGGTGCAGTTTTTGGTCCATTGGCGTTGTTATGGTCCAGAGGAGCGTTCCTGGGTTCCCTCCGCAGATGTCCATGCTCCTGCCTTGCTCCGAGCCTTCCACGCACGCTTCCCTCAGAAACCGTTCTTTACTCCGCGGAGGAGGGGCCCTTGAGGGGGAGGTACTGTCATGGTCTTACCTTCTTGCTGTTCTCCTTCGTTTGACATGTGCTGGCGGCCATCTTGGTTTCTGGGTTTCTTGTAGCCTCCCACCCTGCGGCTTCTCCTTCCCACTGGGAGGAGCTGGATGCCTAGCTCATATATATAGGAGGTCTGTGGCTTCAGTTCCTTGCTTGGTCCTCCTGTGTTCACATGCTTCTAAGACTGCTGCTGCTTCTGGTTCCTGATCCTGGCTTCGTCTGACTACCCTGCTGGTTCCTGATCCAGGCTTCGTCTGACTACCCTGCTGGTTCCTGATCCAGGCTTCGTCTGACTACCCTTCTGGTTCCTGACCTCTGGCTTTGCAAGACCCTGCTTCGGTTTAGCCATCCGTTTGGACTTTTGCCTTACAGCTTGGTTTTCAATAAAGCCTTCTTATTTCCACTTATCTCTTGTTGTACGTCTGGTTCATGGTTCCATGACAGACAGGCATAGGCAGTTTGAGAAAAAAGATTTTTATCCCATAAGGAGGCGCCACTCTTCCGTTACTAGTCAACAGAAATTCTAAATTTATAAAATTCTAAATTCATAAAAATTCTTTATAAAAGGTGATATTCATAACATGATTTTATCAGACTATAGATAAAATAAATTGTAAATATTCAGCCAGTAGTATGTAAACCAAATCTATAATAAAAAACTTGGTTTATACTCACTTCACCCAGGAGGAGAGATGGGGGATAAACTCAAAACACCCCCAAACCCTTCCTCCTGCGCCTGGCTCGCTTCTAGAAAGTCAGGAAATAAACGGCAGTCCTTCAACTGGAACTTCTTGTTAATTCCTTTTATTGAGTAGTCAGGGTGGGGTGAGGAGAAGGCTCAACGCGTTTCGGGGATATATAAGTCCCCTTCATCAGGAGCATGTCTAATGGTGAAGAAACTAGCTTATTTAAATCAAATATGGCGCCAAAAACGGGTAGCACAGCGTCACTTCCGGTTTGCGTCCACCCCATGCGTTCCAGCGTGGAACGCAAACCGGAAGTGAAGGCCAGCGCCCACCGAAAATGCAGACAAACAATGACAACTTCATCATAATACTTAGCCAGTATTCGGCTATAACAAGTGTGTCACGGTAAACAGGAATATCTTACAAACAATCGGCACACATTGGTTAATTTGTCCTCCGCCGGCTGCAGGTCCGGGACCGGAAGTGACGTCACCCCCGGTCTTCCGGCTCCCGGAGGCTTATAACCCATAAGAATTTACATGAAACATGCATGGTGAGACTTTAGGGACATAGGGGATGATAACTAAAGATAAAAATACTTAAAACGAGTGACTATGTAGTGCATCGACATCGATGCTAAATCCGAATCCCCGCCCACTTCCGGTTAGTGGAACGCAGATAATAGGACTACGTGCTGGAACGCATGGGGTGGACGCAAACCGGAAGTGACGCTGTGCTACCCGTTTTTGGCGCCATATTTGATTTAAATAAGCTAGTTTCTTCACCATTAGACATGCTCCTGATGAAGGGGACTTATATATCCCCGAAACGCGTTGAGCCTTCTCCTCACCCCACCCTGACTACTCAATAAAAGGAATTAACAAGAAGTTCCAGTTGAAGGACTGCCGTTTATTTCCTGACTTTCTAGAAGCGAGCCAGGCGCAGGAGGAAGGGTTTGGGGGTGTTTTGAGTTTATCCCCCATCTCTCCTCCTGGGTGAAGTGAGTATAAACCAAGTTTTTTATTATAGATTTGGTTTACATACTACTGGCTGAATATTTACAATTTATTTTATCTATAGTCTGATAAAATCATGTTATGAATATCACCTTTTATAAAGAATTTTTATGAATTTAGAATTTTATAAATTTAGAATTTCTGTTGACTACTAACGGAAGAGTGGCGCCTCCTTATGGGATAAAAATCTTTTTTCTCAATGTGCATAGCAGTCAGGGAGAGCTCTTAGGGTTTTATAGGGCTCACCTCTATGCTCCTTAGTTTGGGATCAAGCCAGTCGGTCGTTTATTTATAAGTTCCAGCTATCTGCAACTTCATCCATGACATAATAGCTAGTGCAATCCAGCCAGCAATAAACAATTTGTTTGCAGCCAGTCCCTTGTTTTTGCCTTGATATTGTATGAGGAGATTGTCAGAGTGGACTGTCATTTTCCTATGATTTTGTACATATCTGGTCAATGTGTTTTTTCTATTAGTCAGTGTGTGTTGTATTACTTAGTGGGTGTTGTAGTGATGGACTTCACATCTCCCTGGTACCAGAGAGAAGGTATGCTAATGACCTCTGCAACCCACAGGAAATGTTAGGGTTGGGAACACTTCTATCGGGGTCTGACCATGCTTCAAAGCATTCCTATCCGAAGGGGTAGTGAACCCAGGTGCCTGCTTGTAGGTTTGAAGAGCTCTGGCACAATTCCTCATTCCAGATCCCCTAGACCCTTGTTTCTGAGGAATGTGCTCCCCAACCTTTGCTGCTGCCATCTGTAGTAATCACAATTTGATCTACCTATCATCATTGGACTTCCTGTTGAAGGTGCTTTCTTATTAGCCACCAGCTGAAGGAACTCTTCAATGAGTAGGGAAGTTGAATTTTCTTGTCCAGTGTGAGTAGACTCTCATAATAGTCCTTTTTATTCCTGTGGTAAGAAAGTTTTTCTGAACTGGTGGGCATCTAAAAAGACTCCTAGGAAGATCTTTTGTTGGCTGGGTAACAGGTCCTCTATTTCTCTGTTTACTAACCAACCAAGAGAAGACAGGATCTGGATTACCATCTGAATATGAAGGGCCAATATCGTCTAGATATGGTATTAGCATTCCAGTAATAGGAGCACACAGTAGCAGCCTCCAGGATGAACTGCGAGATAAACACTATTGATTTCCAGAATTTTTTTATCTCCTGCCCCCATGCTGAGGCTGGGATCTCCATGTGCTGGAAGTAAGTCTTTGTGCCGGAAGGAGCTCACCAGAAGCGTTTAGAGAATCCTGACTGCTTGGGCTGCCATGCTGCGCCAATCCCACATGTCAGGAATGCTATTACCAGCCAAGGTTGTCTTATAGGAAGGACTTATACCAAGGAACGAAGAGGGAGAGCACTCCAGAGTAAAGAAACAGTAGCACCCACTGGCAGAAGGTTTCCAAGCCTCCTGAGAGACAGGAAATAATAACTGAAGAAGCTAGAGGAGGAGATTATTTTTATTGTGGGCATTTGTGTTTTTCTTCCAATCCTCGGGGCAGGTCTATCCTCATGTTAGTGCTGTTGAGGAAGCGTAAGGGAAAATATGATTTGTAGCCCAAAATAAGTACAATGCAATCATAAAATAAATGTCCCTGAAGGTGTATATAGCCTTTAAATACTTTCTTGTCCATGCTGATTTTTTATCAGAGTACTTTTATTCTCACCGCCATTGCACCTTTCAGGTTTTTTTTTTTTTGGCCAATTCAATAATATGGCAGTTTGGTAGTCTTAAGCATGTCCAATCAGATTATTGTACATGTTAAATAATCATGAAAAAGTTTACAGTAAGCCATGCCATTGATTCTTTTTTTATCACCACCATTTGCTGTACTGTATATCATTGATTACTGGGAAGCGGCAAATCATTTATTTCTGCTGTTTAACAGACATTACCTGAACCAAGAATAATGGATTATGAAATTAGTTTCAGAATGGAAACTGTTAGTCCTGGATTATGGTAGGGTTGGGTATAATAATTTTATCTCCATTGTCAAGATAATATTCCAAATCAGGGTGCTAAAAGTATGAAACAAGTTTTCACTGGCACTCTAGGTCCAGCAGCAAGTTCTCTTCTCCTCTGCTTCCAGTCCCTGTAGGATTGGAAATGTAACATGACATGCATATCACTGCTGCCAGGGAACCAATAGCCTCTGAGGCCACTTTTTTTTTTTTTATCACACAAAAATGGTGCAAACCAATTGACAGATTTCCCTTTCATGTGTGAAAGAAGCTTTATAGCATAAGTATAAACAGTTAAGCACATTTTTGTTCACTGACCTGAAGTGGAAGACACTTTACCAGCATTTGCTTGAATACTTGGCTTGGTTGTTCTGTCTACACTTGGAGCTAGTGCTATAATAGAAGAGTAAACAAATGTATAAGCACATTAAGAGTACATGCAAACAGGATAAAAAAAAAAAAAACATCATACCTGTGGTATGAATTTCAATTCTGTAGCATGCCAGCTTAGGCCAATTTCACATAGTCAGTGTTTGATTGGTGAACAGTGTCCATTTTAGGATCATAGTTTCATATCAGAATAATGTCAGTTTGAGGCAAATCACTCTGCTTGACCTCCGACTTCTCACTCTGATATCTGACTCTGACACTTATATTATATATTACTGTTTTTCCTAGGTCAGTAACAACACATTCTTCATTGGTACCTTGGAACCGAATCTGGATTTGGGAAAAGGTTTTTAACAGTAGAAATTAATTTTTGAAGTTATTACCCGAAGTCTTCGCAAAGTAATAACTTCGGCTCATCTGAGCCAATACATTCTAATGCTGTACGGAGCACTCACGCCGTACAGTATAGTTTTATGTGAATCGCCTTTAGATGTTTCATCGGAAGTCGATTTGCTCATTCCTAGTCCCAGGTGTTGGATCCCCACTGATCAGATACTGATGATCAGTATTAAAGTCTCATAAAGCTTTTTTAATGGTAATGCATCTTGTTCATATCTAGTACGTTTGGGGTTAAAAGCATGCCAGCAGAAAAGTTGGATACATGTTGTTTTAAAAAAATATACTAGCTAGATGACAAATTCAAATGTTTGAATGTAATGTCTGACTTTTCTCACTTGTTTTACATACTTCACCATCAGTTTCACATGTACTTTACTTTGTATTTGCTACATAGAGATATAGCCATAGAAAATCCCATCTTAATAGCTTAGCCTTTGGTTCAATGGTAAAGCCACTATTTCTTAAACACAAAGGTTTAGGATTTCAAGACAAAGTAGCCGACAGAAAATAGATAGATGATAAATTGAAGTGATGTCTGATTTTGATTTCAAGGTCAAAGTAACGGTCCATTCAGACGTCCGTAGGTGTTTTGCATTTCGTAGACCGCACATCGCCGGCACTATAATAGAAAATGCCTTTTCTTGTCCGCAGTTGCAGACAAGAATAGGACATGTTCTATTTTTTTCGGGAAAGGAATGTGAAAAAAATGTGAAAAATATAAATGCAGGATCCGTTTTTCCTTATGACACCGGAGAGACGGATCCGGCATTTTCTCCTATTAACATGCATTAATTCCGAATCCGGCCCCGAGTGTTCCGCCCTGAGTCTGTGCTGCTGAAGGGGTTAAAGTTTTTCCTGAAGAATCCATGGAGAGAGCAGACGGCAGTTCAGGGGTTTGTAGCCAGCACAGTGACGTCTCGTGTACAGACACATATCTGCTCTCTCAGGCTTGTGCACAAAACCTCATCAGAGCAGAGAGAGAAGCTGACATCACAGGTCATGTGACTCTCAGTGAAATCTGAGAAAGCAACAACTGTAGATGCAGTAAGTGCTTGGTAAAGCCTTTACATGTGCCTAGTTAGAAACATACAAAGGACAAAAAAAATAACTCGCACAACCCCTTTAAAGAAGCTGACTTCCTTCCTAGGAGACTTGCACCCTTCACCTTTTCACTAGGAGTGCTGTCCTTATCTATATACATCTACTTTAGTGATTTGGTCAGTGATTTCAATCACTGAGGTGTGGGTCAAAAACAGAACAGGTGCAAATCTTTCCATTATACCTCTGTGTAACCTCCATCCTGAAGTGTGAACTAGGCCTGACTAAGTGAATGGAGCCTTAATTTGATTTTTCCTTTCATTTTTGCCTCCTTATAGTCAGACTTTTTATTTTTATATCTACTGTACATAAATAAATACTTAACTTTAATGTCTTGTTTGCAAAATGAGTTGGAAACGTTTAGGCATCATTTTAGGGTACAAATCAGTAAGCTTTGAGTTGATGGAATACATAAATAAAAATTGTTTTACTATTTAGCAACTTTTTTTGTTTGTATTTTTTAATGGCACCATTTAATTTACTATAACTTCAAAGAAAGAAATTGAAGAAAAAAATTCTAAAATAAAAATGCATTTCCACCATGTTTTTAGAAGCTTTCTTTTTATGGCATTCACTTCAACCTACAAATAACATGACAAACATATTCTGTGGGTCATAATGATTATACTGATACCAAATTTACATAGGTTTTATTTTGTTTTACTACCTTTAAAAAATAAACCCTTGGAATAAGTACCATTTTTCTTTGCATCCGAATTTTTTGATACCCATATCTTTTTCATGTTTTCATCTACAAAACTGTAGGGCTTGTTTTTTGCAGGGAAAGCTGTAGTTTTTATTGGTAAAATTTTGGGGTAAATATGCCATTTTGATAACTTTTTATTAAAATTTTTTAGGGGGAATGGTGACCAAAAAAAAAATTTTTTTTTATATATCTCTTAATAGTTTGAACATTTTTGGACACAGCGCTAACTATTATGTTGATTTTTATTGATTATTATTATTATATGTCACTAGGGAAAGAGGGCGATTTCAATATTTAATACAGTGTTCATGTTAACTGGGAAACAGAACATTTTCAGGGAGGCCTCCATTTTTTCTACTCTTCTGCAATCCAAGATAATCACACCAGGTGGCTTTTCAGAGTGCCTTATACATATTGTGCATTTCATAGCCCAATACACTTCCTGTTGCCTTTGGATTAGCTACTACTGCTCACATGAACTATGTTGGCCAATTCAATAGCAGGGCTTGAGAAGTTGGGAGTGTCTAGGGATGCTGATGAACAGTGTGCATCAGATAGACTAAGAAGTGGTGCAGCCATCTTGGATGGCAGATGAGAACCCCTAGAATTTGTAGATCTGCTGCTAAAAAGGTGAAAACTGAAGACAAAGTCAGCATGTATTGTTTTTTCTGTTCCTAATTTAATGTGATTTTTTTTTTTTCTTGAACTGGAGGGGTGGGGGTCACTTTAAAATAAATCACCTAAATTTGTATTTCCGTAGAGAACTTGAATATGCAATCTTCTTATTGCTTGTACCTCAGACTGCAACAAACTACTGTTATCATAGCATTGGATTTGGATCTAAGCCCTGTGATTTTGTCACAGGTTCTCTGATCAGAGGGCAGAGGGAACCCCTTCCTCTCTCTAACTGCTTAGATGCCATAGTCGCTACTGACTTCTGTGGATGCGATAGTGATAAACATTATAATAATAAGGCTATTTTTACCTTGCAGTTAAAGGCTCTATTCTGAGCCTTTGTTTGCAAGTCCTTCAGATTTGTCAGAAAGAATAGCGCAACATGCAGCACTAATCTTCCTGTCAAAATAACAGACACCACATTAGAACTCCTGATGAATGACTTTACCTGTTATATTCCACACTACCAAACATACAGGAGAATACAGCGCTAGATATCTATTACATCAAGTGATGTCTCCTCTTATCTACATGTTCTCTATCCTCATCTTCTGCATTCGGAGAATGGACCGCCACAATGACTTCTTTCAGCCATGACTCATCTCTACAGAGTTTGCCCACCTTTTTAAAGTCCCAAATACTGTGCATCTCAATACTATACTGCAGAAAAAGATATCTACCCCGAAAATACCAGTACCAAACAGAACATTCCTCTTTCAATAACTATTACCACACAGTGCCCCCAAAAATAATTCTGCCCAGCCAGCAGTGCTCCTGAGAGTGAGGTATCATACACAAAGCTGTAGTTTTGGCCTGCATCCAATCAGTTTTTTTTGTGCATTGGATGCAGACTTATTTATCGCAACGGGCCACAAACAATGTGGACAGCACAGCAGTGTGCTGTCCGCATTCGTAAATTCATTCTGCACTCTGCAAAAAAAAATCATGTCCTATTCTTGTCCATTTTGGGGACAAGGATAGGACATTGCTGAAGGAGTAAAAAAACACAGCAGACTCTCGGTCAGTACTCATGTTTTGTATATCCGTGATTTGTGAACCACAAAAATGAATATGGTCATGTGCAGGAGGCTTAACCCCTTATGGACCGGGCTCATTTTCACCTTAAGGACCAGGCCATTCTTTGCAAATCTAACCAGTGTCACTTTATGTGGCGATAACTTTAAAACTCTTTGACTTATCCAAGCCATTCTGAGATAGCTGCTTCATCACATATTGTACTTCATGACACTGGTAAAATGAAGTAAAAAAAAAAAGAATTTTTTTTTACAGAAAAATACAAAATTTACCTAAAATTTAGAAAAATAAGCAAATTTCTAAGTTTCAATTTCTCTACTTCTATATTACATAGTAATACCTCCAAAAATATGTCTACTTCATGTTTGGATAATTTTGGGAATGACATTTTATTTTTTGGGGACGTTACAAGGCTTAGAAGTTTAGAAGCAAATCTTGAAATTTTTCAGAAAATTTCAAAAACCCAATTTTTTAAGGACCAGTTCAGGTCTGAAGTCACTTTGTGAGGCTTACATAATAGAAACCACCCAAAATGACCCCATTATAGAAACTACACCCCTCAAGGTATTTAAAACTGATTTTACAAACATCGTTAACCCTTTAGGTGGTCCACAAGAGTTAATGGCAAATGGAGATAACATTTCTGAATTTTGATTTTTTTTGTGCAAATTTTCCATTTTAATCTACTACTGTACAGGCACATGGTAGGGCATAGAGGGAAAGAAGTGCCGTGTTGTTTTTGGAAGGCAGTTTTTGCTGGACTGGTTTATTTATACCATGTCCCATTTGAAGCCCCCCTGATGCACCCCTAAAGTATAAACTCCATAAAAGTGGCCCAATCTAAGAAACTACACCCCTCAAAGTATTCAAAACTGATTTTACAAACTTTGTTAACTCTTTAGGTGTTCTACAAGAGTTATTGGCAAATGGCGATGAAATTTCAGAATTTAAATTTTTGGGCAAATTTTCCATTTTAATCAATTTTTTCCAGTAACAAAGCAAGGGTTAACAGCCAAACAAAACTCAATATTTATTGCCCTGATTCTGTAGTTTGCACAAACACTCCATATGTGCTTGTAAACGACTGAACGGGCACACAGTAGGGCATAGAGGGAAAGGAGCGCAGTGTGGTTTTTGGGAGGCAGATTTTGCTGGACTGGTTTATTTACACCATGTCCCATTTGAAGCCCCACTTATGCATCCCTAGAGTAGAAACTCCATAAAAGTGACCCATTTTGGAAAATACGGTATAAGGTGGCAGTTTTGTTGGGACTATTTTTAGGGTACATATGATTTTTGGTTGCTCTATATTACATTTTTGTGAGGCAAGGTTACCAAAAATTGAAATTCTGAAATTTCATCTCCATTTGCCATAAACTGTTGAGGAACACCTAAAGGGTTAATAATGTTTGTAAAATCAGTTTTGAATACCTTTAGGGGTGTAGTTTCTTAGATGGGGTCACTACTCTAGGGGTGCATCAGGGGTTCTTCAAATGGGACATGGTGCAAAAAAAAAAAAAGGCCATCAAAATCTGCCTTCCAGAAACCATACGGTGTTCCTTTCCTTCTGCGCCCTGCCGTTTGGTCATACAACAGTTTACGACCACATATGGGGTGTTTCTGTAAACTTCAGAATCAGGGTAATAAATATTAAGTTTTGTTTGTCTGTTTGTCCCTTGCTTTGTTACTGGAAGAAAACTGATTAAAACGGAAAATTTGCCCAAAAATTGCTGTTTTGGCACCATTATTATTTTACTTTTTGACCATGTTCATCTGAGGGGTTAGGTCATGGGGTATTTTTATAGAGCATATTCTTACGGACGCGGCAATACCTAATATGTCTATGTCTTTATTTAGGTTTTACACTATGTTATCCTTTTATAAACAAAAAAAAAAAAAAACATTTAGTATCTCCATAGTCTAAGAGTCAGATTATTTTTTAGTTTTTAGCTGATTATCTTATGTAGGGGCTCATTTTTTTGTGGGATGAGAGGACGGTTTTATTGGCACTATTTTGGGGGGCATATGACTTTTTGATTGCTTGCTATTGCACTTTTTGTGATGTAAGGTGACAAAAAAATACCTTTTTTTGCACTGTTGTTATTTTATTTTTTTGACCATGTTTATCTGAGGAGTTAGGTCATGGGGTATTTGTATAGAGAAGATTCTTACGGACGCGGTGATACCTAATATGTCTTTTTTTTATTTAGTTTAGTTTTATACTATATTATCCTTTTATAAACAAACAAAAAAACATTATGGTATCTCCATAGTCTAAGAGTGAGGTGTCCTTCCGTATCCCCCTCCTGTGACACACTCTGCACTTTTTGGGGGACCGTCCCTTCTTTCCAGTATGGGGGACCACACCTGGAAAGTGTTGGCCAGTGACGATCCAGGTGCCTCCAGTTCCCGAGGTACTCCGGCCTGCTCTTTCCCGGTCAGAAAAGATCAGGGCCTTGAGGACTGCCTCATATCATAGAACTGGAGGAATTTTCCTGTGTTGCCAGCGCTCCGAGACAGCACAAAAGAGTTGTACAAGGCAACCTGCACCAAGCAGACCGCAACTTTTTTGTACCATGCCCGGGTTTTGCGCATGGCGTTATATGGCTTGAGGACTTGATCAGAGAGATTAACTCCTCCCATATACCGATTGTAGTCAACGATACAATCGGGCTTGAGGACCATTGCTGCGGTACCTCGCACAGGGACAGGGGTGATGCCGTTGCCATGAATTGTGGACAGTACAAGGACATCTCTCTTGTCCTTATATCTGACCAGCAACAGGTTTCCACTGGTAAGGGCACGGGTCTCACCCCAGGGATAGGTACCTGGAGGGGGTGGGTAGGGAGGCTGCGTTGATTTTTCGGCACGGTCTCACAAGCGGACGTGGATCTGGCGGCGAGGGACTGGAACAAGGGGATACTAGTATAAAAGTTATCCACGTACTGGTAGTAACCTTTATCTAGCAGTGGGAGCATAAGGTCTCACACAAATTTCCTGCTAACACCCAGAGTGGGGGGACATTCTGGGGGTTGAATACAGGAATCTCGCACCTCGTACACACAAAACTTGTAAGTGTACCCGGAGGTACTCTCACAAAGTTTGTACAGCTTCACGCCATACCTCACCCGCTTAGAGAGAACATACTGGCGGAAAATCAACCGCGACCTCCCTTCCAGGTACATAGGCCTCCAAAAATTTGGCCCCGAAGTGATCGATGACCGGCCTGACCGTCATAATGCAGGCATTTCTGGATAGCCTCAAACCAGGTACATGTCATGGCCGTACTTTAAAGTGGGGTCTGGAAGAGGACGTCCCCACTCCAGTAATGCCTGACACTGGGTTTTTTGACTAGGCCCATGTGCAGCCCCAAAATGTCCTCATCTCGGCTGCACTGACCGGAGTCCAGCCACCGGCCCTAACCTAAAGAGTCCGGGTGTTGAGCAATGAACTGTTGGGCGTACAAGTTAGTTTGCTCCACCATCAGATTCACAAAGTGGTCACTGAAAAAAAGACTAAAATAGTCATATCCAGTGAAGCCCACTGTGGGAATCTGGATTCCTGCTTGGCCAACAAAATCAGAAATCACAGGCTCAAAATGCTCTGGGGTACACCAGACATGTTGACCGGTAGGGAGCTCAGGTGGACTTATCTGCTGGGCTGGAAAACTAGTACGAGCCCCAGAGCTGCTCGTACTAGTGTGGGCCACAGGGTCCCTGGCATGGCGGTCCCCTTGCTCCGCCGCCTTGGGGGCTCATCATCATCATCGCTAGATGATGAGGAGGACGCGGATGACAAGAGGAAAGTGGGGTCATCCTCATCCACACTGGGACTCGGGATTCGGAGGCAAGCAGGGCGTATACTTCTTTGGCCGAGAACGTCAGGCAGGCCATAGGGGAGTGTGTCTGTGCGTGTGTGTGCGCACGTGGAAAACTTTATTCACTGTGCGTGTGTGTGGGGGAGGGGTGTTTGCGTACTTTGCCCTACACCGAACAGAAAAAAATTAAATAAACGAGCAAAATAAATTAGAAAATCCCCAAAAGTATAAAAAATAAATAAATAAAAGATTCAAACGCGCTTATCAGCGGTACGAAGCTGGGGGGGTGGGCAATGCGCTAACAGTGGCCGGCCACTAAGAGTGCCGGCCCCAGTCAACGCATGCAAAAAAAACCAAAAAAAAACACTTGCGCCCCAAAAAATTGTGTCTGTGGGGGTGGGCAAGCTGCAGCACCCCTGGGGGGTCTAAGTTCACACAACTGAGTGCTGTAGACCCCAGACACTCGATCCGGGTGCTAGACCACAATTAAAAAAAAAATAAAAATTTCCCCTAACTCTCCCTCACTATGCCTGCCTAATCTACCTCTCACTACCTCACCGAAATACACTGATTTGTGCCTGATGGCACAAAAAACTTACACTAGTAGTATTTCAAAATTACTGTCCTTAGAAATGCTGTAATTCCATCTGGTGGAGACAGAGAGTTTTAAAAGCCTTATGGCGATGGCTGTCCCACAGTACGTTGTGCCCAGCCGCCACTACTTTTCCAGGTGAGCCATCCCTTCCCTGCACAACCAAGTTGGGGACAAAATCAGATGTGCACTGCGCAATGCCATCTGTGGCAAGGTCCACCTAACTACGGACACTTGGACCAGTAAGCACGGTCAGGGACGTTGTATCTCCATAACAGCACACTGGGTAAATGCAGTGGTGGTTGGGCCTGAGGCAGATAGCAGTTTGGCACATGTCCTTCCACCACCAATTATTGCAGGGCACTTCAGTTTGCCTCCTGTTGCTTCCTCCTCCTACTCCGTTTCCTTATCCTCTACAGCCTCCTCATCTGGTCAGCATATCACCTTCACCACCAACTTCAGCACAGCCAGGGCTAAACGACAGCAGGCAGTATTAGAACTAATCTGTTTGGGCGACAAACTCCACACCGCGCAGGAGCTGTGGACGGGCCTTGAACAACAGACCAATGAGTGGTTGGTGCCAGTGAGCCTTAAACCCAGCCTGGTAGTGTGCGATAATGGGTGAAATCTTGTAGCAGCTCTGAGACTAGCTGGTTTGAGGCACAACCCTTGCCTGGTGCATGTGCTGAAATGGTGGTGCAGAGGTTCCTTAAAAACTACCCTGATATGTCAGAGCTGCTGCATAAAGTGCGGGCCGTTTGTGCACGCTTTTTGTTTTCGGACCCTGCTGCTGCTCGCCTGTCAGAGTTGCAGCGTAACTTCGGCCTTCCAGCTCACTGACTCATATGCGACATGCCCACAAGGTGGAACTCCACCTTGCACATGCTGGCCAGACTGTGCGAGCAGCAGCAGGCGATAGTGGAGTTTCAGCTACAGCACACACAGGTGAGTCGCTCTGCTGAACAGCACCACTTCACCACTAATGACTGGGCCTCCATGCGAGACCTGTGTTCCTTGTTGTGCTGTTTCGAGTACTCCACCAACATGGCCAGTGCCGATAATGCTGTTCTCAGCATTACTATCCCACTTCTATGCCTCCTTGAAAAAATGCTTCTGTTGATGGAAGAGGATGTGACACAGGAGGAGGAGGTGGAAGAGGGATCATTTCATAGGGTTTCCGGACAGTTATTCACAAGTGGCTCTGACGGTGGGTTCCTGCACCCACAAACCCAAGGTACACAATTGTCCAGCCAGGGCACAGTTCTGGAGGATAACGAGGTGGAGGATGAGGAGATGGAGGAGGAGGAACCGTGTTCACAGCAGGGTGGCACCCAAACCAGCTCATGGTCATAACTGGTGCGTGGCTGGGGGGATACAGAGGACACAGACAATACACCTCCCACAGAGGACAGCTTTTCGCTGCCTCTGGGGAGCCATGAGTGATTAAATGCTGCAGTGTCTCCGAAACGACCGCCGAGTTGGCCATGTTCTAACTTGTGCTGATTACTGGGTGGCCACACTGCTGGATCCCCGTTACAAGGACAAAGTACCGTCCCTAATTCCGTCACTGGAGCGTGATCGTAAGATGCGCGAGTACAAGCGCACGCTGGTAGACGCGCTGCTGGTGGCATTCCCACGTGACAGCGGGGGCAAAGTGGAAGTACAAGGCGAAGGCAGAGGACAAAGAAGAGGTCACCAACGCAGCTGGGGCACCACCATCCCCTCAGAAGGGAGGGTTAGCATGGCCGAAATGTGGAAAAGCTTTCCGCCACAACAACAAGCACGCCACAACAACAAGCACCAATAGCTGATAATGGAACATCTTAGCAGGAGGCAGCATTTTAGCAACATGGTGGAGCAGTATGTGTGCACACGCCTACACATACTGAATGACCGGTCTGCCCCCTTCAACTTCTGGGTCTCCAAATTGGGCACATGGCCTGAGCTTGCCCTTTACGCCTTGGAGGTGCTGGCCTGCCCTGCAGCCAGTGTATTGTCTGAACGTGTGTTTAGCACAGCAGGGGGCGTTATCACAGACAAGTGCAACCGCCTGTCCACAGCCAATGTGGACAAGCTCACATTTATTAAAATGAACCAGGCATGGATCCCACAGGACTTGTCCGTACCTTGTGTAGAATTGACATGTATACCGGCCTTTACCAGCCATTGTTATACTACAGCACAATTGCTTATTGTTGTATTTGGGATATTTCACACTCTTTTGGAGTGTACCCTAATAAAAATGAAATAAAAATGAAAACAAAAAAACTGTGTTGGCACTTTGTCCTCCTCCACCGCCGCTTCCACCTACACCGCTACGTCCACTGCCTTCTCAAACTCCTACTCCATATGGATCTCCACCTCATAAATCAAGTTTATTTTTTTCAATTTTTACGTATTTTATTTTATGTCATTTTACTAATTTGTCTGTTGCATTTTCGGGTGAAATTCTCCACTTTTTGATTGTGATATACCCCGGCTGTACCTAGTAGAGAGGTAAAAAAAAAATTACTAATTTGTCTGTTACATTTTCTGGTGAAACTCACCAATTTTTTTGTGTGATATACCCCTGCTCTACCTAATAGACAGGTAACATTTCACTAATTTGTCTGTTACATATTCAGGTGTAATACACCAATTTTTGGGTGTGATATACCACAGCTCTACCTAGTAGACAGGTTAATAAATTTCACAAATTTTTCTGTTACATTGTCGGGTGACATTCACCAATTTTTGCCTGTGATATTGTAATGACCGGCAACACACACAGGGAGGAAAACAGGGAAAGCCCTGCACAAGGGAGAGGGAAAGGTGGTGACCCCTAACTCACCTTGCAGCTGGTACCTGCCTGCCCTGTCGTCCCTAGACGGGTTCCTCACCCGTGCGGCGATCACGTGCCTAAACCCTGGCTTTCCCTGAAATGAGCCCTAGATAATGAACGGGCCGGTGGGATCGCTAGTCCTCACCACTGCACTAAGAGGGAAACACCAGGGAGAGGACAGACAAACACAGACAAACACAAACACCCAGGTGGACGGCAACAATTGTCCACAAAGGTCCAACAGGGATCCGGAGGGTAGCGTTCTAAGGCAACACTCAGAGAACGCAGCAACACAGCTCCAGTGGGTCAGAATAGATGTCCAGGCAGGAAGCTCTATATCTGGCAACCAGAGAAGTGTGAGAGGGGAATATAAGGAGGATTGGGAGTGCTGGACAAGGAACAGCTGAGAGAAGGAGCTACGGATCCCTGAGTGAGCCAAAGGGGTTTGTAAAGCAAACCCAGAAAGCTACAATAAGGAAACTTCCCTATCTGACATAGAGCGTGCAGCCAACCGCTGCGACCTCCTGACCCCGGGTACAACGGAGTCAGGCGTGGCTCTTGACACCCTCGTGACAGATATACCCCTGCTCTACCTTGTAGACAGGTTAATAAATTTCACACATTTTTCTGTTACATTCTTGGGTGACATTTTACCATTTTTGCCATGAATAAACTCCTGATCTGCATAGGTGACAAGGACCAAATTTTTTTTAAATCATCTGTTCCATTGGTGGGTTACCCATTTCTGGCGATGAAAAACCCCTGCTCTGCATAGGTGACAGGGAATTCAATTTGTAAAATTCATCTTTAATTGGCCCTTTCATTCGATCCTTCTTCTTTAATAACTTGTCCAACATTTCAGCTCGATCACATTGCAGCCATTGACCTCCCTTGGATGTAGTATCCCTTTCTCACTCTCCCTCTCTGGCATGGAACCTTGATTCACTGCTAACTGTGATCAACATGGTAGGCTCAGAAAAGAACATTGAAAGTTGATAGAGAAGATATCCAAATGGATCGTGGACGTCACGGGGAAGTGCGATCAGACAGAAGTTATCTAGAGTCAATGAAGCGGCAGCAGGGCCTCACCTGTCTAACGTTTCCAAATCCAAAATACCCCAGTGACATTTCCTATCATTTTTTATTAATCATTCCCATAAAAGGGCATCTTAAGAGTCCTGCATTGTTATTTATCGTCACTATATCCCCAAGTCGGGAGTGGGTAATTGCCACGCGCTCCCTCCTTTCCTTCGATTCTTCAGTTTTAATAACTTCTCCCACATTTCCGCTCGATCACAATTAAATTTCATCCATTGATCTCCCTTGGATGTGCTACTCCTTTCTCACGCCCCCTTTCCGGCGTGGAACCCTGATTCGCCGCTAACCGTGATCAACATGGTAGGCGCAGAAAAGAACATTGAAAGTTGATAGAGCAGATATCCATTTAGATCGTGAACATCACGGGGACATGCGACATGGTGGGGCAGTATGTTTGTAAACTCCTACACGAACTGACTGATGGGTCTGTTGCCTGCAACTTCTGGGTCTCTAAATTGGGCACATGGCCTGAGCTTGCCCTTTATGCCTTGGAGGTGCTGGCCTGCCCTGCAGCCAGTGTAATGTCTGAACGTGTGTTTAGCACGACTGGAGTGGTTAAATTTCCTAATGTTTTGGGGTGTACCCTAATTTAAAAAAATAAAAAATAATTTAAAACCAAAAAGCAGTGTAGGCGACCTCCTGCTCCCTCCACCACTGCTTCCAACTACACCGCCACATCCACCGCCTGCTCAACCTCCTACTCCATTTGGACTTCGTTCTCCTAGATCAAGACTCGCCATGCTCTTAACCACATTTTGCTGCCTTTTTCAGCCCTCTAGCCCTTTCCATTACTTTTTTAGAGCTATTTTAGTGCTTCGAAGTTCGGGTCCCCATTGACTTCAATGGGGTTTGGGGTCAAGTTCAGGTCAAGTTCGGCTCCCGAACACAAACCTTTTTTGCAAAGTTCAGCCAAACCCGTCGAACCCGAACTTCCAGGTGTCCGCTTAACTCTATCAGTAATCCATCAGTATTGCTAATGACAAAAAAAAACAGGAGTGGATCCAAAACAGAGATGACCAAGTCAATCATTCAAGAACCACTAGATTGCAGGTCAAGACACAACCGCTAGACACCGGATTCTCACTGCGACTCCTGCTGCCACGACCCCTTACTCTGCTGCAACCTCTGCCTGTGTCAGAAACATTTAGGCTTCTGCCACTCCCCTGTGCAGGGCCTTGCACTTCTCTGTCTGACATACTGTTAGATTAAATAAATAAAAAGGAAATTAAAACATCCCAAAAAACTCTGTAATTTTCTCACTTCAGCACACAACGGCTAATAAGCCCCTTTTTTGTGCCACTAATACACGCCAAAAAGGGCTTTAGAACATATAACTGCACCGCTGAATGGCAAATAGGCCCTTATTTGTTTCCACTTATACACGACACTAAAGGCTTTAGGATATATAACTGCACCGCTGACCAGCAAATATATTTTTTCTTTTTCCACTAATACACGCCACAAAAGGCTTTGAAATATATAACTGCATCACTGACCGGAAAATATATATTTTTCTTTTTCAACTAATACACAACAAAAAAGGCTTTAGAACATATAACTGCACCGCTGAACGGCAAATATATTCTAGTTTTGCCCCTAATACACAACAAAAAGGGCTGTAATTTTAGCACATTACCACACAACGGCTAATAAGCTCTTTTTTCCCACTAATACAAGCCAAAAAATAAATAGGAAGTAGAAAAATTTCCCCGTAATAAACCCCGTTAATGCTTGTTTTAAACAGCACTTGCACCCTAATAAGATTGGTTTGCTGGAATTATAGAGCTGTATAATGGCAATTTGGATCCCCAGGCAGTGCAGCAAGGTGTAAAAGGATTGTTCCTATTACCCAGGCTGTGAAATTCCCCTACTGAACCTTGTTCAATATAAATCCTGTGGAATAATTCCTCCCTATCCTTTCCCTACACTTTGAATAATCTTGCCCTGCACTTGTAAATCATTTTTTATTAGCACAATGAAGTTTTTTTTAACGCTGTCCCTAGCGCCTGCTGACGTCTCTCCCTGCACTAAATACACTGGTAAATGGCAAAATCTAAGATGGCTGACGCTATTTATAGGGATGTGACATCACAGGGTGTTGCTGATTGGCTGCATGCATGGCATTATGAGTGATCCCGCCTTCCCAGAGTTCTTTTCTCCATGTCCTCACACGTGCAGCCACCATTTTAGGAAAAATTGCAATTCGTTACCACGAATCCCGAGAAATTCGGCTTCGGTGCGAATAAAATTTTTCCTGAAATTCAGATCGAATTCCAAGTCAGCTTTGATTCCCTCATCTCTAGTTCTAAACACTGCATTTGCATCCGTCACACAAATAGAATTGTTAATGAGTCTGTTAATTGTGTCAGTGACATAAAGCCATTTTTGGGGGTGCAAAACACCTCCTTTTCATGCCTGACACAGAAATACAATGCTTAATCTAGCTGTTAATTCTGAAAGTGACCTATAGCCATTTTTTAGAGTGCAAAACACCTCATTTGAACAATTGTTCGTCTGTCAGTTTTGTGGGCGACCTAAAAAAATTAGGACAGCATCAGATAAGAGATGTGGTTGTGGTGTTGATGGTGGAGCTCCTGCTGCAGGGAGAGGATGTTGTCAATCTGTGTCAGCTGCGCGCCCAAATGAAACACTTTCCTCTGGTGCACGCAGACGACAGGGCGTTCTGCATTATTTTGTAGGCGTATGAATGTTGAGGCCAGTAGATGAGGTGGTGATTTGGATGGCTGACACTGCCTCCAGTTTCTTCACATTGTCTTCCACGCAGTCCCCTGCTGAAAGTGCAGAGTTGGCACCGGCAGCCCATGGGCATCTGTCTTCCACATCAACCCCATGCAAGTCATGCAGCAGTCACTTATGCTTTCTGATGTCTCTGTTGGCGGGGGTTCCGTGGGCTATCCAACTAACCTAGCCACAGAAGTGGAAGAGATTGAGTGCATTGATGTCCAACCACTTATGTCTGAGGATGAGGACATTGGAGGACCGCCGCAGCACGTCTCTGAAGACAAAAACAAAGGTGTCAACTGCTGTGGCTATCTGCAGTGTGCAGGAGGGCAGAGGTGAGAAGTGGGTGGAAGATGATGTGGAGAATAATGAGGTTCTAGACCCCACATGGAATCAAGGTCCTCCGAGTGACATGTGAAGTTTGGAGGAAGAGGTGGTGGTCACACAGCGCCAGCCACACTGCAAAAGAGGGAGCAGGGTGCAGAACCACACTGGCCATTTCCTAGCCAGAATGCCTGCTACTGCCCACCGTGCCAAGGGACAGAGGACTCGAAAACCATCTCAAAGGAGCTCCCTGGCATGGCAGTTCTTCAGGCAACGTGCTGACGACAAGAGATGGGTGGTTTGCACGCTATGCAATTAGAGCCTGAAGTGAGGCAGAAATGTTCTAAACCTAAGCAACAGCTGCATGATCAGGCATCTAACTGCGAAGGATGAGCTGCAGTGGAGTAGACACCTGATAAACCACAAAAGATCTGATGCTCCTCCTGTTCCCTCTTTTGCTGCAGTCTCAGCCTCTTCCTCTCTCTCTGGAGTGACAGGGCCACTTGGCACCCCGCAAAAAAAGGATGTGACGGCAACACCACCACCTTCACCAGCAGTGTCACCAAGCATCTCCTTACTGTCCCATGGAAGAGTTCAGCTGACGGTCCCCCAAACACTGGAAAGAAATAAGAAGTACCCGCTACCCACCTGTTAGCCCTGGCCCTGAATGCCAGTATTTAAAAAAATTCCTGGCCGTTGAAATGCTGCCATTCCATCTGGTGGAGACGGACTGTTTTAAAAACCTGAGGACGATGGCTGACATAGCTCCCAGCCACCACTACTTTTCCAGGTGGGCCATCCCTGCCCTTCACAAACAAGCGGTGGAGAAAATCAGGTGTGCGCTGCACAACGCCATAAGTGGCAATGTCCACATAACCATTATTTTGTTGTTTTTTAGAACCTTGCTCATCTCCAACTATTATAGTCAGATTGGCCATAACATGATATAGCATACTGTTATGGAATCAAAAGGGCACAGGTTGCTAGAGGCAGGGTGTAATAGAATGCATGTCCGTGTTGCATAATATAGAATCATGCACTGTATTATAAGTGATCAAGCCCCCTAGTAGCCAAGCCCTATAGTGGGACTATACTGAAAAAAGATAAATAAAATCAGAATGTTTAAGACTATAACACATCATTTTCCTATGAAAAATTATCTCTGCATCCATAACGATATATACTATAAAACAAATGTATTATTTATCCTGCACTGGGGATAAATAATTAAAAACTAAAAAAATAATTGCTATCTTTTTTTCCTCTTGTGTCCAACAATTGCAATAAAAAGTCATTAGTTAGTCATATGTGCCTCAAAATTGTACCAATAAAAACAGCTTGGCCCACAAAGCACAAGCCCTCACACAGCTCCATCGAAAAATTATAGGTTAGTTATAGATATAAAAGGTATAGATTTGGTATTGCATAATCATTTTTGACCCATATAATAAGGCTGTACGCACAACCATGTTCATTTTGCAGACAATTGGTATCCACTTTGCGGACTTTGCGGACAAATATAGGACATGTTCCATCGTTTGCAGTATCAACACACGGATGCGGAAATCACATGGAAGTCATCTGTGTGCTTTCCGCATCCATGTGTCCGTTCCAGAAAAGATATAACATGTCCTATACTTGTCCACAAAGTGCGAATCACTTACCCATTGTAGTCAATGGGTCTGCAAAAAAATGTAGCATGCACACTGACCGCATTTGTATATTGTGGATCTGTGGTTTGTAGACATGGTCGTGTTCATGAGGCCTTAAAGGTTAGTTATTTATGCTGCCCGGCAAATGTAATGAAACAATGGGGAAAAAGTGTTGCTTTGTCGTCACTCCCAGGAACAGTTAATAAAAGTGAACTGAAAGTTACTCTAAAACAAGCCTCCATAAGGCCACATTGGTGCACAATTTAATTGAAAAAAGTAGTTTGTTTTGAAAAGCAATAATTGTATGCAAATTAGCACTCTTTCCAAAGAAGAAAATCGATAGATCTGGTTCTACTTGTTGTAAGGTGGCTATCCTCTGAGTCAACATTCATCCTTCTCAACCTAAAACAGGCTTAGGCCTCTTTCACACGGGCATTCTGGATTTGCTCCGGATGCGTTGCATGTGCATTGCAGGAACCCCAGACAAGTGCGCACGCAATTTCAGTCAGTTTTCTTTGCATTGCATTGTTCAGTTTTTATTGCGCGGGTGCAATGCGTTTTGCATGCACGTGATAAAAAACAATGTAGTCCCCAGACCCGAACCCGGACTTCTTCAATGAAGTTCTGGTTTGGGTTAGGTGGTCTGTAGATTTTATTATTTTCCCTTATAACATGGTTATAAAGGGGCCTTAGAAAGGCCGTAAAAGGGGCCTTCGAAAATGATGAATGAGACAGGCCTGCCGGCCATTCCCTGCGCCCGCTCACTCCAGTTTTAAAATTGTGGGCGAGGAAGGGGACTGACTGGCAGGTAGAAGATAGTCGCAGATAGTGGCACAACTAACCATTGCGTCGCCATCTTATAGGCGTATTTCAGTATAATAAATGACCCCCATAGCTTAAGATTTATAACTAAGCAAGACACTCATCTGCAGACAGCTGTTTCATGGTGATTGCCCTCATCAGTACAGAGAAGAGAGAAGCAGTTTAAACCAGGATCACATCACCGCTTTGTTTTCGATTCTTCTGATCAGAAAAACAGGAAAATAGAAAACAAATCCTGTATTAATTTAAACATTGGTTAGGCCTCAAATTGAGGTCCACAATGCATGGGCACTAAATGTGTGCCCACTGTCTGCGGATGCGGAACTATTCACTTGAATGGCGACCGCAATCCGCGTCTAACGGTCTGCACTGCAAATTTTTTTTTGCGGTGCGGAGATACTGACAGAAAACCCACAGAAGTCCTCCTAGTGCTTCTACGGGCTTCCGATCCGTGCCTCCGTTCCGCACCATGTCTTCCAGATTGTGCCTCATCTGTGATACGGTGCGCACACAGCCAGTGCCCAAATATTGCACACCAGCTGTTTGCTGACTGCAATATGGGCACGGACCTGCAACCGTATTGTTTGTCCGCACCTGATCCGCATTTTTTGAGAGTTGGATGTGGACTCATTAACTTCAATGTTGCTACAAAAGATGTGGACAATACACCACGTACTCTCCGCATTCATATGTCCACACCCACAAAAATATACATGTCCTATGCTTGTCCGTATTAAGGGCAATGATAGGACTGTTCTACAGCTGGCAAGACATTCCATTCTGCAAAATGCCAAATGTGCATGTCATGTGCATGAGCCTTATGCACATTTTTCATCTATTTTAGCCATTTCCATTTGAGATCCGTTATTTTAGATGTAAAAACAAATCCTACAGAGAATTCCCTGTAGGTTTAAGGAGTCTTAGGTGACGCAATACTGGTTGAAAGTTCTGCAAAATAGCTCTTTCCAAATGGGAAAATAAATCTGTGCCCCTGGTACAAACTATTTGAAGGCAGCTATAACCCTACATTATGTCTCAAGGTCTGTTTAAAAGGTCATATGGGCATGCAGACGGGTAGCTCTTACCCTCTTGTATAGTTAACACATCAGAAACAACTGACCCTAGAACACCCTATTAGTGGGAAGGGGGCTGGGAATGCCCTGCCTATCTATACAGCTCTGCATAGATAGGCAGGGTATTCCTAGCCCCCTTCCCACTAATAGGGTGTTCTAGGGTCAGTTGTTCCTGATGTCCTAACTATATAAGAGGATAAGAGCTACCCTTCTGCATGCCCATATTGCATCCATTGAAGTGCACCAAGGTACTAGAAAAACTGTCAGAAACTGTCCAATAGCCATTTGGGATTGGTGTCGGTGTACATCTAATGAAGTACACCAAGGCGTCTAGATTGGTGAGATTATTCCATTTTTCCTTGCTGTGTTTTATGGGCCTTGTATTGCCTCATGGTTCCGATCTAGGGGACCATATAGTATGTAATTTACTTTAATTTATCTTTTATGTATTTTTGGTGTAGTGTATCTATTTTATTATAGTAACAAGTAAAAGTTCATCTTTATTTACAAACCGGATTCCAAAAAAGTTGGGAAACTATACAAATCTTGAATAAATACTGAATGCAATGATGTGGAGGTGCCAACTTCTAATATTTGATTCAGAATAGAACATAAATCACGGAACAAAAGTTTAAACTGAGAAAATGTACCATTTTAAGGGAAAAATATGTTGAATCAGAATTTCATGGTGTCAACAAATCCCCAAAAAGTTGGGACAAGGCCATTTTCACCACTGTGTGGCATCTCCCCTTCTTCTTACAACACTCAACAGACGTCTGGGGACCGAGGAGACCAGTTTCTCAAGTTTAGAAATAGGAATGCTCTCCCATTCTTGTCTGATACAGGCCTCTAACTGTTCAATCGTCTTGGGCCTTCTTTGTTGCACCTTCCTCTTTATGATGCGCCAAATGTTCTCTATATGTAAAAGATCTGGACTGCAGACTGGCCATTTCAGTACCCGGATCCTTCTCCTACGCAGCCATGATGTTGTAATTGATGCAGAATGTGGTCTGGTATTATCTTGTTGAAAAATGCAGGGTCTTCCCTGAAAGAGATGACGTCTGGATGGGAGCATATGTTGTTCTAGAACCTGAATATATTTTTCTGCATTGATGGTGCCTTTCCAGACATGCAAGCTGCCCATGTCACACACACTCATGCAACCCCGTACCATCAGAGATGCAGGTTTCTGAACTGAGCGTTGATAACAACTTGGGTTGTCCTTGTCCTCTTTGGTCCGGATGACATGGCGTCCCAGATTTCCAAAAAGAACTTTGAATCGTGACTCGTCTGACCACAGAACAGTCTTCCATTTGGCCACACTCCATTTTAAATGATCCCTGGCCCAGTGAAAACGCCTGAGCTTGTGGATCTTTCTTAGAAATGGCTTCTTCTTTGCACTGTAGAGTTTCAGCTGGCAACGGCGGATGGCACGGTGGATTGTGTTCACTGACAATGGTTTCTGGAAGTATTCCTGAGCCCATTCTGTGATTTCCTTTACAGTAGCATTACTGTTTGTGGTGCAGTGTCGTTTAAGGGCCCGGAGATCACCGGCATCTAGTATGGTTTTACGGCCTTGACCCTTACGCACAGAGATTGTTCCAGATTCTCTGAAACTTCGGATGATTTTTACCCAATTTTTTGCTGGGTAACACCTTTCTGATATTGCTCCACTAGCTTTCTGCACAACATTGTGGGAATTGGTGATCCTCTACCCACCTTGGCTTCTGAGAGACACTGCCACTCTGAGAAGCTCTTTTTATACCCAATCATGTTGCCAATTGACCTAATTAGTGTTAATTGGTCTTCCAGCTCTTCGTTATGCTCAAATTTACTTTTTCCAGCCTCTTATTGCTACTTGTCCCAACTTTTTGGGGATTTGTTGACACTGTGAAATTTTGAATCAAAGTATTTTTCCTTTAAAATGATACATTTACTCGGATTAAACGTTTGATCTGTCATCTACGTTCTATTACAAATAAAGTATTGAGATCTGCCATCTCCACATCATTGCATTCCATTTTTATTCACGATTTTTATAGTGTCCCAACTTTTTGGGAATCCGGTTTGTACTTTACAAAACCAAACATATAAATATTTTAGGACCAATATGGCATTCGTCTGGTGTTGTTGTTGTAAATAAGATATACCACATACATTTTGTTGACTTTGGGAGCTTAGGACCATCTTGACTCGAAGACTGGAATCCTGGGAACTGTATAAAAATAGTAGTATTATTTTCACATATGATCCTGTTATTTCTGTTCACAATTGCATCCTGTTGATATACAGTACATGTAGGGACAGTTATATCAATACATTGTGCAGTACCATAAAAGTAGAGTTGTAGTCAGTAGGAGCAGCACTCTTGCTTTACTCCTGTGCACAGTCACAGCAGATAACATTGTGCTAGTTAGCCAGTGCAGCGACGTGAATGCAAATGAGACACCTACCGGAATTTAGTTTGTAGTGTTGCCGGGTGGTGACTGGTTGCTGCAGGCTCCTGGTTCTACTACTACTACTACTATTACTACAACTAACACTACTGTAATAATTTATGTTAGAGGTTTGTAGACTATGTCATAGACCCCATAGTTGATCTGATCTGTGTGGTGTAGCAAGTTAAATAAGCATTTATTACAGTGCTAAAGTAGCATATCTCTGGGCTCTTCAACCCGTAGGATACCAGCTCCTTACATGTACGGCGCTGGAAACTGGGATAGAAATCCCAGCGCCGTACAGCGCTCTGATCTCCTGCGTCCGCTCGATCAGCTGCAGGGGTCCGGCCGGACCCCTGCTGTATGCAACGGCATTGGTGAAAACACCGATGCCGGCCCATTAACCCATGCACTGCCGCGGTCACGGCACATGCGGTATCCTGCCGGGTGCAGGGTGTCCATCGGGACCCCGAATTGCTGTGACGGGGACCCGATGGTCCGAGCACCCGAGTAAAATGGAAGTCAATAGGAGAACACGAGCATTAAACCAGGCACTGAAGAGGGGAGGGTGCCTGGTTCATAGGAAAATGTCAGAAATTGATGGAAACACCACCGAAATGGTTCGGGATCAGCATGGGGAGAATGTCTGGATGCATCTTGGACTCCCAGGTCGCGGCTGGGAATGATGTTGTCAGAGTAGTACGCCACTTTTACAGACTGACAATAATATGCACAAAACCGACCAAAAAAACAATTTTAGAGGAAAAATTGTTAAGATTGATGGCCTGCTGGTGACCCTCAAAAACATTTGGAGTAAGGGCCTACTGATCTGACCATCTAAAACATTAGGGGCGAGGGCCTGCTGCCACATTGGTGACTCCAGATAACCTCTGGGCGATTGCACGTCTCCATGATGGCGATGATCCATTCGGATGTCTGCCATCTCAACTTTCGATATTCTTTTCTGCGCCTACCATGGTGATCACGGGTAACGGAGATACCGTTGCCGAGGAGGGAGCCTGAGAAACGGCTACCACATCCAAGGGAGGTCAATGGCTAAAATCTGATTGGCTGTTACATTGTCCATTTTTTTTTGTAATTGTGAACCACCCAGAGAGGGTGGTTAAAGTAATTAAAGCACAAGCATCCAAGGAAGGCAGCAGGTGCACGGCAATTACCCACTCCCAACTCGGGGAGGTAGTGACGATAAATAACAATACAGCCTTAAGAGGCCCTGTTATTGGAATGAGTACACTTTCCGTTAATGAGGATCTATTGGAGGGTAAGTCTGGTGCCAGCAGCCAACTTGCTCCGGGCCTCCACAACGTTCACCCAGTGTGCCATCATGGTGAGAATTGTGTTGACCAGACTTTTGGCTACTGAGACTGGACTTGTACGTGAGGGCCTGCTGCCACTTAACTGACTCTACATAACTTCTAGGCGATCGCACGTCCCTGTGACGGCGACAATCCATTTGGATTTCTGCCCTATCAACTTTGAAGCAATTTTTCAACAAGGACCTTCTGGTATAGCACTGTTTTGCTTGTCCTCTCCACCAGAGAAATGAGAGATAAGAAGTTCTCTTTGTAGTGGGGGTTGAGAAGGGTGAACAACTAGTAATCCGTGTTGTCTAAAATGCATATAACGCGCGGGTCGTGGGAAAGGCGGCCTAACATGAAGTCAGCCATGTGTGCCAGAGCACCAACAGGCAAGACTTCGCTGTTGTCATCAGAAGGTGAGCTGACCCTGTAAAACATTATATGCAAGGACATTATATGCAACAAATAAGCATGTTGATATGATGGAAGAGGAGGAGGAGGAGGATGAGAAAATATTTAACCATATACCCTTTTTTGTGGTGGAAGGCGTGCATTGGAATACAGTGAATTGAGTACATTAAACAACAATTTAAAGTGCCTTTGTTCATCCGCTATCCTCTGGTGTAGTCGAGAAGCCTGAGGCAATCCAGGCCTTGTTCATTTTTTTAAGAGTCAACCTATCAGAATTTTCAGTTGACAGGCGGATAGGCTTATCTGTTATAATGCCACCAGCAGCACTAAATACCAGCTCAGACAAAACGCTGGCGGCAGGGCAGGCCAGCACCTCCAAGGCGTAAATCGCCAGTTCGTGCCACGTGTCCAGCTTGGACACCCAGTAGTTGTAAGGCACTGAAGGATCACTGAGGACGCTGACACAGTCTGCTACGTACTCCTTCACCATATTCCAAAACTTTTCCTTCCTTGTGACACTAGGCCGCGCATCAGGGTGAGGGTGCTGGCGGGGTGTCATGAAACTGTCCCAGGCCTTGGAAAGTGTTGCACTGCCTCTGTTGGAACTGCTGTGTATTCCCCTTGTCTCCCCTTCTCGGTTGCCCAAGGAAGTACAGCGTTGTCAGATGGAAATTTTTGGAGCAATTTCTCAACAAGGACTTTCTGGTATTGCACAGTTTTGCTTATCTTCTCCAACTGAGGAATGAGAGATGAGAAGTTCTCTTTGTAGCAGGGGTTAAGAAGGGTTAACACCCAGTAATCTGTGATGTCTAAAATGCATATAACACATGGGTCGCGGGAGAGGCAGCCTAACATGAAGTCAGCCATGTGTGCCAGAGTGCCAACAGGCAAGACTTCACTGTCGTCAGCAGGAGGATCACTGTCAATCTCATCTTCTTCCTCCTCTTCTGCCCACCCATGCTACACAGATGGAATTAAACTTCCATGGGTACTACCCTCTGTAGCGGAGGCAACCAGCTTCTGCTCCTTCTCCTCTTCCTCCCCCTCCTCTTCATCGTCCAATTCGTGCAGAGAAGACGGATGGAGGGTGGTCTGGCTATCACCTTGTGTAATTTCTTCCCCCATTTCCACCTCTTCCACATGCAAAGCATTGTCCTTAATTGTGAGCAGCAAGCGTTTGAGTAGACACAGAAGTGGGATGGTTCTGCTTATAATAATAGCGTTATGGCTGCTCACCATCTGTGTTAATTCCTCAAAGTTTCTTTAAACCTCACAGAGGTCAGACATCCATGCCCACTTCTCGCTTCTGATTAGCGGAAGCTTACTGGAAAGGCAACACCCATGTTGCACCTGTTATTCCACTACTGCCCTTTGCTGCTTACAAAGCCTAGCCAACCTGTGGAATGTGGAGTTCCAGCGCGTGCTCACATCGCACAACAGTCGGTGAGCTGGCAAGTTAAAGCACTGCTGCAGCGTTGGCAAACCGGCTCAGGCAAATTGGGGTAGGTTTTGAGAAACTGCTTAACCACTAAGTTTAAGACGTGGGCTAGGCATGGAATGTGTGTGAGGTTGTCGAGCTCCAAAGCCGCCACCAAGTTACGGCCATTATCGCACACAATCATGCCTGGTTGTAGGTTGAGTGGCGAGAGCCAAAGCTCAATCTGTTCCCTTATCCCCTGCAACAGCTCTGCAGTGGTATGCTGTTTGTCCCCTAAGAATATCAGCTTCATCACGGCCTGTTGACGCTTCCCCACTTCAGTGCTACACTGCTTCCAGCTAATGGCTGATGGCTGACTGGTGCTGCAAGCGGATAATTCGGAGGTGGAAGTGGAGGAGGAGGTGGAGGAGGAGAAGTGGGGGTTGGAGACACTCGCTTAGGTGCTTGCGGAAACCCTGATGGAATTAGGGACCGCAATCCTCGGCGTCGGTAGCACCTGTGCCATCCCAGGGTACGACTCGCTCCTGGCCTCCACAGTGTTCACCCAGTGTGCTGTCAGGGAAATTTAGCATCCATCGCCAAATGCAGTTGTTCATGTGTCCATGGTTAAGTGGACCTTTCCAGTAACTGCTTTGGTCAAGGCACATGTGACGTTTCGGGTCACATGTTGGTGTAAGGCGGGCACAGCACACCTTGAAAAAGAGTGGCGGATGGGGACTGCGTATCGCGGGACATCAGGCTGCAGAAGGCCTCAGTGTCCAGAAGCCTAAATGGCAACATTTCCAGGGCCAGTCATTTTGTAAGGTGCGCATTTAGTGCTATGGCCTGCGGGTGGGTGGCTGGGTATTGGCGGTTGCGTTCAAATGCCTGGGGTAATGACATTTTGACGCTGCGCTGAGACAGGGAAGTTGATGTGGTCGCTGATGGTGATTGCGAAGGTCCAGGTGCAGAGCAGGAGGCATCCTCTCCTGCACCTTCAACAGGTGATTGGCCAGCACGTACTATAGGGGAAGAGGAGGCAGTGGTGCAACCCGCAGACACCAATTGTGGACCCAGGCGTTCGTCCCACTTATTACGGTGCTTGGATGCCATGTGGCGGATCATGCTGGTGGTGGTAAGGTTGCTAGTATTCATGCCCTCACTCATTTTGGTGTGGCACAGGTTGCAAACTACTATTTTTTTGTCATCTGCACTTTTCTCAAAAAAGCGCCGTACTGCGGAACACCTGCCCCTTGGCAAGATAGATTTATGCAAGGGGGTGTTTCATGGAACAGTTGTTGGCCTTTTTGGTGTGGCCCGCCTTCTCCCTTTTGCCACCCCACTGCCTCTTCCAGCCTGTTGCGGTGCTGCAGATCCTTCCCCCTTCCTGTACTGCTGTACTCACTCGGCATTCCACCTTCCCAGGTTCGGTCAGTGACCTCATAATCCACCACTTCCTCTTCCACATCCTCACTCTGATCTTCCTCTTGATTTGTTGACCTAACCACAACCTCAGTGATTTGACTAATCTGTCTCATCCGCTTCATCAACCTCTTGAGACAGTAATTGCAGTTGACTTATTGGCAACTGTGTCTCATCATCATCCACCTCATTAAACACTAATTGCCGTTCTTGTGACTGTGGATGCTCAAGAGGCTGGTTATCAGGGCACAAGATCTCATGTGAGATACATCCTGTATTTTATAAATTAAATCTTTAATTGTGGCCTAGTGTGGTTCAGGGCGTGTGAGATACACCCTGTATATATAGGGGTTATATTCAGGTATTTGAAATACAGCCATTTTGGGCAGAAATCTTTAATTACAGCCTAGTGTGGGTCAGGACATGTGATATACAACCTTTAAATACAGGGCTTTTATTCAGGCATTTAAAATACAGCCATTTTGTGCACAAATCTTTAATTGTGGCCTAGTGTGGGTTAGGACATGTGATATATAACCTTTAAATACAGGGCTTCTATTCAGGTATTTGAAACAGCCATTTTGGGCAGAATTTTTCAATTGTGGCCTAGTGTGGGTCAGGGCTTGTGAGATACACCCTTTAAATACAGGGCTTCTATTCAGGTATTTGAAATACAGCCATTTTGTGCATAAATATTTAATTGCGGCCTACTGTGGGTCAGGGCGTCTGAGATACACTCTTTATATACAGGTGTTCTATTCAGGTATTTGAAATACAGCCATTTTGGGCACAAATCTTTAATTGCAGCCTAGTGTGGGTCAGGGCGTGTGAGATACACCATTTAAATACAGGGGTTCTATTCAGGTGTTTGAAATGCAGCCATTTTGGGCAAACAAATAATTGAGGCCTAGTCTGCTTCAGGGCGTGTGAGATACACCCTGTACATACTGTTGTTCTATTCTACTATTAATTAAACACCCATTTAGGGCAAGATACTAAATTCGAGAAATATGAGAAGAGCGTCAAATAAGGTACGTGGCCCAGGTCGTGGTGCTGCCGGTGGAGCTCCTGTTGCAGGGAGAGGACGTGGTCGATCTGTGCCAGCTACCCGCACAAGTACTTATTCAGGCCTCACCATTCGTAGAGCCTCATTAGGCCCGACCAAATACCGCTGCAGGTTGTGCTACCCGCACAAGTTAAACCCCTTCCTCAGGTACGAGTTGGCGACAAAATCTGCAGCGGTATTTGGTCAGGCCTAATGCGGCTCTACGAATGGTGAGGCCTGAATAAGTATAGGCGATAGTAGATTGGGTTGCTGACAGTGGCTCCAGTTTATTCACATTGTCTCCTACCCAGTCTCCTGCTGAAAGATCAGACTTGGATCCTGCAGCCGATGTCCATCAGTCTTTCACCTCACCCCCTTGCCATTATCCTGCCTAGAATAAAGTGTTCTTTAGGTATCTCACTGAGAAACAGAAATGATTCTTCAGAGCGCAATATCTGCATATCCACTCATGAAGTGTCAATTTTTCTTTTTGTGTTTGTCTTTATAGGAGTTTGTTATTTTATACGTATTGTACAATTTAGGCTACGTTTTATGGCAGGTGGTACCCTGTGATTACACAGAAGGTATTGGACACAAAAGTATTGAAAATGCTGGAAAAATTTTTGGGTACTGTAACTGTAAAATACTGACAGCCTGCCACCACACAATAGTCCTTAAAAGGACTTTTGGGTCCTTGGAACATTTTTATACTAAATAGATTGCGATTACACTTCCTACACAATCTGTCCCTTCCGAAGCGCAGCTCTCCCTGATTACAAATGAGCCGAACATGCGTCATCGGGTGCTATATAGCACCTGATGGCGTGTTGCAGCAAGCCAATCACTGCAATGCCAGTAGCCAACATGGCTACTGGAATTACAGTGAAGCCAGTACTTACCTCGACGTTTATTGTCTGCTAATCAGCCGCAAAACGTGCGGGAAGGAGAATCGAGCATGACGCTCGGGCACATGCGGTACTCGGCCGAGTACCGCCATGTGCCAAGCATAGCGATGCTCGAGCCGAACAGCAGTTCGGCCGAGCATGCTCTCTCAACACTATAAAGAAGTCTTGTAATGCATTGTACAGGGGATCAGACCCCCAAAAGTGGAAGTGCCAGAGTGGGACAAAAAATAAAGTGAAAAAAGTTTCAAGTAAAAAAAAAGCATCCAAAATAAAGTTAATTTTAAAAAAAAAAAAATAGGGAAAAAATAAAAGTATTCAGAGTTTTGTATAGAGGTGGCTCACTCCCTGAACAATGAGTAGGATGGGTGCACCTACAGAAAAGATTTCACCCAATCTTCAAAAATGGTAACAATATAGAAAAAATAGTAGGGCACACCTACAGTTGGGTACACATAGGAGATTTATTATACATTTATTCATACAACAGTATATAATAATATCACATAAAAACAAATTAAACAAATATTAGCATGCGGTTACTGCGTAGATAAAAAGTAAAATCGCTTAAAAAATACAAAATGTCACTGGACAGAGTAATCCTAAATAGAGGAGTCTTTTCACTAAGTATTTCTCCAAGTTGTAATATTAATATCGCAAGTTTAGTTCCTCAGTCCGCATAAAGTAAAGTTCCCAGAGCAGTTTCAATGTAATAGAAGGGTAATTTTGTTACTTATATTTCTTTTTACTTGAATCACTTTCTGTGTGTATATCAATTCGACATTTATTTGTCTACTCACACTTATGCTGGCTGTGTTGCGGTTTACCGTGGCGTCCCACGTATGGTCCGCTTGCAGTCAGCGGTATCGCTTCCTGAGTGTGGATCCAGGGATCTTCGGTAGTGAATTGCAGGGGTGCCGTAGATAAAGGTTTGTATGTGAAAATCACTGCCAGGTGCTTGAATCAAGCTGCAGGTTTGTTCTTACTCCGGCAATCAGAGTTTGCTTTCTCCTGCCAATTCTTTTTAATACCGATCCCTCTCCTTGTGGTTAGTTTGAAGCGCTTCAATGTTCCAGCTGCATATCTAGTCTTATGGGATCCTCTCTCACCAAACGCGTTTCGGAGTTGGCTACGACTCCTTCATCAGTGCCACTGATGAAGGAGTCGTAGCCAACTCTGAAACGCGGAAGGACAGAGAGAGCTCGCCAGCCTTCTGTAACCCTGATCGGACTCTCCGTGACCAGTTTATCCTAGGGATCCATGACGCCAGTTTGACTGTTACCATGCAGGACATTATACGACTAGAGACTGATGCAAAATTTCATGACGTACAGATAGAGGCCATCTCACATGCCAATAGTATGGTCCTGAAGCCTCAGACCGCAGTTGGAGTCATTTTGTCGCAGGGGGCTAGCTCTGGACCAGAAACAGTAGAAAAAGGGACGGTTAAAGAAATTCTCACAGTAATGCAGAAATTGCAAGAGCAAATGGAACCCCTGCAAACCAGTTGTGCTGAAAATTCTATGAGAATAGCAGACTTCCATAAAACTAGAGACGAAGGGGCGGGCCATCCACACAAAGAAAGTCAGAATCACCCACAACCCCACTTGAGGGATGAGGACAGAACCTACCAAAAGGGTCCAAATAATTTAGTATAGCATTCAAGAGAAACCGAAGGGGCCCAAACCGATGGCCAGAGCGACGGGAGATATGCTGCTGGGAGTGTGGATGGATGGACCACGTTGCTGCTAGATGTCCAGAGTAGCGACAAGCTTATGAGAGAGCGCCGTTAAAACTTAAGTCCCCTGTGGCTGTAGGGCGTGTAGTAGGGGAGACTGGGAAGGAGACTATGTGGTGAGAATGCCCTGATGAGGACCTAATCGCTGCAAGTCCCATCATATATCGGTTACCTGGATGATTGACACGGGTTCCCAAGTAACCACTCTGAGTAGAGACTGTTATGAATGGTACTTTCGGCAACATGTGGAATATGATCCCCATACATTCGTACGAGTGATCGCAGCTAACCAGCTACTAGTCCCGGTGGTGGTAGTGGCCTGGATGAATGTCCGGTTATGTGATCAAGATCTAGTGAAGAAAGGCATTGTGGTGGTACGGGAGTCACATGAAGTAAAGGCCCCTGTCATTTTGGGGATGAAATTGTTAAAAAAATTGGATCAGATTCTCTTTGAAAAGAAAGGTCACGGTTATTGGAAAGAAACCACCACCCATCGGCCGACTCAAACAGCGTTTCAGAGGTTGATCCGGACATGTGGCTTACAGAAAAGTTTAGATGCACAGCGTCCAATGGCTCGAATTTCAGTCTCTTTGCATACAAAAGTTACATTTCCACCCAGTGGAATTGTAGTATTATTTTACTGAAAGAGTAGTGGATGCATGAAATAGCCTTCCTACAGAAGTGGTAGTTGCAAATACAGTGAAGGAGTTTAAGCATGCATGAGATAGGCATAAGGTCATCCTTCATATAAGATAGGGCCAGAGGCTATTCATAGTATTCAGTATATTAGGCAGACTAGATGGGCCAAATGGTTCTTATATGCCGACACATTCTATGTTTCTATAATAGTGTCCATGTCTGTAGGCACCTGTCGGAAACTAGAAGGCATAGCTGTGTTGGTAGTACCACTGCAGGCAGCTGAAGGGGGTGTTGTTCTACTAGTAAACCATTCCTTGGCAGTAGTTTGCAATGGGAGAGTACCACTCCGATGTGTAAACACTCAGGACCAGAGTGTAGACCTGACCCCAGGAAGGTTGCTGGCTGATATCTATGTGACTCCGGAGGAAGTAAGGAAAGTAACTTTGATGCAGCTGAAGCTGGCTGAAAGGGATGAGTGGACCGTAACTGTGTCCATGGGAGAAGATGAGGGCCCCACCTCTCAATGGAATGGCTGTGCAATTCAAAAACAGATGAAGATGGAGGCTTGTTTGTGTTCCCTTGAACAGGTCCAGAAGGTAGATGAACTGTTGTGGCAGAACCGAGCAACCTTTGCACGTCATGATAAAGATTTTGGATGTACGACAGGGATATACCATGAGATTCCCACAGGAGAAACCCATCCAATCCCGTTGACTAAGATGTTGCAGTGTGGGATCATCCAAGAAAGCCAAAGTTAGCTCCGGTGGTGTTAGTAAGAAAAAAATATGGGTCCATCCGGTTTTGCGTAGACTAACGGAAATTGAACGTCTACACCATACGAGAGTCCTACTCCTTACCCTGGATTGAGGAGTGCCTCTCAGCTCTAGGGAGAGCCCAGTACTTCTCCTCGCTAGATCTGGCTAGTGCGTGTTGGCAGGTGCCGATGGCCAAGAAAGACAAGGAGAAGACAGCATTCATCTTGCCCATTGGGCTATACAAATTTAACCCTTTGGGTTGACAAATTTTGCCCTTTGAGTTGACAAATGCCCCCAGAACGTTTAAGCGATTGATGGAGAAATGTCTTGGTGATTTCAATTTTGAGTTTACTCTCATCTACTTGAATGACATTATAGTGTATTCTGCGAACTTTGAGGGCCATCTCTACCAGTTGGGGTATGTATTTCAATGATTGTGGAAACACTGGCTCAAATTGAAACCCAGTATATGTAGGTTGTTTCAATCTGAAATTGATTACTTAGCTCATCGCGTATCAGGAGAAGAGGCGAGACCGTCGAGGGACAAGATACCGACTACCCTGCGAGAAGTGAGGGTGTTCCTTGAGGTAGCCAGTTACTATAGACGGTTTATTAAGGATTTCACCAGGGTAGCAGCACCACTTAATGCTCTCCTACGAGGCAAATCCGGTGGTCCGAAGAACCGATCCGTGAAATGGGGACCTGAACAGAAACAAGCCTTCGGGATTTGAAGGATGCTCTGACAACAGCCCCAATCTTGGCGTATGCTGATTGCCACTTGCCATTCCAACTATATATGGATGCAAGCCTGTATGGTCTCAGAGCGGTGCTTTCCCAGTTTCAGGATGGCCAGGAGCGTGTCATAGCATACACCAGATGGCCTTTGTGGGATTCTGAAAGAAATCCCGAGAATTATAGTACATTTAAGTTGGAGCTGTTGGCACTGGTATGGGCCATGACAGAGAAATTCTCTCACTATTTGAAGGGACTAAAATGGCTCCTTTCTTTGGCTTCTCACGTCAGGAATGGGCACAGATACAGAGGGTCCCTGAGGGGCTGACACAAATGATCAAGTGTGTTGAGGAAGGCAAGAAGCCCTGTAAAGAGAAAAGAGAACAACTGACACGTGAGATATTATCAGTTCTGAGTCAGTGGGAGAAGTTGGAGATGAAAAATGGAGTGCTATGCCGAAAGATCTATCTACATTCTGAAATCGACATTCGATACCAAATTATGGTGCCTATTGAATTGGCTCGCTTTCTTGATATTCAGTCAGCCAATCTTAAAGTGTGTGTGTGTATGTGTGTGTGTGGGGGGGGGGGGGGTAATATGTAAGAAACAGCCCAATGATGTCCCAAGTTTCATTAATCTGTGTAAACTGTGGTAAAGTTAAATGTATATATGTTTATGTGTTTCTGGTCCTTTAAGACAGCAACTATTGTAATATAGGCTGGAGTAACACGCCCCCAATGATGATGTTTTTCCAGTGTGTGAGAAGAGAAGCAGGCTGTGACAAGACAGAGAGCAGCAGCCATCTTGGCAAGAGAAAAGACAGGCGTCTGTGCTTTATTGAGAGTGTGTGGAGATAGCTGTATGGATTTCAGTACAAAGGTGGACAGAGTGTAAAGAGACAGTGTGTTTAGTGGGGCTACGCTGAAGGGACTGTGCTCAGTGGCTAATTGGTGAAACCGATATTTTGGCTGTGAATATTGCCATCAAAGTTAGAGACTCGCAGTGCTGGACAGTAACTGCCAAACCCCAGTTTATATCACATCTCAGTGTACTGATTCTGCAGGACTGTCAGTGTGCTGAGTGATACTTGCTGTTGGACTCCATTGCATCCATTTGGTTTCCCTGTCTGCTGAGGAGGATTTCATTGCTTCAGCTATTGTGATAACCATGAGGAGAGGATGCTTTGGCATCAAAGAAAGGAACGACATTGGGCCCCACTGCGTGTGCTTTTATGGACTATAAGTGGTCCACGGGGAAAAAGGGGTGTGTGCACCCAACTGTGAAGTTAGGGTCAGTTAGGGATAGTTTGGGGAATATTGCTCATTTCGTGTCCGTACTACAGAAACGGACGCAGTAAAAGTGGAAACTATTGCAGAACCTGCCTTGAAATGTTCATACTATACTGTGCATTTTGCTTGTCCTTTTCCCTGTTCTTTCCCCTTTAACTTGCCTTTATTAACTTGTAGTAAATACATGTTTCTTGAACTTGACCACTGCATGTGCGTTCTTTTCTGGTTGCGGAGCCCAAGCCACCTGCCTTCCTCTTGGTTCACAGCTGTGTGTTTTTATTTTGACGGTACACCAAATTTACACTGTTATACAAGTTGTACATTGGATACTTTACATTGTGTGATGAATACCGTACCCCGACTGACGTCGGACGTCAAATACGTAGAGCCAGCAAGATACGGTATGGTCACTGGTTACCAAGGCGTGACATTACACTGTCCCTGAGGAGCAGGTAAGGTCCACTTGGAACAGTGTTCACAGACTCCTCCTGTCCACACGGGCACAGAGAGGCAACAAGCTGAGAGAGCCTTTTTTACTGCGCCAGTGAAACAGCACATTCTCAGCTTGGGTATACTGCCACCAGTTTCTTGGTTGATATAAGCCCAGTCTGCAAATGAGATTATATAGGGTAAGAAACCAACCCGCTGTAGCATATTACTAGGCCGAAACACGGACGCGGGGATTCGCGATCGAGATACAAGACAGCACAAGACTAAATTAGATATTTAATCGCCTTAAGGGCTCACTAGAAATAACACTATACACACAAAGAACATATACAGTGGTCTGAGGTTACAAATACAGATGGCGTGGTACAGCAGGGTTAAGCAGAACCCAAAGTCAGTTTACCAGGTATAGGAGTCCTTTGGGTTGTGATGAGTTCTTAGCTGTGGTCATAAGGGAAGAAGTCATGTCAGCTGGTTGAAGTTCCCTCTCGAAACACATGGCACAATGGTCCGCTTGCTGGCACAAGTCTTTTAACCAGCAGCCGGCCCCTCCCCTCCTGGCCTCTGGGTCCACTCTCCCTCTGCTGGGATGGCAGCACATGATCCACAAAACCAATGAGGGCTCATGGCTTCAGACCAGAATGTCGCAGGGAGGTGGTTCTGGGACCAATACATCCGCCTGAGTTACGGCTACCAGTAGAGTTCAAGCATTGTACCGTTATTTTGTTTCTGTGGGAAAATATGTACATCTCCCCTCCCTGGCATCCCACCACCAAACTATGACCACGGGCCTGTTCATCGTGACCAAAGGGACACAAATATGCATCTAGTTTATGTCTGTGATGGACGAGCGATTCATGAATCCTGCATATGGGTTTTTCCTGTTCCATTAGATGGGTTCCTGGCTGGCTGAATGGAGGGGAGAAATTGTAAACAATGGTGGCCTGCTAGAGGTTCTTTGCCAGTTGGCTGGGCTTTGAAGCAGGGCCCCCCTGTGGAGTTCACTACCTTTGCTATTTGACAGCTGATAGCTGGTTTGGAAACATGGTTGACATTGAACAATAATCCATATTGAGGATCATGACTAAGAACCTAACAGTTCGAAACGCGTAGATCCGGGGCTCCTGGGATCACTAGTGTTTGTTATCTATTGCTGTACTCACCTGGATTTCATGGTGTCAATAAAGATTGGGATTTTCATATCATATACTGCGGTGCTGGAGCAATCTTTTGAACTTTCTTGTAATAATCCATATTCCTAACACAGTGTATCAAAATGTCATATCTTGAGTGTTGCCCCATAAAAAGATATAATAAAATGTTTGTGGTGTATTCACCTTTGTGAGATACTATATATTTACTGAATAGGAACCTGAAAATTTATTTCTAACACATTTTGAATTAAGAAAGGTGGAGGGTTAAAAAATGCAGATTTTCAAATGCCCATCAAATTTAATATATTGCAGCAAAGCTTCCAATGTACTGATTGAAATGTTTAGTTTTCTGCAGAATCCACTTGTAACATAGAACCATATTAGAGTCACCCAGAAGTTAAATGACTTACCGTTTGTCACTAATTAAAAAATAAAGACTTTTGCATGTTAAACATGAAAACACACACACTAGAGTGCAAACTGACCAATACCTAGTTTACCCTAGAACCTTTTAGAGACCAGGTGCCCAAACTGCGACCCAAAACCCACTTATTTATTTCAAAGTGTCAACAGGGCAATTTAACCTAAATACTACAGTTCAATATACAGATGTAGCAGGGGTAACACACACACTCTTAACTCAGATTCTTTAAATCATTGCGTTATCTTGAAACAAAAGCTATTGAAAAGCAATTGCTTAACGCATTTAGTTTAGATAACATGTCTCATAAAGCATGTGTGTTACCCTTGCTACATCCGTAATATATATTCCATGGACGTTATCATTTAGCTACAGTATAATAGTCTGCCTACATTTAATGTGCTGCCTGTGTTGTTCATAGTGCACCCTGTGCTGATGAATGGCAGGAAAAGTCTAAGGCATATTGGTACATTATATAATTTTTCCAGGGTGCCCACAGAGAAGGCTCTGAGTGCCACCACTGCCCTACACTATAAACTGACTAATGAAAGGTGGCCATCAGTCGACAAAGGAGCGTTAGCTCTTTCATCGGCTGCTCAATTATACGAGCCAATTGTTCCCAACAATTGGGACAACAATAATGCAGTCTACTAGAGCACTTTCCAACTGTAGCATTTACACTAGGCAGCAGACTGATCAAAGGCAACATTTACACTAATACCTATAAGATAGATGCCAGACCGTTTGCAATCTTTGTAATTTTGTATTAGTAACTGTATAAATACATGAGTTAAAAACAAGTATAGGTGCAGAGAAAAGCATCATCTGCTGGAGGAGAACACAGTGTGAATAGCCCATATACTGTATGTCCATATATGTTGGCGCCATCCCGGAGGAGACACAGTATGGGCAATTGCTTCTTGTCCTGCAGATTTTACTATTGATAATTATTGCACTTGCACTTTACTTTTGGTCATATATGGACTATTCCCACTGTGTTCTCCTCCAGAAGATGACGCTGGCACTAACTGGGTCAACCTACCAACCTTGCCACTGGGGAACATTGGCAAATTCATTATCATTTATACCAGTTTCCTGGCGTAAATGACAATTGTGACTCGTCAAAAATTATGCGCATCTTCCAGTTGGGGATATCAAAGACTGGTGAAAAATACCAGTCTTTAATAAATGACCCCCACTGAATTAATGTGTATTGTACTGGTTTTAGCTTGTTATGTTCCTAAACCTGTAACCTGAAATCAATGGTGCTTTAATCCCTTTATGACTTGTGCTGTACATTTATGGAATATAAAGATTTGCACAGCAGTGGTAATACTATTGATCTCTGACATTTAACCCCTCAGATGCCATTGTCAACTACTTCCATGCACCGAGATCAAGGGAGTTGATTGGTTGCTATGGCAGCCTTAGCCTTCTAAAGGCCTGCTGCAGTGAAGTTCCTATCAGGTCCTGCTTCCAAGTACATCATATGCAATATAATGACAGGGAGTGTTCCACAGGATTAGCATTAAGCAAAAATGTGGTGTCAATTTTTAAAACGGGGTCAAAAACAGAGCCCATGGACTATAAACAGTAAGTCTAACATCTGTTATAGGTATACTGAAGGTTTTCTAAGAGATGCTACCGCAGTTTCATCGTGGGTTAATGAGGGATTCTGTCCTGTCAAACTAATCTAATCAGTTTCTATGCGGAGATAAGTACCCTGGATAGGTCATCAATATTTACTTGAATGGAATAGCGTGGGTGCTGGAAGTCGGACCTCTGCCAATCTGATATTAATTACCTATCCTGAGAATAGGTCATAATATAAGACAAAGGACAACTCCTTTAACCATTCTTTGGTAGAATGACTTGTGTGCTTACGCTTATTATCTTGCTGCATGGCCCACATTCTGTTGAGAGTCAGCTCATGGACAGATGTTCTAACATTTGCCTTTAGAATTTGCTGGTATAATTCAGAGTTCATTGTTCCATAAATGATAGCAAGCCATCCTGGCTCAGATGTAGCAAAACAGGCCCAAACCATGATACTACCACTACTGTGTTTCACAGATGAGGATCAGGTTCTTCTATTAGAATGTAATGTTTTCCTTTCTCCAAGCATAATGCTTTTCATTTAAATCAAAAAGTTCTATTTTGCTCTCATCCATCCATAGAACTTTGGACCAATAGGCTTTTGGTTAGTCCAGGTGATCTTTAGCTAACTCCAGATGGGCAGCAATTTTCTCCTGGCATTCCTTCTATGCACACTATTGCTGTTAAGTGTCCTCCTGATGGAAAAATCATAAATATTAGATAATGTGAGAAAAATCTTTTGTTGCTTAGAGATTGTCTTGAGTTCTTTTGTGACCACGCAGACTATTACACGCCTTGCTCTTGGCATGATCTATTTTGGTCGACCGCTTCTGGGGAGGGCAATAATGGTCTTGAATTTCCTCCATTAGTACATAATGTGTCTGACTGTGGATTAGTGAAATCCAGACTCTAACTTTTTTCAGCCTGAGCATCAGCAACTAGTATTAAGGCTGGTTACAGCCTGCATTTGTGGGAGGGGCTGCTGACTATATGTTCCCCACGCGTCCTCACCTTGAGGACGGTTGCTTCATGCAGCTTCGTCGATCCGTCCCGTCACTTCCGGTTCGCAGCGCGTCACTTCCGGGGCTCCTCCGAGCGGCGGTCACGTGCTCCTTGCACTCTGGACCCGAGCGCTCCGCCTCCCCCACGCGTCGGCGGGACGGGTAGGGTCCGGCCTGCGGGCTACCCCCTCCTCTGGGTCTCACCCATCCTCTGGCTTGGGCGCTGTCCCAGGCCGGCGTGCGTTCCGGCGGGGGGCGCGCGCCGGAGCTTCTCGGCCGGGCCTGGGCTTCCGGTCACGTGATCGGCTTGCGTTCCAGCTTGGAGCGCACGCCGGAATCCGGCCGGGCCCGGGCCCTCGGTCACCTGCTCGGAGTGCGCGCCGGATCCCTCACTCAGGCCAGACGATTCCAGGGCAGCGCCCCCAGGGCAGGTAAGCTCTGTCCCCACCGGGTCCCTCCTCACCGCAACTCCCTGTCCGGGCCCCCTTGTTCCGGGCTTCTCGTGGTCGGATAGGCGTGCGTTCCAGCGTGGAACGCACGCCGACACCTGCTCAAGCATGGTTTTATTATGCATGCATACCCTCTCACAGAACTATCGAGTTGACATTGCTTCAAATAAACAATTATAGTGCAGTGTAATCATGCTTCAACACTCCTACAGTCCTACATATCATATACGTGATATACCCAGGATAACACGCGATACACATGATAGATACGCTGTATCCACTGCATTTGCGAATTCCACCCTTGTTCCGTGCTCATGCATCTCACCATATGTCTTCCGCCCCCAACATCAGACAATGCTCTGCACTGTTTTTCATAGGTTGTCATTTTTTACAATGTTTGTTTCCACAATGTCCTCTGAGAGATGTGGATATTTTCTTAAGCAGGTGGCCCCGGTGCATTTGTTCATGGCGCAGCGGCGTTGGGGCTGCCGTCCTGTGCACACGTGTCTGGCGGCCGTGTCGGCCGTGCGCATGCGTCTGGCACCATTGTAGTGCCGTCCTCGCATGCTCAGGTTTGGCACAGCTGTCCCGTGCGGCCCTCCTGGGCACATACGTATGGCACCGCCGTGTTACACCTAGGTGCTGATTATTGCTTGTTGTCTATACTTGGGTCTGTTTTCCATGCTTCTTATCTCGCTCGCACACATCATCCGTAGTCTTCCTGGATCGCCCAGGCTCGTTCCGCCTCTGTCATCCTGGATCGCCCAGGCTCGTTCCGCCTCTGTCATCCTGGATCGCCCAGGCTCGTTCCTGTCTCTGTCATCCTGGATCGCCCAGGCTCGTTCTGCCTCTGTCATCCTGGATCGCCCAGGCTCGTTCCTGTCTCTGTCATCCTGGATCGCCCAGGCTCGTTCCTGTCTCTGTCATCCTGGATCGCCCGGGCTCGTTCTGCCTCTGTCATCCTGGATCGCCCGGGCTCGTTCTGCCTCTGTCTTCCTGGATCGTCCGGGCTCGTTCTGCCTCTGTCATCCTGGATCACCCAGGCTCGTTCTGCCTCTGTCATCCTGGATCACCCAGGCCCACACTGCCTCTGTCATCCTTCCTTGCTCCCCGCCCGGTCCTCCGGTCCCGCATCCTCTTTCTCTTCCCTGCTCTCCTAAAGCGATGTTTAAGAATAATGATAATATTAAAGCCAATTGGTACAAGTTCTTCTTTAGTACACCGGACCTGGGGGTATCTACAACTGTAATCAGGTATAATTGCATGTATTGTTTCTATTTTTTCATTTATTTTGCAGTACATTCCAGCCGAGAAGCCGTGGTTAGCAGGCACGGGGCTGGCCGGCCTGTTTCTCCATTTCGATTAAAAAAAAAAAAAAAAAAAAAAAGAGAAAAGAAGCTTCAGGAACGCAGCGGAGAGACCAGACGCCGGTGTGATCATTAAGGTGCTGCCTTGCGGACGCTGCTGCAGGGGTCTGGAACTGCGATTCTGGTTCCCATCGTCTAGGCTACCGCTGGCCCAGGTTAAGTAAGTTCGAACCTCCAGTGGACCCCTATTCCCACAAATGCCTTTTAATCGCTGCACAATCGCTCTCTGCCTCCTCGACTGGAACCAGAAACTGCACCTTCCACTGCTGCTACCAGATGTAATACAGGTTATCCCCTCCGGGGTAGCTAACTCCATGGATGTCGTTTTAGTCGTGGGGTTTTTGTTACTGTGCCATTTTTCCGGTTTCCTAATGTACCATTTTGGGCAATCTTTTCTATAACAAACAGGGCTGCGGTGCTGTCGTTTATTCAGCCCTCCCGATCAGAAGTAGCGGCTCATCAGCTTCCCGAATTCTTCAGGTATCAGGTATACGCCTTTTGTCTGTCTTCCCTGTCGTCCTGGATCACCCAGGCTCTCTCTGCTCCTGTCATCCTGGATCGCCCAGGCTCGCTCTGCTCCTGTCGTCCTGGATCGCCCAGGCTCGCTCTGCTCCTATCGTCCTGGATCGCCCAGGCTCGCTCTGCTCCTGTCGTCCTGGATCGCCCAGGCTCGCTCTGCTCCTGTCGTCCTGGATCGCCCAGGCTCGCTCTGCTCCTGTCGTCCTGGATCGCCCAGGCTCGCTCTGCTCCTGTCGTCCTGGATCGCCCAGGCTCGCTCTGCTCCTGTCGTCCTGGATCGCCCAGGCTCGCTCTGCTCCTGTCGTCCTGGATCGCCCAGGCTCGCTCTGCTCCTGTCGTCCTGGATCGCCCAGGCCCTCTCTGCTCCTGTCGTCCTGGATCGCCCAGGCTCGCTCTGCTCCTGTCATCCTGGATCGCCCAGGCTCGCTCTGCTCCTGTTATCCTGGATCGCCCAGGCTCGCTCTGCTCCTGTCATCCTGGATCGCCCAGGCTCGCTCTGCTTCTGTCATCCTGGATCGCCCAGGCTCGCTCTGCTCCCGTCTCCCTGGATCGCCCAGGCTCGCTCTGCTCCTGCCTCCCTGGATCTCCCAGGCTCGCTCTGCTCCTGTCTCCCTGGATCTCCCAGGCTCGCTCGGCTCCTGTCTCCCTGGGTTGCCCAGGCTCGCTCTGCTCCAGTCTCCCTGGATCGCCCAGGCTCGCTCTGCTCCAGTCTCCCTGGATCGCCCAGGCTCGCTCTGCTCCAGTCTCCCTGGATCGCCCAGGCTCGCTCTGCTCCAGTCTCCCTGGATCGCCCAGGCTCGCTCTGCTCCAGTCTCCCTGGATCGCCCAGGCTCGCTCTGCTCCAGTCTCCCTGGATCGCCCAGGCTCGCTCTGCTCCAGTCTCCCTGGATCGCCCAGGCTCGCTCTGCTCCAGTCTCCCTGGATCGCCCAGGCTCGCTCTGCTCCAGTCTCCCTGGATCGACCAGGCTCGCTCTGCTCCAGTCTCCCTGGATCGACCAGGCTCGCTCTGCTCCCCCTAGGCTCGCCCTACCTCGGTCATGCTGGATCGCCCAGGCTTGCTCTGTCTCTGTCATTCTGGATCACCCAGGCCCGCTCTACCTCAGTCTTCCTGGGTCACCCAGGCCCACGTTGCCTCTCTCATCCTGGGTCGCCCAGGCCCATGTTGCCTCTCACATCCTGGATCGCCCAGCTTGCTCTTCCGCCGTCACCTGGACAGTCACGTCACTAACTACCCACTGCCTTCCCGGTTCGCTCAGGTCATTTAACAGCCCAGCTCCGGCCTGAATCACTCGTGCCCTTGTTACCTCCCGTGTCGGTCGGTTCAATTAACTATTTCCCTCCTACAGCGTGGGTAGTCTTCTTGCCCACTTATCCAGGCCTACCCCGCACTGGCTTCAGGCACAGTTCAGCCAGATAGATCTTGGAGGGTGATAGGCATCCCTCCCGACTTCACGCCAATGTACACCTCAGCCCCTACCACAAGTATTAAGGCTGGTTACAGCCTGCATTTGTGGGAGGGGCTGCTGACTATATGTTCCCCACGCGTCCTCACCTTGAGGACGGTTGCTTCATGCCCCACCCTCCCGACCCTTCTTTCTTTCATTCCACTCTCTTGGGTGGCCCACTTATCCAGGCCTACCCCGCACTGGCTTCAGGCACAGTTCAGCCAGATAGATCTTGGAGGGTGATAGGCATCCCTCCCGACTTCACGCCAATGTACACCTCAGCCCCTACCACAATTCTGAGGGATTTGGAAATCTCCTTTGTTTGTGCCATAATACACATCCTGTTCTTTAAATAAAACAGGTCTCCCAACTGATTGTCATCCCAATGATTGAAAACACCTGACTCGAATTTAATCTTCAAATTATCTGGTAATCTTAAAGGATCACATACTGTCACATACCGGCAGGACAGGTAGTGGATCCTCTGGACCAGAGAGGCGATGGCGCGGGTTGTACTAAAGGACCGGTTCTAAGCAGTTACTGGTCTTCACCAGAGCCCGCCGCAAGACGGGATGGATTTGCTGCGGCGGTAACTACCAGGTCGTGTCCCCTAGTAACAACTCGACCTCTCTGGCAGCTGATAAGGCGTGGTACACAGGGAGAAGGCAAGAGCGTAGTCGGACGTAGCAGAGGTCAGGGCAGGCGGCAAGGTTCAAAGGCGGGTAGATGGTAGCAATGAGTTCGGCAACAGGCAAGGCAGACTAACACAGTGGAACGCTTTCTCTGAGGCACAAGGCACAAAGATCCAGCAGGAAGCTGTGGGAGGAGAAGGTATAAATGGGTAGTGCACAGGTGCAGCCTAATTAAGAGCGAGGACGCACACGCCGAGACACTAGAGTGCTGCCTGGGGGCATACGCTGTGAGCGCTCCGAGGCCAGCAGGGGACCCGGAGCGCTCAGCGTAACAGTACCCCCCCCCCCCTTTGGTCTCCCTCCCTTTTTGGTACCGAAGAACTTGCGGATGAGACTGCGGTCCAGGATGTTCTCCTCCAGCTCCCATGACCTCTCCTCAGGACTGCAGCCCTCCCAGTCGACCCAAAAATATATTTTCCCCCGGGAGATCTTGGTCGCCAAGATCTCCTTGACAGAGAATATATCAGAGGTACCGGCGACAGGGGTGGGAGAAACAAGCTTGGGAGAAAAACGGTTAAAGACAGCAGGTTTAAGAAGGGAGACATGGAAGGAGTTATGGATTCGGAGGGAGGGAGGAAGATGGAGCTGATAAGAAACTTGATTGATACGACTCTTGATTTTATAGGGTCCCAAGAAACGAGGGCCCAACTTGTAACTTGGGACCCTAAATCGGATGTACCTAGAGGAGAGCCACACCTTGTCACCCGGGCAAAATTCCGGAGGAGATCTGCGTCTCTTGTCAGCTTGAACCTTCATAAGGGCGGAAGCCTTGAGGAGAGCAGCGTGGGTTTTTCGCCAGATGGAGGAAAAATCCTGTACAAGACTGTCAACGGCAGGTACAGAAGAAGGAGTGGGAGACTGCGGCAGAGGTGGAAGAGGATGACGGCCAAAAACTACAAAGAAAGGAGACTTGTTAGAGGCAGAGGATTGTTTGTAGCTGTTGGAGAACTCTGCCCAGGGAAGTAGATCAGCCCAGTCGTCATGGCGTGAGGATACAAAGTGACGCAGATAGTCACCCAAAATTTGGTTCACCCGTTCTACTTGGCCGCTAGACTGGGGATGGTACGAAGAAGAAAAGTCCAATTTGATCCCGAGCTGAGCACATAGAGCCCTCCAGAATTTGGAGACAAATTGTACCCCATGATCCGAAACAATATGTTTGGGAAGGCCATGGAGGACGGAAGATGTGTTGGAAAAATTGTTTGGCCAACATGGGTGCAGAGGGTAGACCGGGCAGGGGTACAAAGTGAGCCATCTTGGAGAAGCGATCCACCACGACCCAAATAACGGACTTGCCATGGGAGGAGGGAAGATCTGTAATAAAGTCCATGGCGATGTGAGACCAGGGAACTTCAGGAACAGGTAGAGGCAAGAGTAGACCCGCTGGTTTCTGGCGAGGCGATTTATCCCGGGCGCAAATCATACAGGCCTGGACGAAGTCCGAGACATCTTTCTCCAGAGAAGACCACCAGTACCTTTGGGAGATTAGTTGGAGAGACTTTTGCACCCCTGGATGACCGGCAAAAGGGGAGGCATGGCCCCACTTGAGAATTCGCAGCCGCTGACGTGGCGGTACGTAGGATTTGCCAGGAGGAAGAAGGCGCAGGTCCACGGGAGCGACTGTAATAAGGCGTTCTGGAGGAATAATATATCGAGGTGTTAACTCGTCGCCCACCCACATCAGAGGAGCGAGACAGAGCATCTGCCCTAATGTTCTTACAAGCCAGACGGAAATGGATCTCAAAATTAAAGCGGGCGAAGAACAGAGACCAACGAGCCTGACGGGGATTTAATCTCTGAGCAGACTGGAGATAAGCCAGGTTCTTGTGGTCCGTGAAGATGTACACAGGATGTGTGGCGCCCTCGAGTAAATGTCTCCATTCCTCCAGTGCCAATTTAATAGCCAGCAGTTCCCTGTCCCCAATGGAGTAATTTCTCTCTGCGGAAGAGAATGTTTTTGAAAAGAAGCCACAATTAGAAGTCTTGCCCCGGGAAGAGAATCTGGTCTAGAGAGAACGGGTGCAGAGGCAAAGGCGGATTTCAGGGACTGGAAGGCTTCCTCGGCTTGGGAAGGCAAGGATTTGGGGTTAGCTCCTTTTCTTGTGAGGGCCACGATAGGAGCTACCAGAGTGGAATAGTGAGGGATGAATTGCCTGTAGTAATTCGCAAAGCCCAGAAATCTTTGTATGGCTCGGAGACCAGAGGGGCGTGGCCAATCCAGAACCGCCAAGAGCTTGGCTGGGTCCATTTGAAGTCCTTGGGCTGAGATAATGTATCCCAGGAAAGGCAGAGAGGTCCGTTCAAAAAGACATTTTTCAAGTTTAGCGTACAGGCGATTTCTCCTAAGACGAGTAAGAACTTGTTGCACATGGACCCTGTGTTGATCCAAATTGGAGGAAAAGATGAGGATATTATCCAGGTATACGACCACGCAGGTGTAAAGTAAGTCCCTGAAAATATCATTGACGAATTCCTGGAAGACAGCAGGTGCGTTGCAGAGGCCGAAGGGCATCACCAAATACTCAAAATGGCCGTCCCTTGTGTTAAAGGCGGTCTTCCATTCGTCTCCCTCACGGATACGGATCAGATTATAGGCCCCTCGAAGGTCCAATTTTGTGAAGATGGAAGGAATGGTATGGCTTGGGCAGCCCAGAAGGCGGAGAAACTTGCGGGTTCTGTTTGACCAGCGCAGGCTTGAGACAGCGGTCCGAACAGGAGGAACCCCAATGCAGGATCTCACCGGTGGACCAATTCAGGACAGGACTATGACGTTGAAGCCACGGCAGACCCAGGAGGAGTTCGGAGGAACAGAAGGGAAGGACAAAGAACTCTATAGTCTCGGTATCTGCAGAAGCTGGGTACGGAACTGCACTGTGGCAGAGAGTCTCTCACCGTTAACAGTAGAGATGAAAAACGGCTTGGGTAGACGGATTACTGGAATACGGTATTTGTCAACCAAGGAGGCATGAATGAAGTTGCCAGCTGAACCGGAATCCAAGAAGGCGGCTGCGGAGAAAGAGGACTTGGAAGAGATGATCAACTGCACGGGTATAAGACGTGGAGAGGAAGAATCCACACTTAGCAACGCCTCTCCCACGTTTACTAGGTGCGAGCGTTTCCCGAACGCGGTGGACGGAGAGGACAATCTCTAAGGAAGCACTCGGTACTGGCACAGTACAGACACAGGTTCTCGTTTCTGCGGCGGCTTCGTTCTTGCAGAGTTAGGCGTGACCGATCCACCTGCATGGCTTCCACGGCGGAAAACCCAGTAGCGGGTTGAGGTGGACGCAGAAAAACGGGAGCCAGACGAGGAAAGCGTCTAGGACGAGCTTTTTCCTTTTCAAGGAGGAGTTCCTCTTGTCTTTCGGCGAAACGTTTGTCTATCCTAGTGGCCAGCAAGATGAGGTCACTAAGAGTGGAAGGAAGCTCACGTGCAGCCAGAACGTCCTTTACTTCACTGTTAAGTCCCTTCTTGAAGGTGGCGCAAAGGGCTTCATTGTTCCAGTTCAGCTCAGAGGCCAGGGTGCGGAACTGAATGGCATAGTCACCCACGGAAGAACCTCCTTGGGTCAAATTTAGTAAGGCAGTCTCTGCGGAGGTAACCCAGGCAGGCTCCTCAAAAACATTCCGGAACTCTAGGCAGAAGCTCTGGACGGAAGCGGTGGCAGGATCTGCGCTGTCCCATAGTGGTGTAGCCCAGGCCAGGGCCTTCCCAGATAGTAAACTGAGAATATAGGCTACCTTGGCTCGCTTAGAAGGAAACTGGTCGGACAGAAGCTCGAGGTGGAGAGAGCACTGCGACAAGAACCCACGGCACTGCTTAGGATCTCCGTCATATTTGTCTGGTAGGGACAAATGGATTCTGGAACCGGTGGCAACTGCAGGCGGAGGTGATGCAGCAGGAGCAGACGGAGGAGCTGGCTGTTGCTGAGAAGGCAGGAGCTGCTGCAACATAGCGGTCAACTGGGCCAGCTGTTGACCCTGCTGGGCCACAATAGTGGTGAGGTCCGCTAGGCTTGGCAGGGGAACATCAGCGGGATCCATGGCCGGATCTTACTGTCACGTACCGGCAGGACAGGTAGTGGATCCTCTGGACCAGAGAGGCGATGGCGCGGGTTGTACTAAAGGACCAGTTCTAAGCAGTTACTGGTCTTCACCAGAGCCCGCCGCAAGGCGGGATGGATTTGCTGCGGCGGTAACTACCAGGTCGTGTCCCCTAGTAACAACTCGACCTCTCTGGCAGCTGATAAGGCGTGGTACACAGGGAGAAGGCAAGAGCGTAGTCGGACGTAGCAGAGGTCAGGGCAGGCGGCAAGGTTCAAAGGCGGGTAGACGGTAGCAACTGGTTCGGCAACAGACAAGGCAGACTAACACAGTGGAACGCTTTCTCTGAGGCACAAGGCACAAAGATCCGGCAGGAAGCTGTGGGAGGAGAAGGTATAAATGGGCAGTGCACAGGTGCAGCCTAATTAAGAGCGAGGACGCACACGCCGAGACACTAGAGTGCTGCCTGGGGGCATACGCTGTGAGCTCTCTGAGGCCAGCAGGGGACCCGGAGCGCTCAGCGTAACAGATACTTTTGGAACTCAAATATATAATATTGGATAATTTATCTCAAATAAATGACCAAGTCTATTATTTTTGACTTTATCTTAACTTTAAGAATTTTTAGTAGAGATGAGCGTTTTTCCTATTACTGTCCCTTCTCACGTCTGTCCCTGCAGTCAGAACACTGGAAAATGTCTAAATCTAAGATGGCCGCCATATTTATATGGCTGTGACATCACAGAGCTGTCTGGCTGGCTGCTGATTGGCTGCATGCATGGCATTATGGGTCAGCCAACCTTCCCAGAGTTCTTTGCACCATGTCTTCACATGTGTAGCCGCCATTTTAGGAAAAATTGCGATTCGTTACCACGAATCGCAAGGAAATTCGCATTCGTTGCAAATCACATTTTTTCAGAAATTCGGATCGAATTCCACTTCATCAGATTCGATTCGCTCATCTATAATTTTTAGAACTTGATATAGATTTAGGGCAAATGTATGCATAAATATAGAAAATATAGGGTTCATAACCTTTCAAGCACTATTGTACAGCTGTGGCTAAAAGTTTTAAGACTGAAACATTTTGGTTATCACAAAGTTTGCTGCTTCAGTGTTTTTTTAATCTTTTTGTCAGATGTTCATGGCACACATCTTTAATCCAGTTGAAAAGCAGTTCCTGAAGTCTTCCACCCAACTGCAAAGCATCCTGAAAATGGCCAGGAAACTGTGCATGCACTTTACCACTCTTACCCTGCAAAACATGCCCTCCTTGAGCTATAAAGACAGAGTAGTGTACCCCAACATCGCCTGATATGAGATGTTTAAACCTGTTAGAACTCCACTCTCCACATATTGGACCGACTGTATGAGTAAAGGAAGGCAGTAAACAATTTCTTGATGATGCAGGCGGACAGGAGCACTCCTCTTTGTGACTTCAACATTAGTCCGTGGCAGCTCATGCCTAACACCTGCCATTTGCTCGGGTACTTTGAGGAGGGCACTTTATTTGTCAGCTTCCAGGACTAGGGGATGAACAACTCTAGTAACAAACACTGGCCACATGGCCCAAGAAAACCCCAAGAAAATGCACATCCAGCAAGTATAAAAGCAATGCAAAAGTTTTATTAGGCTAAAAAAACACACAAACATACAAACCGGATTCCAAAAAAGTTGGGACACTAAACAAATTGTGAATAAAAACTGAATGCAATGATGTGGAGATGGCAAATGTCAATATTTTATTTGTAATAGAACGTAGATGACAGATCAAATGTTTAATCCAAGTAAATGTATCATTTTAAAGGAAAAATACGTTGATTCAAATTTTCACGGTGTCAACAAATCCCAAAAAAGTTGGGACAAGTAGCAATAAGAGGCTGGAAAAAGTAAATTTGAGCATAACGAAGAGCTGGAAGACCAATTAACACTAATTAGGTCAATTGGCAACATGATTGGGTATAAATAGAGCTTCTCAGAATGGCAGTGTCTCTCAGAAGCCAAGATGGGTAGAGGATCACCAATTCCCACAATGTTGCGCAGAAAGATAGTGGAGCAATATCAGAAAGGTGTTACCCAGCAAAAAATTGCAAAAACTTTTGCATCTATCATCATCAACTGTGCATAACATCATCCGAAGATTCAGAGAATCTGGAACAATCTCTGTGCGTAAGGGTCAAGGCCGTAAAACCATACTGGATGCCCGTGATCTCCGGGCTCTTAAACGACACTGCACCACAAACAGGAATGCTACTGTAAAGGAAATCACAGAATGGGCTCAGGAATACTTCCAGAAACCATTGTCAGTGAACACAATCCACCGTGCCATCCGCCGTTGCCAGCTGAAACTCTACAGTGCAAAGAAGAAGCCATTTCTAAGAAAGATCCACAAGCTCAGGCGTTTTCACTGGGCCAGGGATCATTTAAAATGGAGTGTGGCAAAATGGAAGACTGTACTGTGGTCAGACGAGTCACGATTCGAAGTTCTTTTTGGAAATCTGGGACGCCATGTCATCCGGACCAAAGAGGACAAGGACAACCCAAGTTGTTATCAACGCTCAGTTCAGAAGCCTGCATATCTGATGGTATGGGGTTGCATGAGTCCGTGTGGCATGGGCAGCTTGCATGTCTGGAAAGGCACCATCAATGCAGAAAAATATATTCAGGTTCTAAAACAACATATGCTCCCATCCAGACATCATCTCTTTCAGGGAAGACCCTGCATTTTTCAACAAGATAATGCCAGACCACATTCTGCATCAATCACAATATCATGGCTGCGTATGAGAAGGATCCAGGTACTGAAATGGCCAGTCTGCAGTCCAGATCTTTCATCTATAGAGAACATTTGGCACATCATAAAGAGGAAGGTGCAACAAAGAAGGCCCAAGACAATTGAACAGTTAGAGGCCTGTATTAGACAAGAATGGGAGAGCATTCCTATTTCTAAACTTGAGAAACTGGTCTCCTCGGTCCCCAGACGTCTGTTAAGTGCTGTAAGAAGAAGGGGAGATGCCACACAGTGGTGAAAATGGCCTTGTCCCAACTTTTTGGGGATTTGTTGACACCATGAAATTCTGATTCAACATATTTTTCCCTTAAAATTGTACATTTTCTCAGTTTAAACTTTTGTTCCGTGATTTATGTTCTATTCTGAATAAAATATTAGAAGTTGGCACCTCCACATCATTGCATTCAGTTTTTATTCACGATTTGTATAGTGTCCCAACATTTTTGGAATCCGGTTTGTACTTTATGTGGTGATTACTTTAAAACGCATTTACTTATCCAAGCCATTATGAGAATGTTTTCTTGTCACATATTGTACTTCATGACAGTGGTAAATTTGAGTTAAAATATTTCTTTTTTATTTATAAAAAAAATACCAAATAGAATTTTCACAATTTCACTTTTTGGTAGATTTAGCATTTTAATCCATTTTTCATTTTTTTTTTTTTTTACGGTGTTCATCTGAGGGGTTAAGACTAGTGATGATGGAGCACCAAAGTATTTGGGTGTTCGGCCCGAACACATTGCTATATTCGTACCCGAGCATAATGGAAGTGAATTGGGGACAACCAGGCACCCCCTGCTCTGAAGAGGGGAGGGTGCCTGGTCCATTGGAAAAGAACAGAAATTGACAGAAACTCCACCTAAATGGATCGAGAACTGCATGGGGACGATGTCTGGATGCATCTTGGACTCCCAAGTCGCTGCTGGGAACCATGTTGTCCGAGTTGTATGCCACTTTTTCAGACTGACAAAAATACGCACAAAACCCTCCAAAAAATCTATTGTACAGGAAATATTGTTAGGAAACATTCTTTCCTGTATATTCAATTGTATATAAAGTGCAAGTGCTTCAAAAAATTACAAGCAAGAGGCACTCCGAAACAGCCCGTATATCACATAAAGGAGGGCCTCATTCACATTGTTGTATAATTGTTCAGGTAGTGGGACTCCTACACTCATGAAGCCTATGCACTTAGTGAAAGGGCTGTCAAAAATTACAAGAAACGGGCACTACAATACACCCTTTATTACACATGAAGGAGGGCATCATACACAATCTTGAAAAATTATGATTGGTGGGCTGTTGGTGACCCTCACAAACATTTGGGGCAAGGTCTTGCTGATCTGACCATCCAAAACATGAGGGGCGAGGGCCTGCTGCTGAGCTGACCCTCTAAAACATTAGGGGTGAGGGCCTGCTGGTGAGCTGACACTTTAAAACATTATATGTGAGTGCATGCTGTTCAGCCGACGCTCTAAAACATTATATGCAAATTTATGCTGTTCAACTGATGCTCTAAAACATTATATGCGAGTGCCTGCAGGTGAGCTCACGCTCTAAAACATTATATGTGAGTCCATGCTGTTCAGCTGACGCTCTAAAACATTATATGTGAGTGCATGCTGTTCAGCTGATGCTTTAAAACATTATATGCGAGTGCCTGCAGGTGAGCTGACGCTCTAAAACATTAAATGTGAGTGCATGCTGTTCAAATGATGCTCTAAAACATTATATGCAAGTGCATGCTGTAAAGCTGATGCTCTCAAACATTATTTTCATGTGCATGTTGTTCAGCTGACTCTCTAAAACATTATTTGTGGGTGCCTTCAGGTGAGCTGACGCTCTAAAACATTATATGCGAGTGCATGCTGTTCAAATGACACTCTAAAACATTATATGTGAGTGCATGCTGTACAACTGACGCTCTAAAACATTATATGCGAGAGCATGCTGTTCAGCTGACCCCTTAAAAAAAATTGAGTTGAGAGCCTGCAGTTGAGCTGACCCTATTTAAAAAAAATTTGAGTGGAGGGAATATATACAATCTGGATGAGGAGGAGGAGAAAACAAGATTCAACCAAATACTCTTTTTTTGTGGTGGAAAAGGTGCATGGGAATACACTACAGTAGATTGAGTACATTATAAATGATAGATTGAAATTGCCTTTATGTTCATCATCAGCTCAGCTCTCCTCTTATGGAGCCCATCCACAAAAAAAACAGTTTTCGGATGGCGTACTGTATATGTCAAAGAAAACAACACACTATGGACACTAGATTAGGCAAAGATTATTGGAATTTACGCTAAAGGAACAGTTTTCGGATGGGGTACTGTATATGTCACGAATGTCTTTTACACACACACACACTACAGAGACAGTAGATGAGGACTGGTCCCTGATTATTTAAATTTACGCTAAAGAAACAGTTTTCAGATGATGTGCTGTATATGTCACATAAATCCACATACTATGGATACTAGATTAAGTCCAGATTAGTTAAATTTGCTCTAAAGAAACAGTTTTCGGATGGCGTACTGTATATGTCACAGAAAACAACACACTATGGACACTAGATTAGGCCAAGATTATTGGAATTTACGCTAAAAGAGCAGTTTTCGGATGGGGTACTGTATATGTCACAGATATGTATTACACGCACACACTACAGAGACAGTAGATGAGGGCTGGCCCCTGATTCTTTAAATTTACGCTAAAGAAACAGTTTTCGGATGGCGTACTGTATATGTCACAGAAAACAACACACTATGTATACTAGATTAGGCCCAGATTATTGGAATTTGCCCTAAAGAAACAGTTTTCGGATGGCGTACTGTATATGTCACAGAAAACAACACACTATGGACACTAGATTAGGCTAAGATTATTGGAATTTACGCTAAAAGAGCAGTTTTTTCGGATGGGGTACTGTATATGTCACAGATATGTATTACACGCACACACTACAGAGACAGTAGATGAGGGCTGGCCCCTGATTCTTTAAATTTACGCTAAAGAAACAGTTTTCGGATGGCGTACTGTATATGTCACAGAAAACAACACACTATGTACACTAGATTAGGCCCAGATTATTGGAATTTGCCCTAAAGAAACAGTTTTTGGATGGCGTACTGTATATGTCACAGAAAACAACACACTATGGACACTAGATTAGGCCAAGATTATTGGAATTTACGCTAAAAGAGCAGTTTTCGGATGGGGTACTGTATATGTCACAGATATGTATTACACGCACACACTACAGAGACAGTAGATGAGGGCTGGCCCCTGATTCTTTAAATTTACGCTAAAGAAACAGTTTTCGGATGGCGTACTGTATATGTCACAGAAAACAATACACTATGGACACTAGATTAGGCCCATATTATTGAAATTCACGCTAAAGAAACAGTTTTCGGGTGGAGTACTGTATATGTCTCAGATGTGTATTAAACGCACACTATAGACAATACATGTGGCACTGATTATTAGAATTTACGCAAAAAGACACAGTCTGCAGATGATGTACAGTATATGTCAGTATTACACATAATCATCAGCTTCCTCTATGATATATGTTCAAATAGTCACGGTTATCTGTTTACATTATAAAAATACATACAGTGTTGCCATGTGATGTAAAAGTGGACACTCCAGTTCTTGTAGGAGGATTTGGAGGATATCTTACAGAATCACTTGGGACTGGCCTGTCTGAAATATAAGAAATCACAATTTTATAGAAAAGAAGCAATGAAAAGAGAATGACACCAAAGTTTAGTCTAACATCTTCAGCATAAAAATAGTTCTCTGGCCTCTACATGGCAAACATGCAGCAGTTTTTGCAGACTCCCAGCATTGTCTGCCGGCTGGAACACCTGGCCACAGGTTTGAAATTAGCCTAACCAGATTAAAATTATCACAAATATTCTCTGCCATCATACACTAGTCTCCTAAATTATTGTATTATTAATGTTCAATGCAACATCATTGTTTGGCCTCATGCACACGGCCGTTGTGCGGCCGTTCTGTGCATTGGGGACCGCAATTTGCAACAAACAACGTCCGTGCAGTGGCCGGGATGGATCCAGACCCATTCAACTTGAATGGGTCCATGAGCCATCCACACCACAAAAAAATAGAACATGTTCTATTTTTTTCGGTGCTGAGGCACAGACAGAAACACCACGGAAACACTCCATAGTGCTCCTGTGGGTCCCATGCCTCCGTTCAGCACCGCAGCTCTGGATGGTTGACCTATTCAAGTGAATGGGTCCACATCCGTGATGCAGGGAGCACACGACCAGTGCCCGCATGTTGCAGTCTCGCTGTTTGCGGGCTGCAATACGGCCATGGCCGGGCAACGGCCGTGTGCATGAGACCTTTTTCTTAGCTTCCTAGATTACTGTAGGGGATCAGCAAACTTGTGTTTTCAAGTTTGATGTACAAGGTTCGGGTTATCTAAGAATTCTGTTATGGATTCCACTACCACGAACCATAACTAATGGTCTGTGTTAGCGGAACCCATAACGGAATTCTGAGATAACCTGAACCTTGTATGCCGAACATGAAAACACAAGTTTGCTCAACACTAATTACTGTTTGATGCCAGAGTTTGTAGTAAATTGTTTTCAAATACATTCAGTGGCATCGTCACAGTCCCTCCTGTGACAGATGTCAGGAGATCAAGCAGACTGGTGGAGTGTGGATGAATTTAACAGCCTCTTTGTTTACTCTTGATTCAGTGTTGTTGTTGTTAATTACCACATTCCTTGTTTCAGCTTAGTAGTCATTACTTCTACCCTATTTAGTCTTACCCCACCCTTCTGACTGTGCGGTAAGATAGCTTCATTTGGTTTTGGAAGAGCTAGAGTTCCTGCTTGTCCATCTCACTACAGAAGTTAAGTGTCGCGTTTGTTTGTGTTTTGTTTTCCCTTCCTTGTTGGTTGTTACTAGGCCTCAGGCTCCTGGCAGCCTAATGCGGAGCATAGTGACAATTTGCATATGACAGCAATTCTCACCTGATTCAGGCTTGTTTTAAGCTGCAGCGTGCTCATCATCTCCCACCGTTCATCTCAAGAATAGGAGGAGGCATGGTGTAATCTCATCATCATGTGATGGGATAGGGAGCACTTCAGCAACATTCCTGCCACTGAAGATAAGATGCTTGGAGTGCTTATTGGTTAAAGGGAGTCTTTCACCATTATAACACTAACATCAGGATCTCCATTGCATTCCCCATATTAGAATGCTACCTTCCATATTGCTGTCCATCGCCGATTTTCTCAGAAAAACACTTTTATTCAATATGTTAATTAGCTTCTGAAGGTGCCCAGGGGCGCCGTTCCCAAGGGCCCTTGTCGCTTTTCAGATGAAACCCCTCCCCTTTCACCCCTCTGGCCGAGGTTCTTCTGATTATGTCCTCCTCTTAGTGAGAAATCCAGCGCCATCGCCGTTGAACAGATTCGCCGCACCAGCACACTTCTTTCCCCATTATGGCTAGAGGCACTTAAGAGCGCTTAATGCGCATGTGCCAGCCCATACATCCCGATCTAGCTGGCCTTGTGCCTCTGCCCATAATGGGGAATGAAGTGTGCAGGGGCAGCGAATCTGTTGAACGGCGCTGGTGCTGGATTTCTCACTAAGAGGAGGACGTAATCAGAAGAACCTAGGGCGGGACAGAGGGGTGAAAGGGTAGGGGTTTCGTATGAAAAGCGACGAGGGGCTGGGCAACGGCCTCATGAACGCTACCCCTGGGCACCTTCAGAAGCCAATTAACATATTTAATAAAAGTGTTTTTCTGAGAAAATCGGAGATGGACAGCAATATGGGGAATGTAATGTAGATCCTGATGTTAGTGTTCTGTAATGGAGATTTTATGTGAAAGATTCCCTTTAAACAGCTAAAGGGGGCATAACTGGCAGATTTCAAAGTGTGATAGGGAGGTTTAAAAACGGCATTCTCGTAACCTGGAGATATACATAACAGGCAGGATTTAATCTGCCAGTGGTGCCCCTTTAGCTATTTAACCAATAAGTGCTCCCACTACTTTGTCTTCAGAGTCAAGAACACTGCCCTTGTTCTCTGGCGACCACTGCAGCACTCCCATTCCTATAGCTCTCACTGGAACCTGCTTCATAGGGGCTAGCACCACAATCTTGTTTTACAGATTCATTTGTCAGCCTTAAATCAAAGATTCTAGGTCAGTAGTTTAAGAAAGATCCCTGGGAATTATAGCTCCCTCTGGAGCCACACAGCTTCAACATTGTGGTAGTGCATGTGCATGGCTCTCACCATTTACTTTGACGGGAGTTATGGAGAGCATCTAAGCCATGATTTTTATAGAAGTAAATGGAAAAAAAACAACTATGCATTGCCATCTCTCTATTCCCTCTCTGCCTGAATAAGGCAAACTTCGGTCCATTCACCAGGTAGGACAGGAATAAGTGGAACCCCACTTTAAAGAGAGGTGTGACTACCAGAGGTGAGATCTGCATATATCAGGCAATTTATGGCATATCCTGTGGTCTAAAATGGGGAACATTTACAGCAAAGTCCAAGCCTTGAAGCTACTGGGACACATTTACTGTAGTGTCTGTGCCTGTTTTTCTGGAGTAAAAAAGCTGTTTTAGAGTGTCTTATTTAAGTCTCAACTGATTTTGCACCTGTTTAGGAGGCATTTACGCCTTATTCATCTAATTCTTCGAGTTGTGTTTGTTTTGCCCCTTATTTACGATGTATATATCTTGGCGCACCTTTTTTTGCACTTGAATTCTTAGGCTACTTTCACACTAGCGTTCGGGCGGATCCGTTCTGAACGGATCCGCTCATATTAATGCAGACGGAGGCTCCGTTCAGTACGGATCCGTCTGCATTAATAACTTTAAAAAAATTCGCAAGTGCGCAAGTGCGAAAGTAGCCTGCGCGGATCCGTTCAGACTTTCAATGTAAAGTCAATGGGGGACGGATCCGCTTGAAGATTGAGCCACATTGTGGCATCTTCAAACGGATCCGTCCCCATTGACTTACATTGAAAGTCTGGACGGATCCCACGGATCCGCACGCCTCCGAACGGCCAGGCGGACACCCGAACGCTGCAAGCAGCGTTCAGCTGTCCGCCTGTCCGTGCGGAGGCGAGCGGAGCGGAGGCTGAACGCCGCCAGACTGATGCAGTCTGAGCGGATCCGCCTCCATTCAGACTGCATCAGGGCTGGACGGCTGCGTTCGGGTCCGCTCGTGAGCTCCTTCAAACGGAGCTCACGAACGGAAACCCGAACGCTAGTGTGAAAGTAGCCTTATTTGTACTCCATTCCTGACCAGCCTTATTTTTCTGATATGTTTTGAGGGGGAATTTGTGCAACTTCTGAACCTGTTTTACAAGAAAACAACCACTAGAAGTCAGACTTAAGCCAAATATGATAAAGCTTATTTATTAAGTGATCATAAATTTGAGGCAATTTAAAGATGTGCCCCGAAGTGTTGAAACATAATCTAATGTTCTTTGGTATCTCTGACTCACATTTTTTTTACTATATTCCAAAGTAATACACATTAGTATGGTATGACTCTACTATACTTTGTTACCCTTGAATTGGCGTCTGATGATAAACTTTCATTCTGTAAGCATGTTCAGTTAAAGGGGTATTCAGGTTTTAGAAAGTTATCCCCTATCCCCAGGATAGGGGATAACTATCAGATTGATGGGTGTCCTCCCAATGGGACCACCACCAGTCATGACAATGGGTACCCTGGACCCCGCAAAGCCTTTCTGAAATGGACGGAGAGGCTGGTTGGAAAAGCGCGTCACTACTCCATTGATTTCTATTGGAGTGTTTTGCTATCTCCAGTGCTCTCATAGAAATGGATGGAGCTGCAGCACTCTTTTCCAACCAGTCTCTCTGTCCACTTCAGGGGGCTCCACAGGGTACGGTTCCCCCATTCTCGTGATTGGAGTGGGTCCCTGTGGTTAGCCCCTCAAAGATCTGATAGTTTTCCCCTACCCTGTTGATAGGGGATAACTTTCTATAACCAAAATACTTTCTATTATTTATCTTTAACTAATTTTGAGCCATATGCCATATTCCTCACTATCCTCATGCAAATTGTAACTAAGAACTCATAGAGTAATATACATATATACTAAAATAACTTACCAATGTAATCTTGGTTGGAAGAACTATTTTTTGGAGCGCTAATTGGTAGAATATCATTATTAGTTGGAGGTGGTTCATAACCATCACTGTTTTCACTGTCTTCATCTTCTGGAGCTGGGGATTCATAGTCTGCATTTTTCTCTGGCTCATCTGGATCCTCATAGTCATCATCATCCTAAATTATGGATTATATTATATATAAGTATGGAGAAAGAAGATAAAGATAGCAATAAGTGAGTAATTTATCCTTAAATAATAAATACATGGATTATGGAATCCAGAGGGGATAAAAATCAGCAATCTGGTTTTGAGTTGTCTGGGAGTCGTAACTATATAAGCAGACTGAAAATGCGAGTTTGTGAGCGTGTGCGAGCGTTTTTTTTTGCAAGTGTGTGTTTGTCTTAAGTGTATGACTTAGGATAAATGAGGGAGTATCTGTAAGGCCTGTTAGGTTATCTGTGTGCATTGCTAAGTGTGTTTGTGCCTGACTGTATTGTACTTTATAACAAGTCAGAGCAGTATAGTATAGCTTATACATTATAACTTGTTTTGCTGTCATGTTTATTGCATAGCAGCTAAGAGTAAATTGTGGGGTATATTTTTGCATTTTTAGTATATTGGTTTTCTCAGTACTTCAGTCTCTTGTGTGTTGCACTGGTGACTAGTTAAGGACATGGTTATGTAAAAAAGAGAAGTTAAAAGGGACTCCAGATTTTCAAGTTATCCCCTTCCCAAAGCTGGGACCCCCACAATCATGAGAATGAGGGCCCTGTACCACATGCAGCCTCCTTAAATGAACGGAGCATCCAGTTACACATGCATGCAACCTTTCCATTCATTTCTTTGAGTGTTCTAGAGATAGTGATGCACTCGGCTATCTACGGAACTCCCATACAAATGAATAGAGCAGGAGCACGCATGTGTGACTGGCTACTCAATTCATTTCAGTGGGGCTGCAGGGTGTATGGGTACCCTGTTCTCATGATCAGTGGGAGTCCTACCACTGGGATCTAATAGTGGGGTATAATAGAGGGGTCTAATAATTATCCCCTGTTCTGCCCAACAGGGTTAGAAAATCATTGCAGTCTACTTCTGCCAGTCAGGGTATTTCAGAGTGTTCAGTGTGATTATAGCACCATCTAGCAATGTTAAGTTTTATTATACTTTATTTTCTTTGTTTTCTTGTTACAGGACTACTGCATTGTGGCTTATTGCAAAGCATTCTGAGAAAGAGAAACCTCCATGACATACAGTATCATCAGAGCGGTCCTATGCGTGACTCCTTCTCAAACTCCACTATCCTTGAAAATGCATATCTGGTAAGAGATCTACCTCTGTTTCAGGGATATTGTGTAATGCTGAGCTGTTTAGTCAGTTTGTAATTGTTACTCAGGGAGTTACTACTGTTAGCGAGCCATGCAATCATATGTATAGGCAGCCATTTCACCATGTGCCTTCATTGTTAATATAAATGTTATACTACATGCTATCTTATAGTTAATACTTATACATGCTATTTGTATCATTGTAGTTTTACCAATTAATCAACCACATATATAATCTCTCTCTCACACACACCACGCAGAGAGTAAAACCTGTTGACCAATAGTGATGGACAAACATCACCCTGGACGGTTCGCAAATGCATGTTTGCGATCAAATGTGCGTGAACCGCATGTTCCTGGTGGGCCCCATTGACTTTAATGGCAGACGAAACTGAAAAACCTTCAGGTCATATTTTCAGCCACCAAATACTTACTAGAAGTGCACAAATAGTCCTACAACATGGACAGTGACATACCAGAGGGGGATCATTGGCAAAAATTCCCACAAAAAATGTGTATTTTAATAAGGGGCCATTTTCATGCGTCTTGAAGGGGAACTCTCAAAAATGTGCTCTGCTGGAGGTACATTAAGCGGCCACTGGTGAAAACTTTTACTGTGGGCCAGTACAGGCCCCAAAAATAATGGCATTCGCCTGACAAAAAAGAAATTGTGATGATAATTCAAAAGGGTGTTTCTTCAGGGAGGCGCAAAATTTGACTAGCTAAGGAAGGACATTAGCCTCACAAACTGGGACAATGTCCTCAAAAATAAAAATGCAGCCACAAAATGAGATATTTTTAAAAGCATCCTAAACTGTAATTGTGAGAGGTACATACCTTGTGGAAATAAAAGGGTGAGGTACAAGAAAAAAACAATGTGGATAAATATAAATGTAAAGGGAGCAGTAAATGACAAAAAGAAAACATTTAAATCAATAAAAAACTGAAAGGTAGCATAGAAGCATTGAAAAGCTATAAGGAAAAACAGGAATATGTAAAAGATGAAGCAGCCAAGCTGGAGAAGCATTGCCAAAGAGAGTAAAACTAATGCTAAAATGTTCTTCAATTATATAAATGGTAAAACATTTAAACCTGAAAGTGTTGGCCCTTTACAGACTGATGAGGGAGGACTTATTGAGAGAGAATTCCCCACTGAATTCACTGAGGAAAAAGAACTGTGAGTTGAAATGCAAAGTGTAAAAGTGTCTGACCTAGGAAGAAGTGCAGCGTCGTCGTAAAAAGATTAAAATGTAAGGGTCCAGATGGCATACACCCCTGTATCCTAAGAGAATTAAAGGGGTTTTACTATCACTTACAATGGGGGCATATTACTAGGATATGCCCCCATTGTCTGATAGATGCAGGTCCCACCTCTGGAGCAGGGAAATGAATGGATGGCACACTCCACATGCGCAGCCACCCTCCATGCATTTCAATGGGGACGCCAAAAATAGCCGAGCGCTGGTTCGGCTATTTCCATCTGCCCCATAGAAATGAATGGGAGCAGGGGCCGCACGTGCGTGGTGCGCTCCCATTCACTTTCATTAAAAGGTGCATATATGCATGTTATGATACTCTACCACTTTACAAATCACTAGTCAGAATGAACATGGAGTATTGTGTAGAGTTCCGAGCTTCTGTGAACTAGAGCTGGAGAGGGTTCAGAAGAGAGCAACTAAAGTAATAACTGGAATGGGTGTACTACAATACTCAGAAACACTATCAAAATTAGGGTTATTTAGTTTTTTTAATAGATGACTGAGGGGTGATCTAATAATTATGTATAAATATATCAGAGGTCAGTACAGAGATCTCTCCCATCATCTATTTATACTCGGGACTGTGACTGTGACAAGAGGACATACTTTTTGTTTAGAGGAAAGGTTTCTACACAAACATTGAAGAGGATGAGAATTATTTACGGTAAGACCAGTGAGACTATGTAACTCTCTGCCTGAGGATGTGGTGATGGTTAAATCAGTAAAAGAGTTCAAGGGGGGCTGGATGCCTTTCTAGAATAATATTACAGGTTATTTTTATTAGATTTCTGGAGAAGAGTTGTTGATCCAGACAATTAGTCTGATTGCCTGATTGGAGTGAGGAAGGATTTTTTCCCCCCTCTAAAATGAGGAAAATTAGCTTCTACCTTTTGGGCAGAAGTGGGCCAGTCCTGCTTGCTACCAGAAGGAAGTGTGTCAGTTCTATATTGTTCTGGTTGAGCTGACAGTACACTAACCTGTTACTTGGCTGAAACTAAGTCAGACTAAAGAGTGAAGTGCAGCATAAAGAATCAAAGTTACTAAGCTAGCTTGTCAGTACGCGCAAAAAGAAAGAGATAAAGCAGAGTTGAGTTTGCCTGCCAGTTCATGCTAAAGCCTGCTGGAACCAAGACAAAGCCTGAAAACTGTTTGGAGAAACATTTATTTAAGTAAAACTGCAAATGAACTTCATCTCAAGGTCTGGACTCAAGTTATTCTTCCAAATCCATCAATTGTCTGTGAAGGTTCTCATTTTACAGATAAATCCCTCAATTATTCCCCCTTTTTATTTCTTTGGAGCCAAAGCCTGTGGTCCAGCGGTATCCAGGTAGGAGCATCGTGACACATTTAAAGAGACATTTAGGCCGCACTACACCACTCTGTGTTCCTACTAAACCTGTGACGCGATATAGAGGGCCCTGGGGGGAGGTGGCCTGTTGCAGACTGAGCCACTTATACAGTATATGTGCAGAAGGGCTAGGATTGGTCAGCAAGGTCACATAAGCTAACCCATAAATCACAGCAACACACCAGCCCTAAAGGAAGTGTTACAGAGAAGCTGGAAGCATGCTGTGCTCAGGGCTGGAAGGAAACTGTGGATTCCGGGACAGACAATGCCTGCAAGAACAGGACCCAGGACTGCAGTGGTGAATGGGGAAACTCTTTCAGCAGCTCACCAGTGAACATGGAGCTTAGAACCACAGCAGTAAGCAGCAGAACATCAGCGGACAACAGACGTTGTCACACATCTCATCTTTGTTTTGGACCCTCTTCTGCTTTTGGATTACTAATTCTGATCAAATATTGACGCAAAACACTGACCAAATACTGACTTCCTGAAAGGGGCCTTATGCTCAATTTGCATGCTTTTTGACCATTTACATCTGAAATCCTCCTAAACAGTGCCATCCACAGATCCCCCTCCCCTAAACAGTGCCATCCACAGATCCCCCTCCCCTAAACAGTGCCATCCACAGATCCCCCTCCCCTAAACAGTGCCATCCACAGATCCCCCTCCCCTAAACAGTGCTATCCACAGACCCCCCTCCCCTAAACAGTGCCATCAACAGACCCCCCTCCCCTAAATAGTGCCATCAACAGATCCCCCTCCCCTAAACAGTGCCATCCACAGATCTCCCCCCTAAAAAGTGCCATCCACAGATCCCCCTCCCCTAAACAATGACATCCACAGATCCCCCTCCCCTAAACAGTAACATCCACAGATCCCCCTCCCCTAAACAGTGCCATCCACAGATCTCCCCCCTAAATAGTGCCATCCACAGATGCCCCTCCCCTAAGCAGTAATATCCACCGATCCCCCTCCCCGAAGCTCACAGGAGTACATTTATAAACTAATCAATGACTTTAACTTTAATCATTGCTGATCTCTTTACTTGGATACCTTACTCTGTCTTAGCTTCGGTAACAGCAGGCAGTGCCCGCGGCGCTCACTCACTCACGTCACGCGCCTGCGCCGCCTAGTGGGAGGAGCAGGCGCGTGACATCAGTGAGTGAGCGCCGCCCGCCCGCACTGCCTGTTGTTACCGGAGCTAAGACAGAGTAAGGTATACAAGTAAAGAGATCAGCAATGATTAAAGTTAAAGTTACTGATTAGTTTATAAATGTACTCCTGTGAGCGGCGTGCCTGAGATCGTGAAACCTCAGATCCAATGGTATATTCTAACCCCCAGGCAAGCATCCCCGTCACGATGGGAACTCCTGGGGGTTAGAATATACCATCGGATCTTCTGAGTATAGCGGCATATAAGACGGATGGGACAAAGGGCCAACGATTTCCCCCTGATTAACCCTTATCTACCCTGTCCCACCAACGATATCCACACACCCTACTCACCCTCACCATCGTCCCTCTCCCTGATCCTAACCCCCCACTATTCACTTGCAGGGTATTAACCCTTGCATTCTGTGTCTGTGGCCTGCATTCACGCTTGCAGCGCCACCGCTAACCCTCGTCGTACCCCATAGGGACAGTAAGTAGAACCAGGTGGGTGGGCTGCTAATATTTGTGTGAGTGTATTGTATAGTAAGTTTGTGGGTGGAATTTGGGAACTGTGTAGTGTAGTTTAGTGCTAGTTTAGTGTTTATTAATATTTGCATAAATATTGGTGATTAATATTTCCCCCTTTAACCACCTCCGGACCGCCTAACGCGCCGATGCGTCCGGAAGGTGGTTGCTTTTCTCCTCCTGGACGCATCGGCGCGTCATCTCGCGAGACGCGAGATTTCCTGTGAACGCGCGCACACAGGCGCGCGCGCTCACAGGAACGGAAGGTAAGCGAGTGGATCTCCAGCCTGCCAGCGGCGATCGCTCGCTGGCAGGCTGGAGATCCGAATTTTTTAACCCCTAACAGGTATATTAGACGCTGTTTTCATAACAGCGTCTAATATACCTCCTACCTGGTCCTCTGGTGGTCCCTTTTGTTAGGATCGACCACCAGAGGACTCAGGTAGGTCAGTACAGTCCCACCAAACACCACACTACACCCCCCCCCCCCCCCGTCACTTATTAACCCCTTATAAACCCCTGATCACCCCATATAAACTCCCTGATCACCCCCCTGTCATTGATCACCGCCCTGTCATTGATCACCCCCCTGTCAGGCTCCGTTCAGACGTCCGCATGATTTTTACGGATCCGATCCATGTATCCATGGATCCGTAAAAATCATGCGGACGTCTGAATGGAGCCTTACAGGGGGGTGATCAATGACAGGCGGGTGATCACCCATATACACTCCCTGATCACCCCCTGTCATTGATCACCGCCCTGTCAGGCTCCATTCAGACGTCCGCATGATTTTTACGGATCCGATCCATGTATCCATGGATCCGTAAAAATCATGCGGACGTCTGAATGGAGCCTTACAGGGGGGTGATCACCCATATACACTCCCTGATCACCCCCTGTCATTGATCACCCCCCTGTCAGGCTCCATTCAGACGTCCGCATGATTTTTACGGATCCGATCCATGGATCCATGGATCCGTAAAAATCATGCGGACGTCTGAATGGAGCCTTACAGGGGGGGTGATCAGTGACAGGGGGGTGATCACCCTGATTACCCTGATCACCCCCTGTCATTGATAACCCCCCTGTAAGGCTCCATTCAGACGTCCGCATGCGTTCTGTGGATCCGATCCATGTATCCATGGATCCGTAAAAAATCATGCGGATGTCTGAATGGAGCCTTACAGGGGGGGTGATCAGTGACAGGGGGGTGATCACCCTGATTACCCTGATCACCCCCTGTCATTGATAACCCCCCTGTAAGGCTCCATTCAGACGTCCGCATGCGTTCTGTGGATCCGATCCATGTATCCATGGATCCGTAAAAAATCATGCGGATGTCTGAATGGAGCCTTACAGGGGGGGTGATCAGTGACAGGGGGGTGATCACCCTGATTACCCTGATCACCCCCTGTCATTGATAACCCCCCTGTAAGGCTCCATTCAGACGTCCGCATGCGTTCTGTGGATCCGATCCATGTATCCATGGATCCGTAAAAAATCATGCGGATGTCTGAATGGAGCCTTACAGGGGGGTGATCAGTGACAGGGGGGTGATCACCCTGATTACCCTGATCACCCCCTGTCATTGATAACCCCCCTGTAAGGCTCCATTCAGACGTCCGCATGCGTTTTGTGGATCCGATCCATGTATCCATGGATCCGTAAAAAATCATGCGGATGTCTGAATGGAGCCTTACAGGGGGGGTGATCAGTGACAGGGGGGTGATCACCCTGATTACCCTGATCACCCCCTGTCATTGATAACCCCCCTGTAAGGCTCCATTCAGACGTCTGCATGCGTTCTGTGGATCCGATCCATGTATCCATGGATCCGTAAAAAATCATGCGGATGTCTGAATGGAGCCTTACAGGGGGGGTGATCAGTGACAGGGGGGTGATCACCCTGATTACCCTGATCACCCCCTGTCATTGATAACCCCCCTGTAAGGCTCCATTCAGACGTCCGCATGCGTTCTGTGGATCCGATCCATGTATCCATGGATCCGTAAAAAATCATGCGGATGTCTGAATGGAGCCTTACAGGGGGGTGATCAGTGACAGGGGGGTGATCACCCTGATTACCCTGATCACCCCCTGTCATTGATAACCCCCCTGTAAGGCTCCATTCAGACGTCCGCATGCGTTTTGTGGATCCGATCCATGTATCCATGGATCCGTAAAAAATCATGCGGATGTCTGAATGGAGCCTTACAGGGGGGGTGATCAGTGACAGGGGGGTGATTACCCTGATCACCCCCTGTCATTGATAACCCCCCTGTAAGGCTCCATTCAGACGTCCGCATGCGTTCTGTGGATCCGATCCATGTATCCATGGATCCGTAAAAATCATGCGGACGTCTGAATGGAGCCTTACAGGGGGGGTGATCAGTGACAGGGGGGTGATTACCCTGATCACCCCCTGTCATTGATAACCCCCCTGTAAGGCTCCATTCAGACGTCCGCATGCGTTTTGTGGATCCGATCCATGTATCCATGGATCCGTAAAAAAATCATGCGGATGTCTGAATGGAGCCTTACAGGGGGGGGTGATCAATGACAGGGGGTGATCAGGGAGTCTATATGGGTGATCACCCCCCTGTCATTGATCACCCCCCTGTCATTGATCACTCCCCCCCTGGTAAGGCTCCATTCAGCCATTTTTTTTGGCACAAGTTAGCGGAAATTTTTTGTTTGTTTTTGTTTTCGTTTTTTCTTACAAAGTCTCATATTCCACTAACTTGTGTCAAAAAATAAAATCTCACATGGACGCACCATACCCCTCACGGAATCCAAATGCGTAAACATTTTTAGACATTTATATTCCAGACTTCTCACGCTTTAGGGCCCCTAAAAAGCCAGGGCAGTATAAATACCCCACATGTGACCCCATTTCGGAAAGAAGACACCCCAAGGTATTCCGTGAGGGGCATATTGAGTCCATGAAAGATTGAAATTTTTGTCCTAAGTTAGCGGAAAGTGAGACTTTGTGAGAAAAAAAACAAAAAAAATCAATATCCGCTAACTTATGCAAAAAAAAAAAAAATTCTAGGAACTCGCCAGGCCCCTCATTGAATACCTCGGGGTGTCTTCTTTCCAAAGTGGGGTCACATGTGGGGTATTTATACTGCCCTGGCTTTTTAGGGGCCCGAAAGTGTGAGAAGAAGTCTGGGATCCAAATGTCTAAAAATGCCCTCCTAAAAGGAATTTTGGCCCCTTTGCGCATCTAGGCTGCAAAAAAGTGTCACACATCTGGTATCGCCGTACTCAGGAGAAGTTGGGGAATGTGTTTTGGGGTGTCATTTTACATATACCCATGCTGGGTGAGAAAAGTATCTTGGTCAAATGCCAACTTTGTATAAAAAAAATGGGAAAAGTTGTCTTTTGCCAAGATATTTCTCTCACCCAGCATGGGTATATGTAAAATGACCCCCCAAAACACATTCCCCAACTTCTCCTGAGTACGGCGATACCAGATGTGTGACACTTTTTTGCAGCCAAGGTGGGCAAAGGGGCACCTTTCAGATTTCGCAGGCCATTTTTTACACATTTTGATTTCAAGGTACTTCTTACACATTTGGGCCCCTAAATTGCCAGGGCAGTATAACTACGCCACAAGTGACCCCATTTTGGAAAGAAGACACCCCAAGGTATTCCGTGGGGGGCACGGCGAGTTCCTAGAATTTTTTATTTTTTGTCACAATTTAGCGGAAAATGATGATTTTTCTTTTTTTTTTCTTTTTTCCTTACAAAGTCTCATATTCCACTAACTTGCGACAAAAAATAAAAAATTCTAGGAACTCGCAGTGCCCCTCACGGAATACCTTGGGGTGTCTTCTTTCCAAAATGGGGTCACTTGTGGCGTAGTTATACTGCCCTGGCAATTTAGGGGCCCAAATGTGTGAGAAGAACTTTGCAATCAAAATGTGTAAAAAATGCCCTGCAAAATCCGAAAGGTGCACTTTGGAATATGTGCCCCTTTGCCCACCTTGGCAGCAAAAAAGTGTGACACATCTGGTATCGCCGTACTCAGGAGAAGTTGGGCAATGTGTTTTGGGGTGTCATTTTACATATACCCATGCTGGGTGAGAAAAATATCTTGGTCAAATGCCAACTTTGTATAAAAAAATTGGAAAAGTTGTCTTTTGCCAAGATATTTCTCTCACCCAGCATGGGTATATGTAAAATGACAGCCCAAAACACATTCCCCAACTTCTCCTGAGTACGGCGATACCAGATGTGTGACACTTTTTTGATGCCAAGGTGGGCAAAGGGGCACATATTCCAAAGTGCACCTTTCGGATTTTGCAGGGCATTTTTTACACATTTTGATTGCAAAGTTCTTCTCACACATTTGGGCCCCTAAATTGCCAGGGCAGTATAACTACGCCACAAGTGACCCCATTTTGGAAAGAAGACACCCCAAGGTATTCCGTGAGGGGCACTGCGAGTTCCTAGAATTTTTTATTTTTTGTCGCAAGTTAGTGGAATATGAGACTTTGTAAGGAAAAAAGAAAAAAAAAAGAAAAATCATCATTTTCCGCTAAATTGTGACAAAAAATAAAAAATTCTAGGAACTCGCCGTGCCCCCCACGGAATACCTTGGGGTGTCTTCTTTCCAAAATGGGGTCACTTGTGGCGTAGTTATACTGCCCTGGCAATTTAGGGGCCCAAATGTGTGAGAAGAACTTTGCAATCAAAATGTGTAAAAAATGCCCTGCAAAATCCGAAAGGTGCACTTTGGAATATGTGCCCCTTTGCCCACCTTGGCAGCAAAAAAGTGTGACACATCTGCTATCGCCGTACTCAGGAGAAGTTGGGCAATGTGTTTTGGGGTGTCATTTTACATATACCCATGCTGGGTGAGAAAAATATCTTGGTCAAATGCCAACTTTGTATAAAAAAATGGGAAAAGTTGTCTTTTGCCAAGATATTTCTCTCACCCAGCATGGGTATATGTAAAATGACACCCCAAAACACATTCCCCAACTTCTCCTGAGTACGGCGATACCACATGTGTGACACTTTTTTGCTGCCAAGGTGGGCAAAGGGGCGCATATTCCAAAGTGCACCTTTCAGATTTCACCGGTCATTTCTTACACATTTTGATTGCAAAGTTCTTCTCACACATTTGGGCCCCTAAATTGCCAGGGCAGTATAACTACGCCACAAGTGACCCCATTTTGGAAAGAAGACACCCCAAGGTATTCTGTGAGGGGCATGGTGAGTTCCTAGAATTTTTTATTTTTTGTCGCAAGTTAGTGGAATATGAGACTTTGTAAGAAAAAAAAAAAAAAAAAAAATCATCATCATTTTCCGCTAACTTGTGACAAAAAATAAAAAGTTCTATGAACTCACTATGCCCATCAGCGAATACCTTAGGGTGTCTACTTTCCGAAATGGGGTCATTTGTGGGGTTTTTCTACTGTTTGGGCATTGTAGAACCTCAGGAAACATGACAGGTGCTCAGAAAATCAGAGCCGTTTCAAAAAGCGGAAATTCACATTTTTGTACCATAGTTTGTAAATGCTATAACTTTTACCCAAACCATTTTTTTTTTGCCCAAACATTTTTTTTTTATCAAAGACATGTAGAACTATAAATTTAGCGAAAAATTTATATATGGATGTCGTTTTTTTTGCAAAATTTCACAGCTGAAAGTGAAAAATGTCATTTTTTTGCAAAAAAATCGTTACATTTTGATTAATAACAAAAAAAGTAAAAATGTCAGCAGCAATAAAATACCACCAAATGAAAGCTCCATTAGTGAGAAGAAAAGGAGGTAAAATTCATTTGGGTGGTAAGTTGCATGACCGAGCGATAAACGGTGAAAGTAGTGTAGTGCCGAAGTGTAAAAAGTGGCCTGGTCATGAAGGGGGTTTCACCTAGCGGGGCTGAAGTGGTTAATATTGGTGATTAATAGCCCCCCTTTACACAGGCACAATGATGGGGAACGGAGAGGCTCCCCATCATTGAACCACTCAGATACCACTTTCATCACTGATCGCAGCATCTGATGGTACAATTGAGGCCTTTCAGTGGTTAAAGTAAAATACATACCTTATCCATTTGCTTGCAGAGAGGCCATCAAAATTTGGCGTAGTGACGTGATGACATCACATGTCACCCCTCACGAGATTTTGTGCGGTATCTTTAATCAAGATGACCGCAACGGCCTCTTCGTGAGCAAATGGATGAGGTGAGTATATATATATATATATATATATATATATATACATACATATTTTTTTACTGACATTTCTGGATGAAGTGGGAGGAAATTCGGCTTTGCGGCAAATTGAATTTTTCCTGAAATTAGGATTGAAGACAATTCGCTTGGCTTTGATTTGTTCAACTGGCTTAGGGTCCATTCATATGTCCGTAGTTCTGGGTAGTTCAATTTTGTGGAACAGGTGCAGACCCATTCATTTCAGTGGGGCCGCATAAAAACACTGTGTCTGTCTACATCCATAGTTCCGCTCCGCAGACCTACAAAAAAGATAGAGCAATCGCGGACAAGAATAGGCATTTCTATAATAGGACCGACCATGTGCGGTGCGCAAAATGTGGAATAAACATGGTATCTGTGTTTTTTTTGCGGATCTGCAATTCGCAGACCGCAAAACACTTACGGACGTGTGAATGGACCCTTAGGCCCTATTCACACGGGCATTACGGGTGAATGCCAGATGCGTTCAGGGTGCATTGTGGGAAAGCCGTGCGAGTAGGCACACAATTACAGTCAGTTTTGTCTGCGATTGCGTTCCGAGTTCAATGCGTTTTGCACGTGCGTGAGAAAAAACTGAAGTTCGTGTTTGGGTAAGGTGTTCTGTAGATTTTATTATTTTTAATAGCATTCGTTAATACAGAATGCTAAGTATAATGTCAATTGAGGGTTAAAATATAATAAAAACATAACTCACCTCATCCACTTGATTGTGCAGCCGGCATCGTCTACTTTCGTCTTCTTTCAGGACCTGCAAAAGGACCTTTGACGTAATCACGCTCACCACATGGTGAGCGTGGTGATGTCAGCGCAGGTCCTGCTAAATGAAGATAGAAGGATCTTCTATCTTCATTAAGAAGGACCTGCGCTGACGTCACCGCGCTCCCCACGTGGTGAGCACGATTACGTCATCAAATGTCCTTTTGCAGGTCCTGAAAGAAGACAATGCCGGCTGCGCGATCAAGTGGATGAGGTGAGTTAATTAGTTTTATTTTTTAACCCCTCAAGGCACATTTTACAAAGCATTCTGTATTAAGAATGCTATTATTTTCCCTTATAACAATGGTATAAGGGAAAATAATACAGTGAATAGACTTTAATGAGGTCTGAGGTTGCTCATCCCTATCATCCCTAGCAACCATGAAAATCGCACCGCATTCACAGTTGCTCGTGGATGCTTGCGATTTTTATGCAGCCCCATTTATTTCTATGGGGCCTGCGTTTCGTGAAAAATGCAGAATATAGAACATGCTGCGATTTTCACGCAACACACAAGTGATGCGTGAAAATCACCGCTCATCTGCACAGCCCCATTGAAGTGAATGGGTCCGGATTCAGTGCGGGTGCAATGCGTTCACCTCACGCCTCACGGAATTCTCGCCCATGTGAAAGGGGCCCTAGGCTGGGTTGACACTTATGTTATTTGGCAAGATATTTCTATCAGTTAGGCTGCTTTCAGAGGAGCGAGTTGCATGCTGCGTGAGTATAAAGCCGAATGAACACGGTCGTGTTCCGCGGCCATGAGCGGTCCGTGGTAACACGGCCTGGATTCCTGCTGAGAGCAGGAGCGCACGGCGTCATTGGTTGCTATGCCGTACGCTTCGTGCCGCCGCTGCACTACAGTAATACACTCCTATGATCTATACGAGTGTATTACTGTAGTGCAGTGGTGGCATGAAGCGCATGGCGTCATAGCAACCAATGACACCGTGCACTCCTGCTCTCAGCAGGAATCCAGGCCATGTTACCATGGACCGCTCACGGCCGCGGAACATGGCCGTGTGCATTCGGCCTAAGCTGACACTTCAGTTATTTGATCAGCTTTTTCCATTAGTGACTTTGAGCCAAAACTAGGTGCAGCTCTAAACACAGAACAGGTGTAGATCTTTACATCATACCTGATCTCTGCGTAGGCTTCACTACTGGTTTTGGCTCACAATTAGGGATGAGCGAACCCGAACTGTATAGTTCGCGTTCGTACCGAATTTTGGGGTGTTCGTGACACGGACCCGAACCCGAACATTTTTGTAAAAGTCCGGGTTCAGGTTCGGTGTTCGGCGCTTTCTTGGCGCTTTTTGAAAGGCTGCAAAGCAGCCAATCAACAAGCGTCATACTACTTACCCCAAGAGGCCATCACAGTCATGCCTACTATTGACATGGCTGTGATTGGCCAGAGCACCATGTGACCCAGCCTCTATTTAAGCTGGAGTCACGTAGCGCCGCACGTCACTCTGATCAGTGTAGGGATAGAATGCAGCTGCTGCTGTTAGGGCGAGATTAGGCAGGGATTTACTCTTCCAAAACACTTAATGAAGTGATCAATCTACAGCTGTGAATCATTCAACCTATGCTATTTAAATGCTCACTGTTTTTAGGCTGCCCAGAGCGTTTTTCTGTCACTTTTTTCTGGGGTGATCCGCAGCCATCTTGTGTCTTGTGGTGCGCCAGCACAGGCTGCCACCAAGTACAGTTAACCAATAGTGTTTTTTTTTTTTTTTTTATATATATACAGGTCCTTCTAAAAAAAATAGCATATTGTGATAAAGTTCATTATTTTCTGTAATGTACTGATAAACATTAGACTTTCATATATTTTAGATTCATTACACACCAACTGAAGTAGTTCAAGCCTTTTATTGTTTTAATATTGATGATTTTGGCATACAGCTCATGAAAACCCAAAATTCCTATCTAAAAAAATTAGCATATCATGAAAAGGTTCTCTAAACGAGCTATTAACCTAATCATCTGAATCAACTAATTAACTCTAAACACCTGCAAAAGATTCCTGAGGCTTTTAAAAACTCCCAGCCTGGTTCATTACTCAAGGCCATCATTGACACCCTCAAGCAAGAGGGTAAGACACAGAAAGAAATTTCTGAACGAATAGGCTGATCCCAGAGTGCTGTATCAAGGCACCTCAGTGGGAAGTCTGTGGGAAGGAAAAAGTGTGGCAGAAAACGCTGCACAACGAGAAGAGGTGACTGGACCCTGAGGAAGATTGTGGAGAAGGACCGATTCCAGACCTTGGGGGACCTGCGGAAGCAGTGGACTGAGTCTGGAGTAGAAACATCCAGAGCCACCGTGTATAGGCGTGTGCAGGAAATGGGCTACAGGTGCCGCATTCCCCAGGTCAAGCCACTTTTGAACCAGAAACAGCGGCAGAAGCGCCTGACCTGGGCTACAGAGAAGGAGCACTGGACTGTTGCTCAGTGGTCCAAAGTACTTTTTTCGGATGAAAGCAAATTTTGCATGTCATTCGGAAATCAAGGTGCCAGAGTCTGGAGGAAGACTGGGGAGAGGGAAATGCCAAAATGCCTGAAGTCCAGTGTCAAGTACCCACAGTCAGTGATGGTCTGGGGTGCCATGTCAGCTGCTGGTGTTGGTCCACTCTGTTTTATCAAGGGCAGGGTCAATGCAGCTAGATATCAGGAGTTTTTGGAGCACTTCATGCTTCCATCTGCTGAAAAGCTTTATGGAGATGAAGATTTCATTTTTCAGCACGACCTGGCACCTGCTCACAGTGCCAAAACCACTGGTAAATGGTTTACTGACCATGGTATTACTGTGCTCAATTGGCCTGCCAACTCTCCTGACCTAAACCCCTTAGAGAATCTGTGGGATATTGGGAAGAGAAAGACCCAACACTCTGGATGAGCTTAAGGCCACTATGGAAGCATCCTGGGCCTCCATAACACCTCAGCAGTGCCACAGGCTGATTGCCTCCATGCCACGTCGCATTGAAGCAGTCATTTCTGCAAAAGGATTCCCGACCAAGTATTGAGTGCATAACTGAACATAATTATTTGAAGACACCTCCTGAGGAAGCAAACGATACGCGAAACGCGCGTTGAGGAGTAACTTCACCTTGCCCGCAGCCCCTGCATTTGGTAGGTAATATCGCTATGTAGTGCACCTTTTCGGCTTCTTTTAAATCTGCAGATTAGAGCCGTATAAGTAAGGCATAATTTTACATAGATAGCATGCGTGCAATCAAACTGCTTGCCTTGATCCAGATCCCCCCAACATGATCCAATTTGCCGGGAGTTTTCCGGAGAGTACAAAGCAAGGGGGCTGGTCTCGGCATAATTAGTGCCATGGGTCTGTGGAATAGGTGATTTATATCTGTGATTTGTCCCCGTGTACACATATTTATGTACTTTGAATACATGTGTCTTTTACCAGTTATAAATAAAATATTGTTGTTTTAATCCCTGAATATTGATGTGGTTGCACTCCTTTCTGTGTGTGTAAATTCATAATTTTGAGGAGTGTACCTCTTGAACTAGAGACCTTTATGGTGTTAATAATTATTTGAAGGTTGACTTTTTTTGTATTAAAAACACTTTTCTTTTATTGCACGGATGAAATATGCTAATTTTTTTAGATAGGAAATTTGGGTTTTTATGAGCTGTATGCCAAAATCATCAATATTAAAACAATAAAAGGCTTGAACTACTTCAGTTGGTGTGTAATGAATCTAAAATATATGAAAGTCTAATGTTTATCAGTGCATTACAGAAAATAATGAATTTTATCACAATATGCTAATTTTTTTAGAAGGACCTGTATCCTATATCAGGGGCTTGGCTGTGCTTACTATTTTATTGAGGGGTGAAATACAATTGCCAAAATAGCAGTACCCTAAATCTGGTGTTTCAGCTGTGGCTAGCCAATTGTAATACTGTCTGCTGTCTGGCAAAGGATATATTTTTTTCTGGGTTGAAATACAGTTCCCAAATTAGCAATTCCCTAAATCAGTGGTTTCCCGCTGTAGCAGGCCAAGTTTAAAACTATCCATAAAAGGGTATATTACATTGGAGGTGCTGATAGGGTCATCCTCAACAACTTCACACGCTACCGTGCATTTCCAAGTCTAATTCTGTCCGTAAACATATACCTGTCATCCAGGGCCTAAATACTAGGCCTACAATTTATATTCAGCTAAATCTGTGGTTACTGCTGTGCCTGTATTAGTGTAATACGGTACCTAAATAGATAGCCAGATAGTGTTAGGTGCCTGTAAAAAAAGGCCTGAATTTGAATTCAATACATTGGGCCAAATAATTTTTTTCTTATTGTTGTGTACGGTAACAATGAGGAAAACATCTAGTAAGGTACGCGGATGGGGACATGGTCGTGGTGGTGTTAGTGGACCCTCTGGTTCTGGGAGAGGACATGGCCGTTCTGCCACAGCCACACGTCCTAGTGTACCAACTACCTGAGATCCCAGTAGACGCCAGAATTTACTGCGATATTTGGTGGGGCCCAATGCCGTTCTAAGGATGGTAAGGCCTGAGCAGGTACAGCCATTAGTCAATTGGGTGGCCGACAGTGGATCCAGCACATTCACATTATCTCCCACCCAGTCTTCTGCAGAAAGCTCACAGATGGCGCCTGAAAACCAAGCCCATCAGTCTGTCACATCACCCCCATGCATATCAGGGAAACTGTCTGAGACTCTAGTTATGCAGCAGTCTCTTATGCTGTTTGAAGACTCTGCTGGCAGGGTTTCCCAAGGGCATCCACCCAGCCCTTCCCCAGTAGTGATGAGCGGCAAGGGTCATATTCGAATTCGCGATATTTCACAAATATTTTTTAGAATATTCGTCGAATATTTGAAAATTCGAAAATTCACGATTTTTTTTGCTTGAAAAAAATCGGGAAGGTAATGATTGTATACTATGCGAATTTTCGGAATTCGAATTTTCGGATTCAAATTTTTATTGCAAATTTTTCAACTTACAACTATTAGATAAAGAAGATTATAGCACTATATTAGCTAAATTGCTCTATATTCGATTTTATTCGAATATTCTCTATATTGCTATAACTTAGTGGTTTGCACGCTGTGCCCTCAGAGCCGGAAGTGAGGCATTAACGTTCTGAACCTTAGCACAACCTGCATGACCAGGCACCTGCATGCAAAGCATGAACTGCAGTGGAGTAAACACCTTAAAAACAAGGAAGTCACTCCGGCTCCCCCTGCTACCTCTTCTGCTGCTGCCGCCTCAGCCTCTGCTGCTGCTGCCGCTGCCGCCTCGGCCTCTTCCTCCGCCTCTGGAGGAACGTTGGCACCTGCCGCCCAGCAAACAGAGGATGTACCACCAACACCACCACCTCTGTCACCAAGCATCTCAAGCATGTCACACGGCAGCGTTCAGCTCTCCATCTCACAAACATTTGAGAGAAAGCGTAAATTCCCACCTAGCCACCCTCGATCCCTGGCCCTGAATGCCAGCATTTCTAAAGTACTGGCCTATGAAATGCTGTAATTCAGGCTGGTGGACACAGACAGTTTCAAACAGCTCATGTCGCTTGCTGTCCCACAGTATGTTGTTCCCAGCCGCCACTACTTCTCCAAGAGAGCCGTGCCTTCCCTGCACAACCAAGTATCCGATAAAATCAAGTGTGCACTGTGCAACGCCATCTGTGGCAAGGTCCACCTAACCACAGATACGTGGACCAGTAAGCACGGCCAGGGACACTATATCTCCCTAACTGCACACTGGATAAATGTAGTGGCGGCTGGGCCCCAGGTGGAGAGCTGTTTGGCGCATGTCCTTCCGCCGCCAAGGATCGCAGGGCAACATTCTTTGCCTCCTGTAGCCTCCTACTCGGCTTCCTCCTCCTCTTCTTCCACCTGCTCATCCAGTCAGCCACACACCTTCACCACCAACTTCAGCACAGCCCGGGGTAAATGTCAGCAGGCCATTCTGAAACTCATATGTTTGGGGGACAGGTCCCACACCGCACAGGAGTTGTGGCAGGGTATTGAACAACAGACCGACGAGTGGTTGCTGCCGGTGAGCCTCAAGCCCGGCCTGGTGGTGTGCGATAATGTGCTGAATTTGGTGGTGCAGAAGTTCATTCACAACTACCCCGACATGTCAGAGCTGCTGCATAAAGTGCGGGCCATCTGTGCGCGCTTCCGGCGTTCACATCCTGCCGATGCTCGCCTGTCTGCGCTACAGCCTAACTTCGGCCTTCCCGCTCACCGCCTCATATGCGACGTGCCCACCAGGTGGAACTCCACCTTGCACATGCTGGACAGACTGTGCGAGCAGCAGCAGGCCATAGTGGTGTTTCAGCTGCAGCACGCACGGGTCAGTCGCACTACAGAACAGCACCACTTCACCACCAATGACTTGGCCTCCATGCGAGACCTGTGTACCCTGTTGCGCATTTTCGAGTACTCCACCAACATGGCCAGTGGCGATGACGCCGTTATCAGCGTTACAATACCACTTCTATGTCTCCTTGAGAAAACACTTAGGGCGATGATGGAAGAGGAGATGGCCCAGGAGGAGGAGGAGGAGGAGGAGGAAGAGGGGTCATTTTTAGCACTTTCAGGCCAGTCTCTTAGAATTGACTCAGAGGGAGGTTTTTTGCAACAGCAGAGGCCAGGTACAAATGTGGCCAGCCAGGGCCCTCTACTGGAGGACGAGGCGGACGAGGATGAGGAGGAGGTGGAGGAGGATGAGGATGAAGCATGTTCACACCGGGGTGGCACCCAACGCAGCTCGGGCCCATCACTGGTGCGTGGCTGGGGGGAAACGCAGGACGATGACGATACGACCTCCCACAGAGGACAGCTTGTCCTTACCTCTGGGCAGCCAGGCACACATGAGCGACTACATGCTGCAGTGCCGCGCAACGACAGCAGAGTTGCCCACATTTTAACGTGTGCGGACTACTGGGTTACCACCCTGCTGGATCCCTGAACAAAGACAATGTGCCCACCTTACTTCCTGCACTGGAGCGTGATAGGAAGATGCGCGAGTACAAGCGCACGTTGGTAGACGTGTTACTGAGAGCATTCACAAATGTCACAGGGGAACAAGTGGAAGCCCAAGGCGAAGGCAGAGGAGGAGCAAGAGGTCACCAACGCAGCTGTGTCACGGCCAGCTCCTCTGAGGGCAGGGTTAGCATGGCAAAGATGTGGAAAAGTTTTGTCACCACGCCACAGCTAACTGCACCACTACCTGATACGGAACGTGCTAGCAGGAGGCAACATTTCACTAACATGGTGGAACAGTACGTGTGCCCACCCCTCCATGTACTGACTGATGGTTCGGCCCCATTCACCTTCTGGGTCTCCAAATTGTGCACGTGGCCAGAGCTAGCCTTTTATGCCTTGGAGCTGCTGGCCTGCCCGGCGGCCATCGTTTTGTCTGAACGTGTATTTAGCATGGCAGGGGGCGTCATTACAGACAAACGCAGCCGCCTGTCTACAGCCATTGTGGACAAGCTGACGTTAATAAAAATGAACCAAGCATGGATCCCACAGGACCTGTCCATCCCTTGTGCAGATTAGACATTTATAACTACCTCCCCTTAACCATATATTATTGTACTCCAGGGCACTTCCTCAATCAATCCTTTTTTTATTTTCATTTTACCATTATATTGCGGGGCAACCCAAAGTTGAATGAACCTCTCCTCTGTCTGGGTGCCGGGGCCTAAAAATATCTGACAGTGGCCTGTTCCAGTGGTGGGTGACATGAAGCATGATTCTCTGCTATGACATGAAGCCTGATTCTCTGCAATGGAACCTCTCTCCTCTGTCTGGGTCCCGGGGCCTAAATATCTGACAATGGCCTGTTCCAGTGGTGGGTGACGTGAAGCCTGATTCTCTGCTATGACATGAAGCCTGATTCTCTGCTATGACTTGAAGCCTGAGTCTCTGCTATGACATGAAGCCTTATTCTCTGCTATGGGACCTCTCTCTTCTGTGTGGGTGCCGGGGCCTATATATCTGACAATGACCGGTTCCAGTGTTGGGTGACGTGAAGCCTGATTCTCTGCTATGACATGAAGCCTGATTCTCTGCTATGACATGAAGCCTGATTCTCTGCTATGGGACCTCTCTCCTCTGTCTGAGTGCCGGGGCCTAAATATCTGACAATGGCCTGTTCCAGTGGTGGGTGACGTGAAGCCTGATTCTCTGCTATGCTATGAAGCCTGATTCTCTGCAATGGGACCGCTCTCCTCTGTCTGGGTGCCGGGGCCTAAATATCTGACAATGGCCTGTTCCAGTGGTGGGTGACGTGAAGCCTGATTCTCTGCTATGACATGAAGCCTGATTCTCTGCAATGGGACCTCTCTCCTCTGTTTGGGTGCCGGGGCCTAAATGTCTGACAATGGCCTGTTCCATTGTTGGGTGACGTGAAGCCTGATTCTCTGCTATGACATGAAGCCTGATTCTCTGCTATGACATGAAGCCTGATTCTTTGCTATGGGACCTCTCTCCTCTGTCTGGGTGCCGGGGCCTAAATATCTGACAATGGCCTGTTCCAGTGTTGGGTGACGTGAAGCCTGATTCTCTGCTATGACATGAAGCCTGATTCTCAGCTATGACTTGAAGCCTGAGTCTCTGCTATGACATGAAGCCTTATTCTCTGCTATGGGACCTCTCTCCTCTGTCTGGGTGCCGGGGCCTATATATCTGACAATGGCCGGTTCCAGTGTTGGGTGACGTGAAGCCTGATTCTCTGCTATGACGTGAAGCCTGATTCTCTGCTATGACATGAAGCCTGATTCTCTGCAATGGGACCTCTCTCCTCTGTTTGGGTGCCGGGGCCTAAATGTATTACAATGGCCTGTTCCATTGTTGGGTGACGTGAAGCCTGATTCTCTGCTATGACATGAAGCCTGATTCTCTGCTATGACTTGAAGCCTGATTCTCTGCTATGACATGAAGCCTGATTCTCTGCTATGACATGAAGCCTGAATCTCTGCTATGGGACCTCTCTCCTCTGTCTGAGTGCCGGGGCCTAAATATCTGACAATGGCCTGTTCCAGTGGTGGGTGACGTGAAGCCTGATTCTCTGCTATGATATGAAGCCTGATTCTCTGCAATGGGACCGCTCTCCTCTGTCTGGGTGCCGGGGCCTAAATATCTGACAATGGCCTGTTTCAGTGGTGGGTGACGTGAAGCCTGATTCTCTGCTATGCCATGAAGCCTGATTCTCTGCAATGGGACCTCTCTCCTCTGTCTGGGTGCCGGGGCCTAAATGTCTGACAATGGCCTGATCCAGTGTTGGGTGACGTGAAGCCTGATTCTCTGCTATGACATGAAGCCTGATTCTCTGCTATGACTTAAAGCCTGATTCTCTGCTATGACATGAAGCCTGATTCTCTGCTATGACATGAAGCCTGAATCTCTGCTATGGGACCTCTCTCCTCTGTCTGTGTGTCGGGGCCTAAAAATATCTGACAGTGGCCTGTTCCAGTGGTGGGTGACGTGAAGCCTGAATCTCTGCTATGACATGAAGCCTGATTCTCTGCTATGCCATGAAGCCTCATTCTCTGCAATGGGACCTCTCTCCTCTGTCTGGGTGCCGGGGCCTAAATATCTGACAATGGCCTGTTCCAGTGTTGGGTGACGTGAAGCCTGATTCTCTGCTGTGACATGAAGCCTGATTCTCTGCTATGCCATGAAGCCTGATTCTCTGCAATGGGACCTCTCTCCTCTGTCTGGGTGCCGGGGCCTAAATATCTGACAATGGCCTGTTACAGTGTTGGGTGATGTGAAGCCTGATTCTCTGCTATGACATGAAGCCTGATTCTCTGCTATGACATGAAGCCTGATTCTCTGCTATGACATGAAGCCTGATTCTCTGCTATGACATGAAGCCTGAATCTCTGCTATGGGACCTCTCTCCTCTGTCTGGGTGCCGGGGCTTAAATATCTGACAATGGCCTGTTCCAGTGGTGGGTGACGTGAAGCCTGATTCTCTGCTATGCCATGAAGCCTGATTCTCTGCTATGGGACCTCTCTTCTCTGTCTGGGTGCCAGGGCCTAAATATCTGACAATGGCCTGTTCCAGTGTTGGGTGACGTGAAGCCTGATTCTCTGCTGTGACATGAAGCCTGATTCTCTGCTATGACATGAAGCCTGAATCTCTGCTATGGGACCTCTCTCCTCTGTCTGGGTGCCGGGGCCTAAATATCTGACAATGGCCTGTTCCAGTTATGGGTGACGTGAAGCCTGATTCTCTGCTGTGACATGAAGCCTGATGTCAGCTGCTTCAAGACATTTTGCTGAAGCACGTGATGGCAGGATGGATATGTTACAAGTGCTATAAAGAGAGTATATAAACTGATACAGGAGGCAATTAGGAGCATAATTTACAATCCATATTTTGTATTATAAAATTAAATAACTGTTCCCCACCATGATTAAACTAGAGGAATGGTATGCTCTACTTGTAGAGAAAGAAACTGGAATTATATTGCAAGTAATGTGTATATGGACCTAAATGGATGTTTGCAGTTTGGTCTGTTGTGGGTTAACAATTGCAGTAATTAAGCATTTATTTAGTGTGAAAAGTGAGAATGAGGCAGGGAAAAAAAGGCTGTCAGAAGTAATGTATACTGGTGATTGATTACATAGAAAAGAGGAAGAAAGTTGCAAGGATTTGTGAACAGCACCCCTTACTGTAAGGCACACAAAACTAACTCACTCTATTCTTTCCTTAATTATAAAACCTAACTTTCTACAAAGTAACTCAGTCTACCTAACTATATCAGCTTCACAATCTGTACACCAGGTGTGGCCAACCTTACAGAAACAAAGAGCCAGAAAAAAAAAGTATGACTACGAGGAGCCACAAGCTATACATTTACACACAAGTCACCGTATTATTCACCTTATTAGATACACCTAGGTTTAGCAGAGATAAATAAGAAACACAATATTTTTCATCTGATCAGAGTTTTTTGTTCTTCTTTTTCATTAGCACAGTAGAAAAGAAATACATTATTTTTCATCAGACCCCCCAATGCTCATCTGAACTAAAATAAGATCCCCAATCCTCATCAGAACTCCAAATCAGACCCCCAAAATAAGACCCCAAATGCTCAGCTCAGACTCCCAGTGTTAGACCCCCGTGCTCAGATCAGACCCACCCATACTCAGATCAGACCCCCCCGTGCTCAGATCAGACCCCCCGTGCCCAGATCAGACCCCCTATGCTCAGATCAGACCCCCCCATGCTTAGATCAAACCCCTCCATGTTAAGATCAGACCCCCATGCTCAGATCTGATGCCCTATGCTCAAATCTGACCCCCCATACTCAGACTAGACCCCCATGCTCAGACCAGACTCCCATGCTCAGATCAGACCCCCAACGCTTATATCAGACCCCCATTGCTCAGATAAGATCCCTTACATGCTTAGATCACACCCCAATGCTCAGTACTATAATTTAAAGAAATCGTCTACCTCTCCTGATCGGGCAACTGCTACTCTGCAGGTCTGACACATCTCCACTTTAACCTGATGCTCCACCTACAACGTTCTGACATCAGGACATAGTGGCGAGTGAGCTGAAGCTGCAGAGTAGTAACGGTGCCCGATCAGGAAAGGAGTTCCGAGCATGGGGTGGAGAGTAGACATAGCCTTGCGGTTCGCCCTACGGTCGTTTCACGACAAACTTTGCTCATACGAACATATGGCGATATTCGCACATGCCATATTTTGGAGCAGGGATAGTTAGGGACACCAAACGCTAGATAATAGAGCCACAAAAGTCCTTTTAAGGACTGGTATAGGTGTGCTTTCGAAAGGTGTGATATAGAGGGGTGTGATGTACTTATAATATATTTTCTAACATAGAAAATATATTATAGTGTATTTGTATTGTGCAGCAATTCTGCTGCGATACCGCAGCTTGATAAAGGGACAAACACTATTGAAGTAACTAATTACAACGGGTGTAATATACCTGTTACCCCAAAAATAACTGCTTGAAGGCTGCGATATACCTTCTTCCACAAAATCCTGATTGAGGGGTGCTATATATCTGTTTCCACCAAATAATGAATGAGGGGTGCTATATACCAGTTTCCACCAAAAACTGATTGAGGGGTGCCATATACCTGTTTCTGCCAAATACTGAAAGAGGGCTGCTGTATACCTGTTTTTCCGCCAAATACTGATTGAGGGGTGCTATATAACAGTTTCCGCCAAACACTGATTGAGAGGTGCTTTATGCTTGTTTCCACCATATACTGATTGAGGGGTGCCATATATCTTCTTCCACAAAATACTGATCGCTATATACCTTATTACACCAAATACTAATTGAGGGCTGCAATACACCTGGTTCCACAAAATACTGATTGAGGTCTGCCATATAACTGTTTCCACAAAATACTGAATGAGGGGTGCTATATACCTGTTTCCGCCAAATACTGATTGAGGGGTGTTATATATCTTATTCCACCAAATACTGATTAAGGGCTGCGATACACCTGCTTCCACAAAATACTGATTGAGGGGTGCTATAAACCTATTTCCGCCAAATACTTATTGAGGGGTGCTATATACCAGTTTCTGGCAAATACTGATTGAGGGGTGCTATATACCTGTTTCCGCCAAATGCTGATTGAGGGGTGCTATATACTATCTTCCACCAAATACTGATTGAGGGCTGCGATACACCTGCTTCCACAAAATACTGATTGAGGGGTGCCATATACCTGTCACACTGGTGACAGGTTTGAGAAGGTCTGAAAGATTATCTGTACGTTAGTTATCTGACAGCCTCTTTTGGTTTCACTTTGTCTGTGTGTTGCTGGTATGTCCACACCTCCTGTTCAGGTGTGGATCCTGTGACCTTTACCTTTCCCTATTTAGTCTGACTTTACCCATCACTCCTTGCTCTGGATAGCTTCATTTGGTTTTTGGAAGAGCTGGAGTGTGGTTCTAGTTGAAGTCCTGTTCATCCATCATCCTCAGAAGTTAAGTGTTCCGCTTGTTGTATTTTGTATTTCCCCCTTTGTTGTTTACTAGGCCTCAGCGAGACGCTGTTTCCTTCACCAGGGAAGGAGCTGGTTGTCTCTACCCTGTCATTACCATTAGGGCATCCAAGGGCCACCAGGGTTTTCTAGGTTCCCGTGTATGGGCATCTCTACCATCGAGAGGTGCCCATACGGATAGGCGTTAGGGCCAGGAGCAGGGTTTTATAGGTGGTGATCCTTTTCCTTCCCTAGCGGTGCGGCCTATTGTCTTTCCCCTTCATTCTTGTTCTCTTTTGGTGTTCTACCCTACTACATCGGTGACAATACCTGTTTCTGCCAAATACTGATTGAGCGGTGCTATATGCCTGTTTCTGCCAAATACTGATTAAGGGCTGCTATATACCTTCTTCCACAAAATACTGATTGAGGGGTGCCATATACCTGTTTCTGCCAAATATTGATTGAGGGGTGCTATATACCTTCTTCCGCAAAATGCTGATTAAAGGGTGCTATATACCTGTTTCCACCAAATACTGATTGAGGGGTGCCATATACCTTGTTCCACAAAATACTGATTGAGGGGTGCTATTGCTATATTCCTTCTTCTACCAAATACTGATTGGTGGCTGCGATACACCTGCTTCCACAAAATGCTGATTTGAGGGTTGCCATATACCTGTTTCTGCCAAATACCGATTGAGGGGTGCTATATACCTGTTTCCGCCAAATGCTGATTGAGGGGTGCTATATACCTTCTTCCAGCAAATACTGATTGAGGGCTGGGATACACATGCTTCCACAAAATACTGATTGAGGGGTGCCATATACCTGTTTCCACCAAATACTGATTGAGGGGTGCTATATACCTGTTTATGCCAAATACTGATTGAGGGGTTACCATATAACTTGTTCCACAAAATCCTAATTCCCGCCAAATACTTATTGAGGGGTGCTATATACCAGTTTACGCCAAATACTGTCTGAGGAATGCTATATATCTTTATCCACAAAATACTGATTGAGGGTTGCTATTGCTATATGCCTTCTTCCACCAAATACTAATTGAGGGGTGCCATATACCTGTTTCAGCCAAATACTGATTGAGGGGTGCTATATACCTGTTTCTGCCAAATACCGATTAAGGCTGCTATATACCTTCTTCCACAAAATACTGATTGAGGGGTGCCATATACCTGTTTCTGACAAATACTGATTAAGGTTGCTATATACCTTCTTCCACAAAATACTGATTTAGGGGTGCTATATACCTGTTTCCACCAAATACTGATTGAGGGGTGCCGTATACCTTGTTACACCAAATACTGATTTAGGGGTGCTATTGCTATATACCCTCTTCCACCAAATACTGATTGGGGACTGCGATATACGTGCTTCCACAAAATAATGATTGAGGGGTGCCATATACTTGTTTCTGCCAAATACTGATTGAGGGGTGCTATATACCTGTTTCTGCCCAATACTGATTGAGGGGTGCCATATACCTGTTTCCACAAAATAATGATTGAGGGGTGCTATTTACCTGTTTCTGCCAAATACTGATTGAGTGCCGCAATACACCTGCTTTTACAAAATACTGATTGAGGGGTGCCATATACCTGTTTCCACCAAATACTGATTGAGTGGTGCTATATACCTGTTTCCGCCAAATACTGATTAAGGGCTGCTATATACCTTCTTCCACAAAATACTGATTGAGGGGTGCCAGCTACCTGTTTTTGCCAAATACCGATTGAGGGGTGCTATATACCTTCTTCCACAAAATACTGATTGAGGGGTGCTATATACCTATTTACACCAAATACTGATTGAGTGGTGCTATATACCTGTTTCCGCCAAATACTGATTAAAGGCTGCTATATACCTTCTTCCACAAAATACTGATTGAGGGTTGTTATTGCTAAATACCTTCTTCCACCAAATACTGATTGAGGGCTGCGATACACCTGCTTCCACAAAATGCCGATTGAAGGGTGCCATATACCTGTTTCTGCCAAATACTGATGAGGGGTGTCATATACCTGTTTCTACCAAATACTGATTAAGGGGTGCTATATACCTGTTTCTGCCAAATACTGATTGAGCGCCGCGATACACCTGCTTTTACAAAATACTTATTGAGGGGTGCCATATACCTGTTTCCACCAAATACTGATTGAGCGGTGCTATATACCTTCTTCCACAAAATACTGATTGAGGGGTGCCATCTACCTGTTTTTGCCAAATACCGATTGAGGGGTGCTATATACCTTCTTCCACAAAATACTGATTGAGGGGTGCTATATAACTATTTACACCAAATACTGATTGAGTGGTGCTATATACCTGTTTCCGCCAAATACTGATTAAAGCCTGCTATATACCTTCTGCCACAAAATACTGATTGAGGGGTGCTATTGCTATATACCTTCTTCCACCAAATGCTGATTGAGGGCTGCGATACACCTGCTTCCACAAAACAGTGATTTAGGGGTGCCATATACCTGTTTCCGCCAAATACTATACCTACTATACCTTCTTCCACAAATTACTGATTGAGGGGTGCTATATACCTGTTTCCGCCAAATACTGATTGAGGGGTGCCATATACCTTCTTCCACCAAATGCTGATTGAGGGCCGCGATACACCTGCTTCCACAAAATACTGATTGAGGGGTGCCATATACCTGTTTCTGCCAAATACTGATTGAGGGGTGCTATGTAACTGTTTCTGCAAAATGCTGATTGAGGGGTGCTATATACCTGTTAACGCCAAATACTGATGGAGGGGTGCCATATACCTTCTTCCACAAAATACTGATTGAGGGGTACTATTGCTCTATATTTTTTTCAACAAATACTGATTAAGGGCTGCGATATACCTTCTTCCACAAATACTGACTTAGGCAGAGGGTCATTTAGAAAATGTTAGGCAGAGGAAGACCCAGAGTTGGTAGTGGCCAGGCAGGTGCACCAGGCCAGAGCCTAAGAAGAAATTGGAGAAAGCGTGTGTGATAACTTCAAAGGGCGCACCAGAGTTGGTTCAGTGGTTCACTCATCCTTTCTCTTCTGTACCTTCCTCATCCTCTGTATCTGCACCCTCCTCGATCTCTGCTGTGTGCACCCCCAAAGACACCCCCACCATCCGAACCATAGCCCCTCCCTTAGAGTCAGAGGAATTATTTTCCCATCCATTCCTAGACTTTACCGATGCGCAGCCATTTTTTGCATCAGATGAGGAAGAGGAGGTTGCAATGGCCACCACCCAGCGGTTTGACGACAGTACCAAGATCAGCCCAGGGAGGGTGGTCCCTCGCTGTTGCTGCCTACTCCATGATCTCTAATGTCAGTGGTGGTGAAGGTGATGATGATATTGTGTCGATAGACGTCACCTGTGTGCCCACAAGAAAGAAAGAGGAGCAGAGTTCAGATGGAGAGATAAAGCAGCAGATAGGGAGGAGAAGCAGGCAGACTGCAAAGGTATCTGAAGCGAGCCATCCACAGTCACATCTTGCGCTCCCAGGGTGTCACATTCCACAGTGTGTGCTTTTTTTTACGCGTCAGCTACTGATAATGGTGTTTTTATTTGCAGCCTGTCAACGCTTAAGTCGCGGTAAGCCCAACACTCAACTAGTGACAACTGCCTTAAGAAGAAACCTGGACTCCGATTACCGAGCCCAGTGGGAGCAATGAACCCAGAAAGCCACACTCCTGGCACTCCAAGTCCTTCCTCTTCTCCTTCTCCTCTCTCCTCCCATTTGTACTCCACTCCACCTTCCACCGTGCCATTGTAGCATTGATCTGGAACAAGTCAGGCTTTCGTGATTCAAATGAAGGAAATATTTCTCCCACAAGGGCATCCCTGAACTATATGGGCACGTTCAGCGGCAAGTTAATATATCTCTGGCACACAGTGTCGGTGCCAAGATACATCTGAACACAGACACGTGGTCTAGCAAACACGGGCAGGGAAGGTACATAACTTTTACTGCCCACTGGGTGAACCTACTGACGGCCTTCAAGCATGTAACCCGTGGCACCCATGTGGATTTGGTGTTACCGCCATGGATAACATGCAGGCCTGCCTCCTCTTCTCCTCCTCCATCCTCCGTCTCCTCCTGAGCTGACTCCTCCTTTTCCACTGCTACCGCCACTTCCGCTGTACCCCCCCAAGCTCCCCCAAACCTATTTGACATGCCAGGTGAGATGTTGCCATGCTGTGCTGCGGCTGTTGTGCCTGGAAGACAAGAGCCACACCGGTCCTGCACTCTTTTCAAGTCTGTAGTCACAGGTTGTTCAGTGGCTAACCCCGCTCAATTTGAAAGTTGGTAAAGTGGTGTGTGACAATGGTGCAAATCTGCTGAGCGCGCTGAAACAGGACAAAATTACACACGTGTCATGCATGGCACAGGTCGTGCAGCGATTCGTTGCCAAATTCCCCAGGGTCCAGGAGGTCTAACGGCAGGCGAGGAAAATCTCTGGCCATTTTAGAAGATCTTACACGGCCATAGCTCGCCTTGTTGATGTTTAGCGTCAAAAACACTTGCCTGTCAGACATCTAATTTGTGATTACCCAATGTGCTGGACCATCTTGTATATGTTTGATAGGCTACTCCAGCAGAAACGTGCCGGTAATGACTACCTGTACGAACTCTGCGTCAGGATAGGTTCTGGGGAGCTTGGTTTCTTTTCACCGCTCCAGTGGCTGCTCATGCGTGACGCATGCAGACTTCTACGGCCATATGATGAGATCACCAAACTGGTCAGACGCAGCCAGGGCACCATATGTGACATCGTACCTTACGCCTTCTTTCTGGAGCGTGCATTGTGAAGTGTCATTGATCAAGCCATTGAGGAGCATCAGCAGAAATATGAGGAAGTCACAATACTGAATGAATTCCCAGGGGGAGATACTCCATCTCAGACAAGTCAGCAGGAGTTTGAAGAGGAGTCAGAGGAGGATGGTGGCTGGGGGGATGAGGGAGGAGGAGGAGCAAGAAGAGCAGGCTTTAAACTTTTTAGGGATCCCTGGTGTTGTCCGTGGCTGGGGGAGGAGACCGAGGATGAAATTCTCCTGGGCGATGAGCAGGAGCCAGGGCGCTACACCACTACTAATTTAGTGCAAATCGGGGCCTTCATGCTCCAGTGTTTGAAGAGGGAACCACGTATAAAAAGCATAAAGGTCAACGACCAGTACTGGGTGGCAACATACTTGGACCCCCGGTACAAACACAAAATGGCAGACATGTTACCAGCATCACAGAGGGCTGTCAGAATGCAGCATTTCCAGGCCTTGCTGTGAGAGATGCTGCATTCTGCTGTTGCGGGCACTGGCAGAGGAATTTCCACCCACAGCGAAACAGAAGCGCGTACCAATCCTACCGTGTCTGCAAAAAGAAGGCGGTTTGAAGATGTGTTTTCGTCACTTCAGATATGAGATCATTCTTGCAGCCAACCCATCGACAGCCGCCCTCCAGATCCAGCCTCAGGGAACGCATAGACCAACAGGTGTCTGACTACATCAGGTTAATGGCCAATGCTGACGCTGTAGGTAGCAAGGAATCCCTTGACTACTGGGTGTGCAGCCTTGACCTGTGGCCAGAGTTGGCACAATTTGCCATGGAATTCTTGGCTTGCCATTCGTCGGGTGTCCTGTCCAAAAGGACGTTCACTGCAGCAGGAGGGATTGTGACCGATAAGCACACTCGCCTAGCTCACAACAGTGTGGACCACCTCACATTTTTTTAAATTAATGAGGCATGGATCTCTGAGGAATTCAACACCTGTGATGACCTTGTGTAATTGAATTTCCTCATGCCAGCCGACACATTTCCGCCACCACCTAGAACAAAGAATGGTCCTTGCCTTATGTATGTACAGCAGCAAAAAAGGCCTTTTATGTCATGTGAATGCCTAATTATTGGTGCCTGTATTTGCCGACAGTTACATATTTATCCTGTGACAGCCTAATGTACCTTCAGCCACAGAATCCAAAGTACTTTGATGTCAGGTGGCTGGAGGTACTTTAGGCGGTCGCAGAATAAAAATGTAACTAACTGTAATTAGCAATTAGCCTATTGGCTAATTTTTGGGGCTGTACTAGCCGACAGTCACATTTTTATCCTGTGACCGCCTAAAGTACCTCCAGCCACAGAATCATATTGGGCAGACTAGATGGGCCAAATGGTTCTTATCTGCCGACACATTCTATGTTTCTATGAATCCAAAGTTCTTTGCTGTCAGGAGAATGCCTATTGCCTAATTTTTGGGGCCTATACTGGCCGACAGTTACATATTTATACTGTGACAGCCTAATGTACCTTCAGCCACAGAATCCAAAGTTCTTTGCTGTCAGGTGAATGCCTAATTTATGTGGCCTATACTGGCCGACAGTTACATATTTATCCTATGACCGCCTAATGTACCTCCAGCCACAGAATCCAAAGTTCTTTGCTGTCAGTTGAATGCCTATTGCCTAATTTTTGGGGCCTGTACTGGACAAAAGTTACATATTTATCCTGTGACCGCCTAATGTACCTCCAGCCACAGAATCCAAAGATCTTTGCTGTCAGGTGAATGCCTGTTGCCTAATTTGTGGGGCCTGTACTGGCTGACAGTTACATATTTATCCAATGACCTTCTACTGTACCTCCAGCCACAGAATCCAAAGTTCTTTGCTGTCAGTTGAATGCCTATTGCCTAATTTTTGGGGCCTATACTGGCTAACAGTTACATATTTATCCTGTGACCGCCTAATGTACCTCCAGCCACAGAATCTAAAAGTTCTTTGCTGTCGGGTGAATGCCTATTGCCAAATTTTTGGGGCCTGTATTGGACGACAGTTACATATTTATCCTGTGACCACCTAATGTACCTCCAGCCACAGAATCCAAAGATCTTTGCTGTCAGGTGAATGCCTATTGCCAAATTTTTGGGGCCTGTACTGGCTGACAGTTACATATTTATCCTCTGACTGCCTAATGTACCTCCAGCCACAGAATCTAAAAGTTCTTTGCTGTCAGGTGAATGCCTATTGCCTAATTTTTGGGGCCTGTATTGGCCGACAGTTACATATTTATCCTGTGACCGCCTAATGTCCTTCCAGCCACAGAATCCAAAGTACTTTGCTGTCAGGTGGCTGGAGGTACTTTAGGCGGTCGCAGAATAAAAATGTAACTAACTGTAATTAGCAATTAGCCTATTGGCTAATTTTTGGGGCTGTACTAGCCGACAGTCACATTTTTATCCTGTGACCGCCTAAAGTACCTCCTGCCACAGAATCCAAAGTTCTTTGCTGTCAGGAGAATGCCTATTGCCTAATTTTTGGGGCCTATACTGGCCGACAGTTACATATTTATACTGTGACAGCCTAATGTACCTTCAGCCACAGAATCCAAAGTTCTTTGCTGTCAGGAGCATGCCTATTGCCTAATTTTCGGGGCCTATACTGGCCGACAGTTACATATTTATACTGTGACAGCCTAATGTACCTTCAGCCACAGAATCCAAAGTACTTTGCTGTCAGGTGAATGCCTAATTTATGTGGCCTATACTGGCCGACAGTTACATATTTATCCTATGACCGCCTAATGTACCTCCAGCCACAGAATCCAAAGTTCTTTGCTGTCAGTTGAATGCCTATTATCTAATTTTTGGGGCCTGTACTGGACAAAAGTTACATATTTATCGTGTTACCGCCTAATGTACCTCCAGCCACAGAATCCAAAATTCTTTGCTGTCAGTTGAATGCCTATTGCCTAATTTTTGGGGCCTGTACTGGCCGACAGTTACATATTTATCTGGTGACCGCTTAATGTACCTCCAGCCACAGAATCGAAAGTTCTTTGCTGTCAGGTGAATGCCTATTGCCTAATTTCTGGGGCCTGTATTGGCGTAAAGTTACATATTTATCCTGTGACCGCCTAATGTACCTTCAGCCACAGAATCCAAAGTTCGTTGCTGTCAGGTGAATGCCTATTGCCAAATTTTTGGTGCCTGTACTGGCCGACAGTTACATATTTATCTGGTGACCGCTTAATGTACCTCCAGCCACAGAATCGAAAGTTCTTTGCTGTCAGGTGAATGCCTATTGCCTAATTTTTGGGGCCTGTATTGGCGTAAAGTTACATATTTATCCTGTGACCGCCTAATGTACCTCCAGCCACACAATCCAAAGTTCGTTGCTGTCAAGTGAATGCCTATTGCCAAATTTTTGGTGCCTGTACTGGCCGACAGTCACATATTTATCCTGTGACCGTTTAATGTACCTCCAGCCACAGAATCCAAAGTCATTTGCTGTCAGGTGAATGCCTATTGCCTAATTTATGGGGCCTGAATTGGCCTAAAGTTACATATTTATCCTGTGACCGCCTAATGTACCTCCAGCCACAGAATCCAAAGCTCTTTGCTGTCAGGTGAAAGCCTATTGCCTAATTTGTGGGGCCTGTACCGGGTGACAGTTACATATTTATCCTCTGACCATCTAATGTACCTCCAGCCACAGAATCCAAAGTTCTTTGCTGTCAGTTGAATGCCTATTGCCTAATTTTTGGGGCCTGTATTGGCCTAAAGTTACATATTTATCCAGTGACTACCTAATGTACCTCCAGTAACAGAATCCAAAGTTCGTTGCTGTCAGGTGAATGCCTATTATCTAATTTTTGGTGCCTGTAGTGTCCGACAGTTACATATTTATCCTGTGAACGTCTAATGTACCTCCAGCCACATAATCCAAAGCTCTTTGCTGTCAGCTAAATGCCTACTGCCTAATTTTTGGGGCCTGTACTTGGCGACAGTTACATATTTATCCTGTGACCGCCTAATGTACCTCCAGCCAAAGAATCCAAAGTTCTTTTCTGTCAGGTGAATGCCTATTGCCTAATTTTTGTGGCCTGTACTGGCCGACAGTTACATATTTATCCTGTGACCGCCTAATGCACCTCCAGCCACAGAATCCAAAGTTCTTATCTGTTAGTTGAATGCCAATTGGCTAATTTTTGGGGCCTGTACTGGCCGACAGTTACAAATTTTTCTTGTGACTGCCTAATGTACCTCAAGCCACAGAATCCAAAGTTCTTTGCTGTCCGGTGAATGCCTTTTGCATAATTTTTGGGGCCTGTTCTGGCCGACAGTTACATATTTATCCTGTGACTGCCTAATGTACCTAGTACCTCCAGCCACAGAATCCAAAGTTCTTTGCTGTCAGGTGAATGCTTATTGCCTACGTTTTGGGGCCTGTACTGGCCGACAGTTAAATTTTTTTATCTCTAGCCACATAATTACACCCTTGTCTCACTCCTCTGCCTCTCATTATGGTGGAGTATGAACCACATTCACCATTAGGCCCTTCTTATGTCACAGGTTCATGTGACTGTGCCCTCTTACCACACCATGTGCAGTGTCCCTAGTCATTCCCTGTACTGTGCCCTCTTATACCCTTTTATCCGGTCATAAAAATGGCCCCTGATTAAAATACATATTTTTTGTGGGAATTTTTCCAATGATCCCCCTCTGGTATAGCACTGTCCATTTTGTGGGACTATTTGTTCACTCATAGTTTGTATTTGGTGGCTGAAAATATGACCTGATGGTTTTTCATGTTCGCCTGTTATTCAAGTCAATGGGCGTAATGCGAACGCGCATTTCGCAAACATTTGATCGCGAACGCGGCCGATGTTCGTCCATTACTAGTGGAGAGTGCATCGGTCTGACTGCTTCCCAGCTCCACCGCTAGAGTAACACTTGAAGAGGCAAAGAGCCGCGGGTTGGCCACCCCTACTCTACAGTCGTGGCCAAAAGTTTTTAGAATTACATAAATATTGGAAATTGGAAAAGTTGCTGCTTAAGTTTCTATAATAGCAATTTGCATATACTCCAGAATGTTATGAAGAGTGATCAGATGAATTGCATAATCCTTCTTTGCCATGAAAATTAACTTAATCCCAAAAAAAAACCTTTCCACTGCATTTCATTACTGTCATTAAAGGACCTGCTGAGATAATTTCAGTAATCGTCTTGTTAACTCAGGTGAGAATGTTGACGAGCACAAGGCTGGAGATCATTATGTCAGACTGATTGGGTTAAAATGGCAGACTTGACCTGTTAAAAGGAGGGTGATGCTTGAAATCATTGTTCTTCCATTGTTAACCATGGTGACCTGCAAAGAAATGCGTGCAGCCATCATTGTGTTGCATAAAATGGCTTCACAGGCAAGGATATTGTAGCTACTAAGATTGCACCTCAATCAACAATTTATAGGATCAGTATATAATTATACTGTATATAAAATGAGAATGCTCGGACTGGGAGAAAACGTCTGTAAGTGGGTAAGTAACTGACTCAATGATAGAAAACAGAGGGTGGTTATTAATGGTAAATACTCAGATTGGGTCACTGTCACTAGTGGAGTACCTCAGGGGTCAGTATTGGGCCCTATTCTCTTTAATATATTTTTTAATGATCTTGTAGAAGGCTTGCATAGTAAAATATCAATTTTCGCAGATGACACTAAACTGTGTAAAGTAATTAACACTGAAGAGGACAGTATACTACTACAGAGCGATCTGGATAGATTGGAGGCTTGGGCAGATAAGTGGCAGATGAGGTTTAACACTGAAAAATGTAAAGTTATGCACATGGGAAGGAATAATGCAAGTCACCCGTACTTATTAAATGGTAAAACGCTCGGTAACACTGACATAGAAAAAGATCTAGGAATTTTAATAAACAGCAAACTAAGCTGCAAAAAACAGTGTCAGGCAGCTGCCAATGGTCAGGCAGGCCAATAAGATAATGGGTTGCATCAAAAGGGGCATAGATGCCCGTAATGAGAACATAGTCCTACCTCTTTACAAATCATTAGTCAGACCACACATGGAGTACTGTGTACAGTTCTGGGCTCCAGTGAACAAAGCAGACATAGCAGAGCTGGAGAGGGTGCAGAGGAGGGCAACTAAAGTAATAACTGGAATGGGGCAACTACAGTACCCTGAAAGATTATCAAAATTAGGGTTATTCACTTTAGAAAAAAGACGACTGAGAGGAGATCTAATTAATATGTATAAATATATCAGGGGTCAGTACAGAGATCTATCCCATCATCTATTCATTCCCAGGACGGTGACTGTGACGAGGGGACATCCTCTGCGTCTGGAGGAAAGAAGGTTTGTACACAAACATAGAAGAGGATTCTTTACGGTAAGAGCAGTGAGACTATGGAACTCTCTGCCTGAGGAGGTGGTGATGGTGAGTACAATAAAGGAATTCAAGAGGGGCCTGGATGTATTTCTGGAGCGTAATAATATTACAGGCTATAGCTACTAGAGAGAGATCATTGATCCAGGGATTTATTCTGATTGCCTGATTGGAGTCGGGAAGGAATTTTTATTCCCCTAAAGTGAGGAAAATTGGCTTCTACCTCACAGTTTTTTTTTGCCTTCCTCTGGATCAACTTGCAGGATGACAGGCCGAACTGGATGGACAAATGTCTTTTTTCGGCCTTATGTACTATGTTACTATGTTATCAAGAACTTCAAGAAAAGAGGTTTAATTCTTGTCAAGAAGGCTTCAGGGCGTCCAAGAAAGTCCAGCAAGCGCCAGGATAGTCTCCTAAAGAGGATTCAGCTGCGGGGTCGGAGTGCCACCTGTGCAGAGCTTGCTCAGGAATGGCAGCAGGCAGGTGTGAGCGCATCTGCACGCACAGTGAGGCAAAGAATTTTGGAAGATGGCCTGGTTTCAAGAAGGGCAGCAAAGAAGCCACTTCTCTCCAAAAAAAAAATAAACATCAGGGACAGATTAATCTTCTGCAGAAAATATGGTGAATGGACTGCTAAGGACTGGGGCAAAGTCTAATTCTCTGATGAAGCCTCTTTCTGATTGTTTGGGGCATCAGGAAAAAGGCTTGTCCGGAGAAGAAAAGGTGAGCGCTACCATCAGTCCTGTGTCATGCCAACAGTAAAGCATCCTGAGACCATTCATGTGTGGGGTTGCTTCTCATCCAAGGGAGTGGGCTCACTCACAATTTTGCCCGAAAACACAGCCATGAATAAAGAATGGTACCAAAACACCCTCCAACAGCAACTTCTTCCAACAATCCAACAACAGTTATGTGAAGAACAATGCATTTTCCAGCACGATGGAGCACCGTGCCAAAAGGCAAAAGTGATAATTAAGTGGCTTGGAGACCAAAACATTGACATTTTGGGTCCACGGCCTGGAAACTCTCCCATTGAGAACTTGTGGTCAATCCTCAAGAGGCGGGTGGACAAACAAAAACCCATTAATTCTGACAAACTCCAAGAAGTGATTATGAAAGAATGGGTTGCTATCAGTCAGGAATTGGCCCAGAAGTTGATTGAGAGCATGCCCAGTCGAATTGCAGAGGTCCTGAAAAAGAAGGACCAACACTGCAAATACTGACTATTTGCATAAATGTCATGTAATTGTCGATAAAAGCCTTTGAAATGTATGAAGTGCGTGTAATTATATTTCACTACATCACAGAAACAACTGAAACAAAGATCTAAAAGCAGTTTAGCAGCAAACTTTGTGAAAACTAATATTTGTGTCATTCTCAAAACTTTTGGCCATGACTGCACACTGTCCCTGCAAGACCCTGTAATAGCTCTACATAAGGAGGCTGTTATATCCTGTCTACCAGGAGAGAAGGGAAGGCCTACAGAGAATATTAATGTGTGAAGTGCTGTTTAGTAGGCCTTGCAAAAGATGACACCAGATGATGATGTCAATGCCTTCCTCACTATGTTTGAGAAAGTGGCAGATAGAGGGAGACTGCCAGTTGTCGAATGGGCAGAAGGGATGTTGCTCTTTCTTATGGCTGATCCCCAAAAGGCCTTCTATGACCTCAGTTTAGAGCATATTTGGGACTATACCAAAATAAAAGCAAGATCCTGGCTCACATTGGGTTACATTAGCTATTTGTGTTTGGAGGTTTCACAACTGGAAGTACGGCAAAGAAAAGCCTGCCAGGTGTCAAATGTATGACCTCATCCACTTGTTTAGAAAGTGGCTGGAATCAGAATTCTCTACACCTGAACAGATCGTAGAGAAGGTGGCGTTGGACCGTTACATCTGAATTTTACCTACTGAGTTGTAATGCTGGATTGGGCATGGAGATCCTAAGAATGCAAACCAGCTCATCATTTTTGTGGCTTCAAAAGGGCTAGACACTGAGCTGGAAGCTGGGGAGTTTAAAGTTCCTCCTGCATGATTTAGAAGTGTCTAGTGATAATTTTGGTACTGCATAATAAGAGACGACACTCTAGTAAATGCTCAAGAGAGAATTATAGTGATAAATGGTGTACCACAGGTATCGGATGCTGACCAGAAATTTCCACATTTTGTTATGAATACCTATTTCTTGTACAGAATCACCCAAATTAACAGTGAAATTGTGAAGCAGAATATGGTACCAAAGCCTGATGTTTGGTAAATGAGACAGCACAGAATCATGCACTTGGTGGGTATTTGGGGACCAGTAAAACACAAAAGAGAGAGTCCTCCAAAGGTTTTACTTGCCTAGAGTATACTGTATCAGGAAGTGAAGAACTATTGTAAGTCATGTCCCAAACACCAGATAAGTGCCCTAACATATTTATGTAGCCCCTTGGTTGCACTTCTAATCACTGAAGTGCCATTCAAGGGGATTGCTATAGATTTAGAGGGTCCCAATCAAACAGCCGGAGGACACCAGTATATTTTGGTTGTTATGGATTATGTCATTTGTTACCCTAAAGCTGTGCCTGTAAGAAAAACGATTTCCAAAAATATTGCATGGGAATTTTTACATGTTCTCCCACACAGGGATTCCTAAAGAAATAATTGACCAGAGTACACCCTTTATGTCAAAGATTATGAAAGAGTTATGCAAATTGTTTGCAATTGCACATATATACCTCTGTGTACAACCTACAAACTGAGAGAGGAGGATTGCAATGATTGGTACTACCTGGTACCATAACTAATGTTTTCTAGAAGAAAGGTGCCTCAAGCCTCTATATGTCCCCCCCCCCCCCCGTCCCCCCCCCCCATTCGAATTATTCTATGGCTATCACCTAAGTGGTTTGCTAGATATTTCCAAATAAACTTGTGAGACAGAGTATACTCCCTATAAAAGTGTAATTGAGTATGTGGCACAGATGCAGGATTGTATAGCTACAGTCATGCCTATTGTAAAAGAGCATCTACAAAGAGCCCATGAGGCTCAAAGCAGATTTTATCATCTATCTGCAACAGTGTGAAGTTTTAATCAAGGGTACAGAGTCCTTATTTTAATGTCTACTGAGCAAAGTAAGTTCTTGGCATAGTGGCAGGGCCTCTATAAATTGTGGAAAAGAAGTTGGAAAGATTAAAAAAGTGCACCAGCCAGATAGAAGAAAGCCTTTTCAGTTGTATCATGTAAACCTAATTAAGCCCTGGAAGGACAGGCGATCATTGGTAGCCACAAATACTGTGGTTAGCGATGTGTTATAACCAATTCCTCTTAACTAAATAGGTGAGTCACTGTCAGGCCATGAGTGGCAAGAGTTAGGAGTTCTTTCAGAGAAACAGACCTATTAAACATGATACTTTATAAAGACTGATCCTAATAGAAAGTTAAACATAAAGCCAGCCATACAGGATACCAGAAGAACGCAGAGAGGTGGTGTCCTCTGAGGTCAAGTGAATGCTTGACTTGGTTATTTTGGTAGAGTCTAGAAGTGAATAGTCTAACTAAATTGTGCTATTCCCAAAGCCGAATGGTGAATGGAGGCTTTGCAATGACTTAGAAGATAAATCTAAGAGCTATCAAAATGTGATGCTTATCCCACGTCCACAAAGGATGAACTGATTGAGAGGCTCGGTAAGGCACGGTATATCACAACTAGACATGAGCGAATGTTTAAAAAATTCAATTCAGTCAGTTAGCCGTATTTTATGAAAAGATTCTATTAGTTCCAAATTTATTAGTGGGGAATCTACAAACCGGATTCCAAAAAAGTTGGGACACTATACAAATCGTGAATAAAAACTGAATGCAATGATGTGGAGGTGCCAACTTCTAATATTTTATTCAGATTAGAACATAAATCACGGAAAATAAAGTTTAAACTGAGAAAATGTACCATTTTAAGGGAAAAATATGTTGAATCAGAATTTCATGGTGTCAACAAATCCCCAAAAAGTTGGGACAAGGCCATTTTCACCACTGTGTGGCATCTCCCCTTCTTCTTACAGCACTCAAGAGACGTCTGGGGACCGAGGAGACCAGTTTCTCAAGTTTAGAAATAGGAATGCTCTCCCATTCTTGTCTAATACAGGCCTCTAACTGTTCAATCGTCTTGGGCCTTCTTTGTTGCACCTTCCTCTTTATGATGCGCCAAATGTTCTCTATAGGTGAAAGATCTGGACTGCAGACTGGCCATTTCAGTACCCGGATCCTTCCCCTACGCACCCATGATGTTGTGACTGATGCAGAATGTGGTCTGGCATTATCTTGTTGAAAAATGCAGGTTCTTCCCTGAAAGAGATGATGTCTGGATGGGAGCATATGTTGTTCTAGAACCAGAATATATTTTTCTGCATTGATGGTGCCTTTCCAGACATGCAAGCTGCCCATGCCACACGCACTCATGCAACCCCATACCATCAGAGATGCAGGCTTCTGAACCGAGCGTTGATAACAACTTGGGTTGTCCTTGTCCTCTTTGGTCCGGATGACATGGCGTCCCAGATTTCCAAAAAGAACTTTGAATCGTGACTCGTCTGACCACAGAACAGTCTTCCATTTTGCCACACTCCATTCTAAATGATCCCTGGCCCAGTGAAAACGCCTGAGCTTGTGGATCTTGCTTAGAAATGGCTTCTTCTTTGCACTGTAGAGTTTCAGCTGGCAACGGCGGATGGCACGGTGGATTGTGTTCACTGACAATGGTTTCTGGAAGTATACCTGAGCCCATTCTGTGATTTCCTTTACAGTAGCATTACTGTTTGTGGTGCAGTGTCGTTTAAGGGCCCGGAGATCACGGGCATCCAGTATGGTTTTACGGCCTTGACCCTTACGCACAGAGATTGTTCCAGATTCTCTGAATCTTCGGATGATGTTATGCACAGTTGATGATGATAGATGCAAAGTCTTTGCAATTTTTCTCTGGGTAACACCTTTCTGATATTGCTCCACTATCTTTCTGCGCAACATTGTGGGAATTGGTGATCCTCTACCCATCTTGGCTTCTGAGAGACACTGCCACTCTGAGAAGCTCTTTTTATACCCAATCATGTTGCCAATTGACCTAATTAGTGTAAATTGGTCTTCCAGCTCTTCGTTATGCTCAAATTAACTTTTTCCAGCCTCTTATTGCTACTTGTCCCAACTTTTTGGGGATTTGTTGACACAGTGAAAATTTTAATCAACGTATTTTTCCTTTAAAATGATACATTTACTCGGATTAAACGTTAGATCTGTCATCTACGTTCTATTACAAATAAAATATTGACATTTGCCATCTCCACATCATTGCATTCAGTTTTTATTCACAATTTGTTTAGTGTCCCAACTTTTTTGGAATACGGTTTGTAATTAAAAAACAGCTACAGAGAGCCTGTATATTAGTGTAGAACACTGTGCCTTGCAGAAACACGCATAGGGAGTCTGCTGTGGTAGTGAAACAATACTGTGAGCCAATATGACGCGCAGATGACAGACATTGCTCTTAGGGTCCATTCACATGTCCGTAAGTGTCACATGTCCGCAAAACACGGACACTGGCAATGTGCATTTCGCAATTTGCAGACCGCATATCGCCGGAACTATAATAGAAAATGCCTAATCTTGTCCGCAATTGCGGACAAGAATAGGACATGTTCTAATTTTTGGCGGAAACGGAAGCACGGATGCGGAAGTGCGGATCCGCAAATGCGGATGCGGATCCGCAAATGCGGATGTGGACAGCACATTGCGGCCCCATTGAAAATGAATAGGTCGGCACCTGTTCCGCAAAATTGCGGAACGGATGCAGACCCATTTTGCGGACGTGTGAATGGATAGAATTACTGCACACTTATTTGGGCAGTTATGGGGCCACAACTGACCAAATAACTTAAGTGTTAACTCAGCCTTACAGGTCAATGTTAGTGCCAGATATAAAAACCCGGGGGGAGGCCCAAGATCCTACTATAGTGTGAAAGAGCGCACCCTTTTTACACCATTGTCAGTTGATTCCACATAGATGTCTACCGAACCTGTTCTATTAAATGCTTATACAAGTAGAGCCCATCTGACAGAGTGGAGAGGGTGTCAGCAGTAAGTTTGTGTTGATGTCACCGATTATTATGCCCTTCCTCTGATCCGTCAGAACAATAACCCCCAAAAAAACAGATCATGTCGAGCATCCGCCTTCACTCGGTCAGAATTTGGTCAGTAATCCATCAATATTACTAAAGCAAAAAAAAAAACAGGAGTGGATCCAAAACAGAGATGACACATAAATGGAATATTTGGATGTTTTCTGTGTTTTGTACCACTCCTGCTTTTGGCTACCAAATCATAAGCCAATTCTGGTGCAAAATAGGGACCATGTCATACAGGCCTTACAGCTGACACAATGCGTTGTGCGTTTCATTTTTCCTTCCTTCTGACAGACCAGAAGAAAGGTAAAATAAATGATTATGTCAACCAGGCCAAAAAGGCAAAATAGTGGCCTAGTCAGTGGAGAGGGTGGGAACAGCATGAGAAGTCCACAGAGTGGCCCAATAACAGAGTGCTAAGGTGGCAGCAGCATGAGGAGACCATAGAGTGACCCAGTGACATAGTGTTGAGGTAGCAGCAGTATGAGAAGGGAAACGGAGTGGTGATGTGGCAGCAGCATGAGGAAACCACAGAGTGGTGTTGTGGCAGCAGCATGAGAAAACCACAGAGTGGTGATGCGGCAGCAGCATGAGAAGACCACAGAGCCGTCTTGGGCGCCTGCGCATTAGACAGTGTGCAATTTAAGCTAGAAATACAGCAATAATTTTCTGGGTTTTAAAAAACACCCTTTTTGGGCAAAATACTCAATTTTTCAGCCCTTGCTGCATCTGTCATTGTGAGATACACCCTTTAGATACTGTTGTTCTATTCTGTTATAAAAAAAAAACATTTTAGGAAAGATCCTAAACTTGAGAAATATGAGCAGAGCGTCAAATAAGGGACGTGGCCCAGGTCGTGGTGCTGCTGGTGGAGCTCCTGTTGCAGGGAGAGGACGTGGTCGATCTGTGCCAGCTACACGCAGAAGTGAAACACCTTCCCCAGGTGCAAGTAGGCGACAAAACCTTCAGCGGCATTTGGTCGGGCCTAATGCGGCTCTACAAATGGTGAGGCCAGAACAAGTACAAGCGATAGTAGATTGGGTTGCTGACAGTGCCTCCAGTTCCTTTACATTGTCTCCCACTCAGTCTCCTGCTGAAAGATCAGACTTGGCATCTGCAGTAGAGTTGAGCGAACACCTGGATGTTCGGGTTCGAGAAGTTCGGCCGAACATCCCGGAAATGTTCGGGTTCGGGATCCGAACCCGATCCGAACTTCGTCCCGAACCCGAACCCCATTGAAGTCAATGGGGACCCGAACTTTTCGGCACTAAAAAGGCTGTAAAACAGCCCAGGAAAGAGCTAGAGGGCTGCAAAAGGCAGCAACATGTAGGTAAATCCCCTGCAAACAAATGTGGATAGGGAAATGAATTAAAATAAAAATTAAATAAATAAAAATTAACCAAAATCAATTGGAGAGAGGTCCCATAGCAGAGAATCTGGCTTCACGTCACCCACCACTGTAAGAGTCCATTTTCATAAATTTAGGCCCAGCACCCAGGCAGAGGAGAGAGGTCCCGTAACAGACAATCTGGCTTCATGTCAGCAGAGAATTAGTCTGCATGTCATAGCAGAGAATGAGGCTTCACGTCAGCCACCACTGCAACAGTCCATTGGCATATATTTAGGCCCAGCACACACACAGACAGAGGAGAGAGGTCCCGTAACAGACAATCTGGCTTCATGTCAGCAGAGAATCAGTCTGCATGTCATAGCAGAGAATGAGGCTTCACGTCAGCCACCACTGCAACAGTCCATTGGCATATATTTAGGCCCAGCACCCAGACAGAGGAGGGAGGTCCCGTAACAGAGAATCTGTCTTCATGTCAGCAGAGAATCAGTCTGCATGTCATAGCAGAGAATGAGGCTTCACGTCAGCCACCACTGCAACAGTCCATTGGCATATATTTAGGCCCAGCACACACACAGGCAGAGGAGAGAGGTCCCGTAACAGAGAATCTGTCTTCATGTCAGCAGAGAATTAGTCTGCATGTCATAGCAGAGAATGAGGCTTCACGTCAGCCACCACTGCAACAGTCCATTGGCATATATTTAGGCCCAGCACCCAGGCAGAGGAGGGAGGTCCCGTAACAGAGAATCTGTCTTCATGTCAGCAGAGAATCAGTCTGCATGTCATAGCAGAGAATGAGGCTTCACGTCAGCCACCACTGCAACAGTCCATTGGCATATATTTAGGCCCAGCACCCAGGCAGAGGAGGGAGGTCCCGTAACAGAGAATCTGTCTTCATGTCAGCAGAGAATCAGTCTGCATGTCATAGCAGAGAATGAGGCTTCACGTCAGCCACCACTGCAACAGTCCATTGGCATATATTTAGGCCCAGCACCCAGGCAGAGGAGGGAGGTCCCGTAACAGAGAATCTGGCTTCATGTCAGCAGAGAATCAGTCTGCATGTCATAGCAGAGAATGAGGCTTCACGTCAGCCACCACTGCAACAGTCCATTGGCATATATTTAGGCCCAGCACACACACAGGCAGAGGAGAGAGGTCCCGTAACAGAGAATCTGTCTTCATGTCAGCAGAGAATCAGGCTTCACGTCACCCAACATTGGAACAGTCCATTGGCATATATTTAGGCCCCGGCACCCAGACACAGGAGAGGTACATTCAACTTTGGGTAGCCTCGCAATATAATGGTAAAATGAAAATAAAAATAGGATTGAATGAGGAAGTGCCCTGGAGTCCAATAATATATGGTTAAGGGGAGGTAGTTAATGTCTAATCTGGACAAGGGACGGACAGATCCTGTGGGATCCATGCCTGGTTCATTTTTATGAACGTCAGCTTGTACACATTGGCTGTAGACAGGCGGCTGCGTTTGTCTGTAATGCTGCCCCCTGCCGTGCTGAATACACGTTCAGACAAAACGCTGGCCGCCGGGCAGGCCAGCACCTCCAAGGCATAAAAGGCTAGCTCTGGCCACGTGGACAATTTAGAGACCCAGAAGTTGAATGGGGCCGAACCATCAGTCAGTACGTGGAGGGGTGTGCACACGTACTGTTCCACCATGTTAGTGAAATGTTGCCTCCTGCTAACACGTTGCGTATCAGGTGGTGGTGCAGTTAGCTGTGGCGTGTTGACAAAAGTTTTCCACATCTCTGCCATGCTAACCCTGCCCTCAAAGGAGCTGGCATTGACACAGCTGCCTTGGCGACCTCTTGCTCCTCCTCTGCCTTGGCCTTGGGCTTCCACTTGTTCCCCTGTGACATTTGGGAATGCTCTCAGTAGCGCGTCTACCAACGTGCGCTTGTACTCGCGCATCTTCCTATCACGCTCCAGTGCAGGAAGTAAGGTGGGCACATTGTCTTTGTAGCGTGGATCCAGCAGGGTGGCAACCCAGTAGTCCGCACAGGTTAAAATGTGGGCAACTCTGCTGTCGTTGCGCAGGCACTGCAGCATGTAGTCGCTCATGTGTGCCAGGCTGCCCAGGGGTAAGGACAAGCTGTCCTCTGTGGGAGGCGTATCGTCATCGTCCTGCCTTTCCCCCCAGCCACGCACCAGTGATGGACCCGAGCTGCGTTGGGTGCCACCCCGCTGTGACCATGCTTCATCCTCATCCTCCTCCACCTCCTCCTCATCCTCGTCCTCCTCGTCCTCCAGTAGTGGGCCCTGTCTGGCCACATTTGTACCTGGCCTCTGCTGTTGCGAAAAACCTCCCTCTGAGTCACTTCGAAGAGACTGGCCTGAAAGTGCTAAAAATGACCCCTCTTCCTCCTCCTCCTCCTCCTCCTGGGCCACCTCCTCTTGCATCATCGCCCTAAGTGTTTTCTCAAGGAGACATAGAAGTGGTATTGTAACGCTGATAACGGCGTCATCGCCACTGGCCATGTTGGTGGAGTACTCGAAACAGCGCAACAGGGCACACAGGTCTCGCATGGAGGCCCAGTCATTGGTGGTGAAGTGGTGCTGTTCTGTAGTGCGACTGACCCGTGCGTGCTGCAGCTGAAACTCCACTATGGCCTGCTGCTGCTCGCACAGTCTGTCCAGCATGTGCAAGGTGGAGTTCCACCTGGTGGGCACGTCGCATATGAGGCGGTGAGCGGGAAGGCCGAAGTTACGCTGTAGCGCAGACAGGCGAGCAGCAGCAGGATGTGAACGCCGGAAGCGCGAACAGACGGCCCGCACTTTATGCAGCAGCTCTGACATGTCGGGGTAGTTGTGAATGAACTTCTGCACCACCAAATTCAGCACATGCGCCAAGCAAGGGATGTGCGTCAAATTGGCTAGTCCCAGAGCTGCAACGAGATTTCGCCCATTATCGCACACCACCAGGCCGGGCTTGAGGCTCACCGGCAGCAACCACTCGTCGGTCTGTTGTTCTATACCCCGCCACAACTCCTGTGCGGTGTGGGGCCTGTCCCCCAAACATATGAGTTTCAGAATGGCCTGCTGACGTTTACCCTGGGCTGTGCTGAAGTTGGTGGTGAAGGTGTGTGGCTGACTGGATGAACAGGTGGAAGAAGAGGAGGAGGAAGCCGAGAAGGAGGAGGTGGCAACAGGAGGCAAAGAATGTTGCCCTGCGATCCTTGGCGGCGGAAGGACGTGCGCCAAACAGCTCTCCGCCTGGGGCCCAGCTGCCACTACATTTACCCAGTGTGCAGTTAGGGAGATATAGCGTCCCTGGCCGTGCTTACTGGTCCACGTATCTGTGGTTAGGTGGACCTTGCCACAGATGGCGTTGCGCAGTGCACACTTGATTTTATCGGATACTTGGTTGTGCAGGGAAGGCACGGCTCTCTTGGAGAAGTAGTGGCGGCTGGGAACAACATACTGTGGGACAGCAAGCGACATGAGCTGTTTGAAGCTGTCTGTGTCCACCAGCCTAAATGACAGCATTTCATAGGCCAGTAGTTTAGAAATGCTGGCATTCAGGGCCAGGGATCGAGGGTGGCTAGGTGGGAATTTACGCTTTCTCTCAAATGTTTGTGAGATGGAGAGCTGAACGCTGCCGTGTGACATGGTTGAGACGCTTGGTGACGGAGGTGGTGGTGGTGGTGGTGGTACATCTTCTGTTTGCTGGGCGGCAGGTGCCAACGTTCCTCCAGAGGCGGAGGAAGAGGCCGAGACGGCAGCAGCAGAAGAGGCCGAGGCGGCAGCAGCAGAAGAGGTAGCAGGGGGAGCCTGAGTGACTTCCTTGGTTTTAAGGTGTTTACTCCACTGCAGTTCATGCTTTGCATGCAGGTGCCTGGTCATGCAGGTTGTGCTCAGGTTCAGAACGTTAATGCCTCGCTTAAGGCTCTGATGGCACAGCGTGCAAACCACTCGGGTCTTGTCGTCAGCACATTGTTTGAAGAAGTGCCATGCCAGGGAACTCCTTGAAGCTGCCTTTGGGGTGCTCGGTCCCAGATGGCGGCGGGCAGTAGCAGGCGGAGTCTCTTGGCGGCGGGTGTTCTGCTTTTGCCCACTGCTCCCTCTTTTGCTACGCTGTTGGCTCGGTCTCACCACTGCCTCTTCCTCCGAACTGTGAAAGTCAGTGGCACGACCTTCATTCCATGTGGGGTCTAGGACCTCATCATCCCCTGCATCGTCTTCCACCCAGTCTTGATCCCTGACCTCCTGTTCAGTCTGCACACTGCAGAAAGACGCAGCAGTTGGCACCTGTGTTTCGTCATCATCAGAGACATGCTGAGGTGGTATTCCCATGTCCTCATCATCAGGAAAACATAAGTGGTTGTGCGTCAGTGCATTCTATATCTTTCACCGCTGGGGAAGGGCTAGGTGGATGCCCTTGGGAAACCCTGCTAGCGGAGTCTTCAAACAGCATAAGAGACTGCTGCATAACTTGAGGCTGAGACAGTTTCCCTGGTATGCATGGGGGTGATGTGACAGACTGATGGGGTTGGTTTTCAGGCGCCATCTGTGCGCTTTCTGCAGAAGACTGGGTGGGAGATAATGTGAACGTGCTGGATCCACTGTCGGCCACCCAATTGACTAATGCCTGTACCTGCTCAGGCCTTACCATCCTTAGAACGGCATTGGGCCCCACCATATATCGCTGTAAATTCTGGCGGCTACTGGGACCTGAGGTAGTTGGTACACTAGGACGTGTGGATGTGGCAGAACGGCCACGTCCTCTCCCAGCACCAGAGGGTCCACTAACACCACCACGACCATGTCCACGTCCGCGTCCCTTACTAGATGTTTTTCTCATTGTTATGGTTCACCACAACAACAAAAATATTATTTGGCCCAATGTATTGTATTCAAATTCAGCGGGATATACATTTGAGGCCTAGTATTTAGGCGCTGGGTGACCGGTATGGATTTACTAACAGAATTAGACTTGGAAATGCACAGTAGCGTGTGTGTGAAGTTATTCTGAATGACCCTATGTGCACCTTGAATATTATATACCCTTTTAGGGATAGATTTCAAATAGCTCTGATACAGCAGAAACCACTAAATTTTTAAATTGCTAAATTGGGAATTGTATTTCAACCCAGAACAAAAAATGTGCTTTGACGGACACTAAATAACTTTCCCAGCCACAACAGGACAGCGGTAACGAGAGATTTAGCGGGATATAAATTTGAGGCCTAGTATTTAGGCGCTGGGTGACAGGTATGGGTTTAGTGACAGAATTAGACTTGGAAATGCACAGTAGCGGGTGTGTGTGAAGTTATTCTGAATGACCCTATGTGCACCTTCAATATGATCTACCCTTTTAGGGATAGATTTCAAATAGCTCTGATATAGCAGAAACCACTAAATTATGAAATTGCTAAATTGGGAATTGTATTTCAACCCAGAACAAAAAATGTGCTTTGACGGACACTAAATAACTTTCCCAGCCACAACAGGACAGCGGTAACGAGAGATTTAGCGGGATATAAATTTGAGGCCTAGTATTTAGGCGCTGGGTGACAGGTATGGGTTTAGTGACAGAATTAGACTTGGAAATGCACAGTAGCGGGTGTGTGTGAAGTTATTCTGAATGACCCTATGTGCACCTTCAATATGATCTACCCTTTTAGGGATAGATTTCAAATAGCTCTGATATAGCAGAAACCACTAAATTATGAAATTGCTAAATTGGGAATTGTATTTCAACCCAGAACAAAAAATGTGCTTTGACGGACACTAAATAACTTTCCCAGCCACAACAGGACAGCGGTAACGAGAGATTTAGCAGGATATAAATTTGAGGCCTAGTATTTAGGCGCTGGGTGACAGGTATGGGTTTAGTGACAGAATTAGACTTGGAAATACACAGTAGCGGGTGTGTGTGAAGTTATTCTGAATGACCCAATGTGCACCTTGAATATTATATACCCTTTTAGGGATAGATTTCAAATAGCTCTGATATAGCAGAAACCACTAAATTATGAAATTGCTAAATTGGGAATTGTATTTCAACCCAGAACAAAAAATGTGCTTTGACGGACACTAAATAACTTTCCCAGCCACAACAGGACAGCGGTAACGAGAGATTTAGCAGGATATAAATTTGAGGCCTAGTATTTAGGCGCTGGGTGACAGGTATGGGTTTAGTGACAGAATTAGACTTGGAAATACACAGTAGCGGGTGTGTGTGAAGTTATTCTGAATGACCCTATGTGCACCTTGAATATTATATACCCTTTTAGGGATAGATTTCAAATAGCTCTGATATAGCAGGAACCACTAAATTATGAAATTGCTAAATTGGGAATTGTATTTCAACCCAGAACAAAAAATGTGCTTTGACGGACACTAAATAACTTGCCCAGCAACAACAGTACAGCGGTAACGAGAGATTTAGCGGGATATAAATTTGAGGCCTAGTATTTAGGCGCTGGGTGACAGGTATGGATTTAGTGACAGAATTAGACTGGGATATGCACAGTAGCGTGTGTGTGTGAAGTTATTCTGAATGACCCTATGTGCACCTTGAATATTATATACCCTTTTAGGGATAGATTTCAAATAGCTCTGATATATCAGAAACCACTAAATTATGAAATTGCTAAATTGGGAATTGTATTTCAACCCAGAACAAAAAATGTGCTTTGACGGACACTAAATAACTTTCCCAGCCACAACAGGACAGCGGTAACGAGAGATTTAGCAGGATATAAATTTGAGGCCTAGTATTTAGGCGCTGGGTGACAGGTATGGGTTTAGTGACAGAATTAGACTTGGAAATACACAGTAGCGGGTGTGTGTGAAGTTATTCTGAATGACCCAATGTGCACCTTGAATATTATATACCCTTTTAGGGATAGATTTCAAATAGCTCTGATATAGCAGAAACCACTAAATTATGAAATTGCTAAATTGGGAATTGTATTTCAACCCAGAACAAAAAATGTGCTTTGACGGACACTAAATAACTTTCCCAGCCACAACAGGACAGCGGTAACGAGAGATTTAGCGGGATATAAATTTGATGCCTAGTATTTAGGCGCTGGGTGACAGGTATGGGTTTAGTGACAGAATTAGACTTGGAAATGCACAGTAGCGGGTGTGTGTGAAGTTATTCTGAATGACCCTATGTGCACCTTGAATATTATATACCCTTTTAGGGATAGATTTCAAATAGCTCTGATATAGCAGGAACCACTAAATTATGAAATTGCTAAATTGGGAATTGTATTTCAACCCAGAACAAAAAATGTGCTTTGACGGACACTAAATAACTTGCCCAGCAACAACAGTACAGCGGTAACGAGAGATTTAGCGGGATATAAATTTGAGGCCTAGTATTTAGGCGCTGGGTGACAGGTATGGATTTAGTGACAGAATTAGACTGGGATATGCACAGTAGCGTGTGTGTGTGAAGTTATTCTGAATGACCCTATGTGCACCTTGAATATTATATACCCTTTTAGGGATAGATTTCAAATAGCTCTGATACAGCAGAAACCACTAAATTTTTAAATTGCTAAATTGGGAATTGTATTTCAACCCAGAACAAAAAATGTGCTTTGACGGACACTAAATAACTTTCCCAGCCACAACAGGACAGCGGTAACGAGAGATTTAGCGGGATATAAATTTGAGGCCTAGTATTTAGGCGCTGGGTGACAGGTATGGGTTTAGTGACAGAATTAGACTTGGAAATGCACAGTAGCGGGTGTGTGTGAAGTTATTCTGAATGACCCTATGTGCACCTTCAATATGATCTACCCTTTTAGGGATAGATTTCAAATAGCTCTGATATAGCAGAAACCACTAAATTATGAAATTGCTAAATTGGGAATTGTATTTCAACCCAGAACAAAAAATGTGCTTTGACGGACACTAAATAACTTTCCCAGCCACAACAGGACAGCGGTAACGAGAGATTTAGCGGGATATAAATTTGAGGCCTAGTATTTAGGCGCTGGGTGACAGGTATGGGTTTAGTGACAGAATTAGACTTGGAAATGCACAGTAGCGGGTGTGTGTGAAGTTATTCTGAATGACCCTATGTGCACCTTCAATATGATCTACCCTTTTAGGGATAGATTTCAAATAGCTCTGATATAGCAGAAACCACTAAATTATGAAATTGCTAAATTGGGAATTGTATTTCAACCCAGAACAAAAAATGTGCTTTGACGGACACTAAATAACTTTCCCAGCCACAACAGGACAGCGGTAACGAGAGATTTAGCAGGATATAAATTTGAGGCCTAGTATTTAGGCGCTGGGTGACAGGTATGGGTTTAGTGACAGAATTAGACTTGGAAATACACAGTAGCGGGTGTGTGTGAAGTTATTCTGAATGACCCAATGTGCACCTTGAATATTATATACCCTTTTAGGGATAGATTTCAAATAGCTCTGATATAGCAGAAACCACTAAATTATGAAATTGCTAAATTGGGAATTGTATTTCAACCCAGAACAAAAAATGTGCTTTGACGGACACTAAATAACTTTCCCAGCCACAACAGGACAGCGGTAACGAGAGATTTAGCAGGATATAAATTTGAGGCCTAGTATTTAGGCGCTGGGTGACAGGTATGGGTTTAGTGACAGAATTAGACTTGGAAATACACAGTAGCGGGTGTGTGTGAAGTTATTCTGAATGACCCTATGTGCACCTTGAATATTATATACCCTTTTAGGGATAGATTTCAAATAGCTCTGATATAGCAGGAACCACTAAATTATGAAATTGCTAAATTGGGAATTGTATTTCAACCCAGAACAAAAAATGTGCTTTGACGGACACTAAATAACTTGCCCAGCAACAACAGTACAGCGGTAACGAGAGATTTAGCGGGATATAAATTTGAGGCCTAGTATTTAGGCGCTGGGTGACAGGTATGGATTTAGTGACAGAATTAGACTGGGATATGCACAGTAGCGTGTGTGTGTGAAGTTATTCTGAATGACCCTATGTGCACCTTGAATATTATATACCCTTTTAGGGATAGATTTCAAATAGCTCTGATATATCAGAAACCACTAAATTATGAAATTGCTAAATTGGGAATTGTATTTCAACCCAGAACAAAAAATGTGCTTTGACGGACACTAAATAACTTTCCCAGCCACAACAGGACAGCGGTAACGAGAGATTTAGCAGGATATAAATTTGAGGCCTAGTATTTAGGCGCTGGGTGACAGGTATGGGTTTAGTGACAGAATTAGACTTGGAAATACACAGTAGCGGGTGTGTGTGAAGTTATTCTGAATGACCCAATGTGCACCTTGAATATTATATACCCTTTTAGGGATAGATTTCAAATAGCTCTGATATAGCAGAAACCACTAAATTATGAAATTGCTAAATTGGGAATTGTATTTCAACCCAGAACAAAAAATGTGCTTTGACGGACACTAAATAACTTTCCCAGCCACAACAGGACAGCGATAACGAGAGATTTAGCGGGATATAAATTTGATGCCTAGTATTTAGGCGCTGGGTGACAGGTATGGGTTTAGTGACAGAATTAGACTTGGAAATGCACAGTAGCGGGTGTGTGTGAAGTTATTCTGAATGACCCTATGTGCACCTTGAATATTATATACCCTTTTAGGGATAGATTTCAAATAGCTCTGATATAGCAGGAACCACTAAATTATGAAATTGCTAAATTGGGAATTGTATTTCAACCCAGAACAAAAAATGTGCTTTGACGGACACTAAATAACTTGCCCAGCAACAACAGTACAGCGGTAACGAGAGATTTAGCGGGATATAAATTTGAGGCCTAGTATTTAGGCGCTGGGTGACAGGTATGGATTTAGTGACAGAATTAGACTGGGATATGCACAGTAGCGTGTGTGTGTGAAGTTATTCTGAATGACCCTATGTGCACCTTGAATATTATATACCCTTTTAGGGATAGATTTCAAATAGCTCTGATATATCAGAAACCACTAAATTATGAAATTGCTAAATTGGGAATTGTATTTCAACCCAGAACAAAAAATGTGCTTTGACGGACACTAAATAACTTTCCCAGCCACAACAGGACAGCGGTAACGAGAGATTTAGCAGGATATAAATTTGAGGCCTAGTATTTAGGCGCTGGGTGACAGGTATGGGTTTAGTGACAGAATTAGACTTGGAAATACACAGTAGCGGGTGTGTGTGAAGTTATTCTGAATGACCCAATGTGCACCTTGAATATTATATACCCTTTTAGGGATAGATTTCAAATAGCTCTGATATAGCAGAAACCACTAAATTATGAAATTGCTAAATTGGGAATTGTATTTCAACCCAGAACAAAAAATGTGCTTTGACGGACACTAAATAACTTTCCCAGCCACAACAGGACAGCGGTAACGAGAGATTTAGTGGGATATAAATTTGAGGCCTAGTATTTAGGCGCTGGGTGACAGGTATGGGTTTAGTGACAGAATTCGACTTGGAAATGCACAGTAGCGGGTGTGTGTGAAGTTATTCTGAATGACCCTATGTGCACCTTGAATATTATATACCCTTTTAGGGATAGATTTCAAATAGCTCTGATATAGCAGGAACCACTAAATTATGAAATTGCTAAATTGGGAATTGTACTTCAACCCAGAACAAAAAATGTGCTTTGACGGACACTAAATAACTTTCCCAGCCACAACAGGACAGCGGTAACGAGAGATTTAGCGGGATATAAATTTGAGGCCTAGTATTTAGGCGCTGGGTGACCGGTATGGATTTAGTGACAGAATTAGACTGGGATATGGCCAAAAAATAACCACACTATTGCTGGTTAAATGCACTTGGTGACGGGCGCAGCTTGCCCCTGATGTAGTATATGGCCAAAAAATGAACAGACTATTGCTGGTTAAATGCACTTGGTGTCACAGCTTGACCAACCACACTACTGAGGGTTAAATGCACTTGGTGACGGGCGCAGCTTGCCCCTGATGTAGTATATGGCCAAAAAATAAACAGACTATTGCTGGTTAAATGCACTTGGTGTGACAGCTTCACCCTGATGTAGGCTTTAGCCAAAAAACAACCACACCATTGAGGGTTAAATGCACTTGGTGACAGGCGCAGCTTGCCCCTGATTTAGTATATGGCCAAAAAATGAACAGACTATTGCTGGTTAAATGCACTTGGTGTGACAGCTTCACCCTGATGTAGGCTTTAGCCAAAAAACAACAACACCATTGAGGGTTAAATGCACTTGGTGACAGGCGCAGCTTGCCCCTGATTTAGTATATGGCCAAAAAATGAACAGACTATTGCTGGTTAAATGCACTTGGTGTGACAGCTTCACCCTGATGTAGGCTTTAGCCAAAAAACAACCACACCATTGAGGGTTAAATGCACTTGGTGACAGGCGCAGCTTGCCCCTGATTTAGTATTTGGCCAAAAAATGAACAGACTATTGCTGGTTAAATGCACTTGGTGTGACAGCTTCACCCTGATGTAGGCTTTAGCCAAAAAACAACCACACCATTGAGGGTTAAATGCACTTGGTCGCAGCTTGGATGCACTTGGTCGCAGCACCGCACAAGACACAAAATGGCCGCCGATCACCCCAGAAAAAAGTGACTGACAAACGGTCTGGGCAGCCTAAAAACAGTGAGTGAGCATTTGAATTTCAGCAGCTCAATGATGCACAGCTGCAGATCGATCGATTAATCAAGTGAAGTCCTTTGGAGGAGTTAATCTGCCTAATCTCGCCCTACTGTCGCATCCGCAACCTCTCACTACGCTAATCAGAGCAGAGTGACGGGCGGCGCTATGTGACTCCAGCTTAAATAGAGGCTGGGTCACATGGTGCTCTGGCCAATCACAGCCATGCCAATAGTAGGCATGGCTGTGACGGCCTCTTGGGGCAAGTAGTATGACGCTTGTTGATTGGCTGCTTTGCAGCCTTTCAAAAAGCGCCAAGAAAGCGTCACAAAAGCGCCAAGAAAGCGACGAACACCGAACCAGAACCCGGACTTTTACGAAAATGTCCGGGTTCGGGTCCGTGTCACGGACACCCCAAAATTCGGTACGAACCCGAACTATACAGTTCGAGTTCGCTCATCCCTAATCTGCAGCCGATGTCATCAGTCTTTCACCTCACCCCCCCTTGCAAATCAGCCAAGCAGTCTGAGCCCCAAGTCATGCAGCAGTCTCTTCTGCTTTTTGATGACTCTGCTAGCAGGGCCCAGGGCCATCCACCTAGCTCTGCCCCAGAAGTTGAAGAGATTGAGTGCACCGATGTCCAAACACTTATGTTTCAAGATGAGCACATGGGAGGACCACCGCAGGACATCTCGGATAATGACGAAACACAGGTGCCAACTGCTGTGGCTTTCGAAAGTGTGCAAACCAACAAGGAAGGCAGGGGTGAAGACTGGGTGGAAGATGATATGGAGGAATATGAGGTCCTCAACCCAACATGGAATCAAGGTCATGCAAGTGACCTGTGTAGTTTGGAGGAAGAGGCGGTGGTCGCACAGAGCCACCAGTACAGCAGAAGAGGGAGCAGGGTGCAAAAGTGGAGCGGCCATCCCCTAGACAGTACGCCTGCTACTGCCCACCACAGCAAGGGACCGAGCACACCAAAGCAAGCTCCAAGAAGTTCCATGGCGTGGCAGGCATCTAAAGTGCAAAGCATGAGCTGCAGTGGAGTAGACACTTCAAAAACCAAGAAAGGTCTCTGGCTCCTACTGCTTCCTCTTCTGCTGCAGTCTCGGCCTCTTCATCCACCTCTGGATTGACAGTGCCACCAGCCCCCCCCGCAAACAGGATTTGCCAGCAACACCACCACCTGGGTCACCAAGCATCTTCACAATGTCACACGGAAGCGTTCAGCTCTCCATCTCCCAAACACTGGAGTGGAAGCGGAAGTACACCCCTACCCACCCACGATCTCTAGCCCTGAATGCCAGCATTTCAAAATTACTGTTCTTTTGAAATGCTGTAATTCCCTCTGGTGGAGACGGAGAGTTTTAAAAGCCTTATGGCGGTGGCTGTCCCACAGTACTTCGTGCCCAGCCGCCACTACTTTTCCAGGCGTGCTATCCCTTCCCTGCACAACCAAGTGGGGGACAAAATAAGGTGTGCACTGCGCAACACCTTCTGTGGCAAGGTTTACCTAACTACGGATATGTGGGCCAGTAAGCACAGTCAGGTATGTTATATTTCAATAACAGCACACTGGGTAAATGCAGTGGCGGCTGGGCCTAAGGTGGATAGCAGTTTGGCGCATATCCTTCCACTACCAAGGATTGCAGGGCACTTCATTTTGCCTCCTGTTGCTTCCTCCTCCTACTCCGCTTCCTCATCCAGTCAGCGTAACACCTTTACCACCAACTTCATCACAGCCAGGGGTAAACAACAGCAGGCAGTTTTAAAACTTATCTGTTTGGGGGACAAACCCCACACCGCGCAGGAGCTGTGGACGGTCTTTGAACAACAGACCGATGAGTGGTTGGTGCCAGTCAGCCTCAAGCCCGGCCTGGTGGTGTGTGATAATGGGAGAAATCTCGTAGCAGCTCTGGGACTAGCTGGTTTGACGGATATCCCTTGCCTGGCACATGTGCTGAATTTGGTGGTGCAGAGGTTCCTTAAAAATTTCCCCGATATGTCAGAGCTGCTGCAGAAAGTGCCGGCCGTCTGTGCGCACTTTCGGTGTTCTCACCCTGCTGCGGCTCGCCTGTCAGTGCTGCAGCGTAACTTTGGCCTTCCCACACACCGCCTCATATGCGTCGTGCCCACAAGGTGGAACTCCACCTTGCACATGCTGGCCAGAATGTGCAAGCAGCAGCAGGCGATAGTGGCGTTTCAGCTGCAGCACGCACAGGTGAGTCGCTCTGCGGAACAGCACCACTTCACCTCCATGTGAGACCTGTGTTCCTTGTTGCGCTGTTTCGAGTACTCCACCAACATGGTCAGTGCCGATAATGCCGTTCTCAGCGTTACTATCCCACTTCTATGCCTCCTTGAAAAAACACTGCTGGCGATGAGGATGTGGCAGTGGAGGAGGAGGAAGAGGGATTATTTCATAGGGTTTCCGGCCAGTTATTCACAAGTGCCTCCGAGAGTGGGTTCCTGCACCCACAAATGCCAGGTACACAGTTGTCCAGCCAGGGCACAGTTCTGGAGGATGATGAGGTGGAGGATGAGGAGGAGGAGATGGAGGAGGAGAAACCGTGTTCACAGCAGGGTGGCAACCAAACCACCTCATGGCCATCACTGGTGCGTGACTGGGGGGGATACAGAGGACACAGACAATACACCTCTTACAGAGGACAGCTTTTCGTTGCCTCTGGGCAGCCTGGCACACATGAGCGATTACATGCTGCAGTGTCTCCGCAACGACCGCCGAGTTGGCCACATTCTAACTTGTGCTGATTACTGGGTGGCCACGCTGCTGAATCCCTGTTACAAACAACGTACTGTCCTTATTTCCGTCACTGGAGTGTGAGCGGAAGATGTGTGAGTACAAGGGCACGGTGGTAGATGTGCTGCTGATGGCATTCTCACCTGACAGCTGGAGCACAGTGGAAGCACAAGGTGAAGGCAGAGGAGGAGGAAGAGGTCGCCAACGCAGCTGGGGCACCACCAGCACCTCAGAAGGCAGGGTTAGCATGGCCGAAATGTAGAAAAGCTTTGTCAGCACCCCACAACAACCTGCAGCCAGTGTATTGTCTGAACGTGTGTTTAGCATGGCAGGGGGCGTTATCACAGACAAGTGCAGCCGCCTGTCCACAGCCAATGTGGACAAGCTCACGTTCATTAAAATGAACCAGGCATCTATCCCACAGGACTTGGCCGTACCTTGTGCAGAATAGACATGTATACCGGCCTTAACCAGCCATTGTTATACTACAGCGCAATTGCTCATTGTTGTATTTTGGATATTTCATACTCTTTTGGAGTGTACCCTAATTAAAAAAATATATAATTAAAATAAAAAAACTGTGTTGGCTACCTCATCCTCCTTCACCATCGCTTCCACCTACACTGCTATGTCCACCGCCTACTCAAACTCCTACTCTATATGGACCTCCACCTCATAATTCAAGTTTATTTTTTTTTTATTTGTATGTATTTTATTTTATGTCATTTCACAAATTTTTCTGTTACATTTTCGGTTGAAATTCACAAATTTTTGGGTGCGATATACCACTGCAATACCTAGTAGACAGTCAAAAAAATATCACTAATTTGTCTGTTACATATTCGGGTTAAATTCACCAATTTGTTGGGTGTAATATACCCCAGCTGTACCTAGTAGACAGGTAAAAAAAAAAAAAAATCATTAATTTGTCTGTTACATATTCGGGTGAAATTCACCAATTTTTGGGAGTGATATACACCAGCTGTACCTAGACAGGTAAACACACTTCACTAATTTGTATGTTACATTCTTGGGTGACATTTGACAATTTTTGCCATGATTAAACCCCTACTCTGCATATGTGATAGGGAATTACATTTCAAAAATTCTTCTTTAATTGATGCGCGCCCGCTCCTTTCATTCAATGCTTAAACTTTAACAACTTTTAAGCTCGATCATATTTAATTTAAAAAAATTATCCTCCCTTGGATGTGTTCTCTCTTTTTCACGCTCCCTCTCTGGCATGGAACCTTGATTCGCCGATAACCGTGATGAACATGGTAGGCTCAGAAAAGAACTTCGAAAGTTGATAGAGAAGATATCCAAATGGATTGTGGACGTCACAGTGTCGTGCGATCAGGCAGAAGTTATCTAGAGTTAACAAAGCGGCAGCAGGGCTATCCTGTCTAACATTTCCAAATCCTAAATACCCTAGTGACATTCCCTATACATTTTTATTAAACGTTCCAATAACAATCTTAAGAGTCCTGTATTGTTATTTATCATCACTATCTCCCCAAGTCAAGAGTGGGTAATTGCCACGCGCCCTTTTTAATAACTTCTCCCACATTTCCACTCGATCACAATTAAAGTTCATCCATTGATCTCCCTTGGATGTGCTATCCTTTTCTCACTCTCACTCTCCGTCGTGGGACCCTGATTCGCCGCTAACCGTGATCAACATGGTAGGCGCAGAAAATATTATTGAAAGTTGATAGAGCAGATATCAAATTGGATTGTGAACATCACGGGGACGTGCGACATGGTGGGGCAGTATGTGTGCACACGCCTAGACAAACTGACTGATGGGTCTGTCCCCTGCAACTTCTGGGTCTCCAAATTGGGCACATGGCCTGAGCTTGCCCTTGGAGGTCCTGGCCTGCCCTGCAGCCAATGTTTTGTCTGAACGTTTGTTTAGCACAGCTGGAGGGGGTTATCACAGGTTCTATTTCCCAATGTTTTGGGGTGTACCCTAATTTAAAAAATAAAAAATAAAATTTAAAACAAAATTACAGTGTAGGCTACCTCCTCCTTCACCGCCACATCCACTGCCTTCTCAACCTCCTACTCCATATGGACCTCGTCCTCCTAGATCAAGATTATATATATATTTTTATGTATTTTATGTTATTTGAAGTAATTTCCCTATCCACATTTGTTTGCAGCGTACTTGCCATGCTCCTAACCAGATTTTGCTGGCATTTGCAGCCCTCTAGCCCTTTCCATGACATTTTTAGTGCTCGAAAGTTTGGGTTCCCATTGACTTCAATGAGGTTCGGGTTCGGGGTCAAGTTCGGGTCCCGAACACGAACTTTTTTGTGAAGTTCGGCTGAACCCATCGAACCCCAACATCCAGGTGTCCACTCAACGCTAATAGGGAGGAATTATTCCACATTATTGATTCAGAACAGGGTCCTACAGGGGAGTGTACAACCTGGGTAATAGGAACAACTCTATTACACCTTGCTGCACTGACTGAGGATCCAAATTACCATTATACTGCTGTTCATTTCAAGTTTATACCTCTGTAATTCCAGCAAACCGTTCTTGTTATTGTGGGTCTTATCGGCCCTTGTATGGTGCAGTTATATATATATATTTGTGGTCGGATCGGCTATCAGAAAGGTGTACCTAACCTATCTAACCCTATCTACAACAAGCAGTAGAATTGTGCCATAACTGCTGCAGTAGGGAAGCCTAAAGAGGGCCACCCTAATATGAAGTGACTGTAAGATGGTGTGGGTGGGTGGGTGAAATGAGCTGAATCGGCGTCAGCCTGGGCCCACAGGTGCCTATAAATAGCCTAGTAACCAGCCAGCCTGGGCCCACAGGTGCATATAAGTAGCCTTGTAATCAGCCTCCCCTCCCACAAATACAGCAAAGGTCTTTGCTTAATATATATATATATATATATATATATATATATATGTGTGTTCTAAAGCCTTTTTTTCTCTATTTTCGTCTATTAGTGGGGGGGGGGGGGGAGGGCTTATTAGCCGTTGTATGATGAAGTAAGAAAACGACGGCCCTTTTTGGTGTGTATTAGTGGCAAAAAACATTATTTGACGTTCACGGACGCAGTTATATGTTCTAAAGCCTATTTTTGGTGTGTATTAGTGGGGAAAAAGAAAAAGTGCTTTTTAGCCATTGTGTGGTGAAGTGAGAAAATTGCAGCCCTTTTTAGCGTGTATTAGTGTAAAAAAAAAGTATTATTTGCAGTTCACAGCCGCAGTTATATTTTCTAAAGCCTTTTTTGGCGTGTATTAGTGGGGAAAAAGAAAAAGGGCTTATTAGCTGTTGTGTGGAGAATTGAGAAAATTAAAGCCCTTTTTGGTGTGTACATATTTGTGGTAAAAAAAACTATTTGTTGTTCACGGCGGCAGTTATATGTTCTAAAGCCTTTTTTTGTCATGTATAAGTGGGGGGGAGGGGCTTCTTAGCCGTTGTGTGGTGAAGTGAGAAAATTAGAGCCCTTTTTGGCATGTACAGTATTAGTGGCAAAAAAAATATTGGGGGAAAAAAGGGGCTTATTAGCCATTGTATGGTGAAGAAAATTAAAGCCCTTTTTGGCGTGTATTAGTGGCAGAAAAATATATATTTGCCATTCATGGCCACAGTTATATGTTCTAATGCCTCTTTTTGACGTGTATTGGTAGGGAAAAAGAAAAAGGGCTTATTAGCCGTTGTGTGGTAAAGTGAGAAAATTAAGCCCCTTTTTAGCGTGTATTAGTGGCAACAAAATATACAGTGGGATGCGAAAGTTTGGGCAACCTTGTTAATCGTCATGATTTTCCTGTATAAATCGTTGGTTGTTACAATAAAAAAGTCAGTTAAATACATCATATAGGAGAAACACAGTGATATTTGAGAAGTAAAATAAAGTTTATTGGAGTTACAGAAAGTGTGCTATAATTGTTTAAACAAAATTAGTCAGGTGCATAAATTTGGGCACTGTTGTCATTTTATTGATTCCAAAACCTTTAAAACTAATTATTGGAACTCAAATTGGCTTGGTAAGCTCAGTGACCCCTGACCTACATACACGGGTGAATCCAATTATGAGAAAGTATTTAAGAGGGTCAATTATAAGTTTCCCTCCTCTTTTAATTTTCTCTGAAGAGTAGCAACATGGGGGTCTCAAAACAACTCTCAAATGACCTGAAGACAAAGATTGTTCACCACCATGGTTTAGGGGAAGGATGCAGAAAATTGTCTCAGAGATTTCAGCTGTCTGTTTCCACAGTTAGGAACATATTGAGGAAATGGAAGACCACAAGCTCAGTTCAAGTTAAGGCTCGAAGTGGCAGACCAAGAAAAATCTTGGATAGACAGAAGCGACGAATGGTGAGAACAGTCAGAGTCAACCCGCAGACCAGCACCAAAGACCTACAACATCATCTTGCTGCAGATGGAGTCCCTGTGCATCGTTCAACCATTCGGCTTACTTTACACAAGAAGATGGTGTATGCGAGAGTGATGCAGAGGAAGCCTTTTCTCCGCCCACAGCACACAAAGTGCCGCTTGAGGTGGGCTAAAGCACATTTGGACAAGCCAGCTTCATTTTGGAATAAGGTGCTGTGGACTGATGAAACTAAAATTGAGTTATTTGGCCATAACAAGAGGCGTTATGCATGGAGGAAAAAGAACGCAGCATTACAAGAAAAACACCTGCTACCTACAGTAAAATATGGTGGTGGTTCCATCATGCTGTGGGGCTGTGTGGCCAGTGCAGGGACTGGGAATCTTGTCAAAGTTGAGGGACGCATGAATTCCACTCAGTATCAGCAGATTCTGGAGACCAATGTCCAGGAATCAGTGACAAAGCTGAAGCTGCGCCGGGGCTGGATCTTTCAACAAGACAATGACCCTAAGCACTGCTCAAAATCCACTAAGGCATTTATACAGAGGAGCAAGTACAACGTTCTGGAATGGCCATCTCAGTCCCCAGACCTGAATATAATTAAAAATCTGTGGTGTGACTTAAAGAGAGCTGTCCATGCTCGGAAGCCATCAAATCTGAATGAACTAAAGATGTTCAACCAGAATCCAGACTCTCATTGGAACCTACAGGAAGCGTTTAGAGGCTGTAATTTCTGCCAAAGGAGGATCTACTAAATATTGATTTCATTTCTTTTTTGTGGTGCCCAAATTTATGCACCTGCCTAATTTTGTTTAAACAATAATAGCACACTTTCTGTAAATCCAATAAACTTAATTTCACTTCTCAAATATCACTGTGTGTGTCTCCTATATGATATTTTTAACTGACATGTTTTATCGTAACAACCAATGATTTTTACAGGAAAATCATGACGATTAACAAGGTTGCCCAAACTTTCGCATCCCACTGTATATTATTTGCCGTTCACAGCCGCAGTTATATGTCCTAAAACCTTTTTTTGGCTTGTATTAGTGGGGAAAAAGAAAACGGGTTTACTAGCCATTGTGTGGTGAAGTGAGAAAATTAAAGCCCTTTTTGGTGTGTATTAGTGGCAAAAAAAACTATATTTGCCATTCAAGGCAAAGCCTTTATTTGGCATGTATTAGTCGGGGAAAAATAAAAAGGGCTTATAATCTGTTGTGTAGTGTAGTGAGAAAATTATAGCCTATTTTGGCATGTATTGGTGGCAAAAAATATATATTATTTGCCATTTACAGCTGCTGCCACCTCCACACTATGTCACCTTGTCACTCTGTGGCCTCCTCATGCTGCTGTCACCTCCACATTATGTCACCTTGCTACTCTGTGGTTTCTTAATGCTGCTGCTACCTCCACACTATGTCACTTTGCCACTCTGTGGTCTCCTGATACTCCTGCTACCTCCACACTATGTCACCTTGCCGCTCTGTTGTCTTCTGATGCTGCTGCTACCTCAACACTATGTCACCTTGCCACTCTGTGGCATCCTCATGCTGCTGCTGCCACCTCCACACACTGTCATTGTGCCACTCTGTGGTCTCCTGATGCTGCTACCTCCACACTATATCACCTTGCCACTCTGTAGTCTCCAGATGCTGCTGCCACCTCCACACTCTGTCTTTGGGCCACTCTGTGGATTTCTCATGCTGTTCCCACCTTCCCCATTTTATGACTGGGCAACTATTTTGCCTTTTTGGCCTGGTTTACATCATTTTTTTGACTCTTCTTCTGATCTGAATGTGCCGGGAGGTCCTGTGACCCCCCCGTATCGGTGATCTCCGCAAACCGCAGGTCAATTCAGACCTGCGGTTGGCTGCGTTTCCGGGTTATTCGGGTCTCTGGGGACCCGATAACCCGGAACAGGATGGTGATAATACACAACCAATCACCATCCTTAGATCCTGAGAGGTGATGGTGACATCACCTCTCAGGATCGCTCTCATTGGTCGGCTGGGCGGGCTGGTCATCCAAATTACTGCAGCGCTCCTCTCCTCCTCCTTTTCAGTCCGGGAGTCGAGGAGAGAGGAGTGCTGCACGTGAATCGCAGAGCCATCTTTGCAAGGATCGTTAGCCAGCATGCCATCTGTGCCCCAGGTATTTAGGGAAAGGTTAGGAACAGGTTAGGTTAGGCAGGGATATTCAGGAAAAGTTGGTGAGAAAAGAAAATAATTTTTGTTTTATTGCATCACCCTAAAACGGGTGTCTGGGGTCCACAGCACAGCTGTGTGACCCTAGACCCCCCAGGGGTGCTGCAGCTTTCCCCCATTCCCCCCCCCACAACTTTTTTTGGGGCACAAGCAGTTTTTTGTTTTTTTTATGCGTACGCTGACTGTAGCTGTTACTCTTAGCGTCCGGCCACTGTTAGAGCATTGCACACCCCACTGCTGATCAACTTCAGACCAGTGATTTTAATTTTAATTTTATTTTTTGCCCTTTTTTTAGTTATTTTTATATATTTTTTGGTCTGTTAGATTTAGGGTAAGTTTGCGAACACCGGTGCCCCCACACACACGCACACCAAATAAAGATTATCACGCACCACATACACACACACACTCCCCTATGGCCCACCGGATGTTCTCGGCCGAGGAGGCATGCGCCCAGCTTGCCCCCAACTCCGAGAGTCCCAGTGAGGATGAGGATGACCCCACTTTCCTTTTGTCATCGGCATCCTCATCATCATCTAGCGATGATTATGAGCCCCCAAGGCAGCGCAAAACGCCGCCAGGCGGAGCAAGGGGACCGGCCTGCTAGGGACCCTGTGGCCCACCCTAGTACGAGCAGCTCTGGGGCTCGTACTAGTTTACAGCCCATCAGTTAAGTCCACCGGAGCCCCCTGCCGGTGAACTTGCATGGTATACTCCTGAGCGTTTTGAGCCTGTGATTTCTGAGTTTGTAGGCCAACCAGGAATTTCCACAGTGAGCTTCACTGAATACGACTTTTTAGTCTTTTTTTCAGTGACCATTTTGTAACTCTACTGGTGGAGAAAACAAACCTGTACGCCCAACAGTTTGTTGCTCAACACCCGGGCTCCTTTTTGGCTAGGCCCGGTGGCTGGACTCCGGTCAGTGCAACTGAGATGAGGATGTTTTGGGGTCTCGTGCTGCACATGGGCCTAGTCAAGAAACCTAGTGTCAGGCATTACTGGAGTGGGGACATCCTCTACCAGACCCAACTTTACAGTACCGCCATGACACGCTCCCGGTTTGAGGCCATTATTCAGATAATGCAGCGTGTCCCCCCAAGGTGATCCTGCCTATAACCGCCTGTACAAAATCAGGCCGGTCATCGATCACTTTGGGGCCAAATTTGTACAGGCCTATGTACCTGGAAGGGAGGTTGCGGTTGATGAGTCTCTCATTGCTTTCAAGGGGAGACTCATTTTCAGCCAGTATGTTCCCTCTAAGCGGGCGAGGTATGGAGTGAAACTGTACAAACTTTGTGAGAGTACCTCAGGGTACCTCGGGCGAGAAGTATAACAGACGCAAGAATATGGTTATCCCATATGTAGCTGGGGTGTCTGAGAAACTCAAAAGGATTTTAAATAAACTTCACATCCCTGTCTGCTTTAAACCCAGCAACACACTGAGGCAACAACTGGTTCACTCAAAAGACCCAACACCTAAGCACAAGATGGACAACATTGTGTACGCAGTCCAGTGCAATGAGGAATGCTCAGAACTGTATATCGGCAAAACAAAATAACAACTATCAGCGTATGGTGCAGCATAGAAGAGACAAAACCTCTGGTCAAGATTCAGCCGTGTACTTACATCTAAAAGAAACAGGTCACACCTTTGAAGACAGTCAAGTATGTGTTTTGGATAAAGAGGCCGATTAGTACAAACGAGGTGTGAAGGAGGCCACCTACGTAAAAATGGAGAAGCCAAGCTTGAATAGAGGTGGGGGGATTAGACATCTATTGTCTACCACATACAATGTTGTCTTGACACCTTTTTCTGAGAGGTTATTATCACCTACTGACTCCAATTAGGATAATGGAATCAACACCTTTGACCCCATGCTGGGTATAATGACCTCTGACCCCATGCTGGGTATAATTACCAGATGTTGATTCAGTTACACATTTATTCCCAGAAAATTCTTGTACAGTCACTCAGAATAGGGAAAGCCCGTTGGAAGAATGAGTGAAACGTTTTCAAGAAATCTACAGTAAGTCCAGTTGCCTTGATTTATTCTTTACAGATACCTCAGGGTACACTTACAAGTTTTGTGTGTATGATGGGCGAGATTCCCGTATTCAACCCCCAAAATGTCCCCCCACTCTGGGTGTTAGCGGGAAACTTGTGTGGAACCTTATGCACTCACTGCTAGATAAGGCTTACCACCTGTACATGGATAACTTTTATACTAGTATCCCCTTGTTCCAGTCCCTCGCCGCCAGATGCACGTCCGCTTGTGGGACCGTGCGGCAAAATCATCGCGGCCTCCCTACCCACCCCCTCCAGGTACCTATCCCCAGGGGTGCGACCCATGCCCTTAGCAGTGGAAACCTGTTGCTGGTCAGATATAAGGACAAGAGGGATGTCCTTGTACCGTCCACAATTCATGATAACGGCATCACCCCTGTCTCTGTGCAAGGTACTGTGGCAACGGTCCTCAAGCCCGATTGTATCATCGACTACAATCGGTATATGGGAGGAGCTGATATCTCTGATCAAGTCCTCAAGCCATATAATGCCATGTGCAAAACCAGGGCATGGTACAAAAAAGTTGCGGTCTACTTGTTACAGGTTGCCTTGTACAACTCTTTTGTGCTGTCCCAGAGCGCTGGCAGCATAGGGACATTTCTTCAGTTCAATGAGACAGTCCTCAAGGACCTGATATTTTCTGACTAGGAAAGAGCAGACCGGAGTACCTCGGGAACTGGAGGCGCCCGGATCGTCCCTGGCCAACACTTTCCAGATGTGGTCCCCCATACTCGAAAGAAGGGACGGACCCAAAAAAGGTGCAGAGTGTGTCACAGGATGGGGATGCGGAAGGACATCACTACTCAGTGTGACACGTGCCCCGATCATCCGGGCCTCTGCATTATTGGTTGCTTCAGGGAGTACCACACTTCGATGGAGTACTAAATTTATATCCCAATTTAGCCACTGACAATTGGATTAAAAACTGGTTCTCAGACTTGAGACACTAAAACAAAAAAAAATTTTTCCAAAATATTATTTGGTACAAAAAAAAAGTTTACATAATAGGTATCGCCGCATCCGTAAGAATATGCGCTATAAAAATGCCCTCCAACACCTCAAATGAACACGGTATAAAAAAAAAAAAACGGTGCAAAAAAAGGTATTTTTTTGTCACCTTACATAACGAAAATTGTAATAGCAAGCTATCAAAAGTCATATGCCCCCCAAAATAGTGCCAATAAAACCGTCCTCTCATCCTGCAAAAAATGAGCCCCTACATAAAATAATCGTCTAAAAGCAAAAAAATTATGACTCTTAGACTATGGAGAAGATACTAAAATGCTTTTTTTTGTTTATATTAGGTATCGCCGCGTCTGCAAGAATCTGCTTTATAAAAATACTCCCCCAACCCCTCAGATGAAGACAGTCAAAAATAAAATAAAAATGGTTCAAAAAAAATGTATTTTTTTGTCGCCTTACATCACAAAAATTGTAATAGCAAGCGATCAAAAAGTCATATGCCCCCCAAAATAGTGCCAATAAAACCGTCCTATCAGCCCCTACATAGAATAATCAGCTAAAAAACGACATATTAGGTATTGCTGCATCCGTAAGAATCTGCTCTACAAAAATACCCCGCCTAACCCTTCAGATGAAAACGGTCAAAAGATTTTATAAAAACGGTGCCAAAAAAGCAATTTTGGGGCAAATTTTCCATTTGAATCCATTTTTTTTCCAGTAACAAAGCAAGTGTTAACAGCCAAACAAAACTTAATATTTATTACCCCGATTCTGCAGTTTGCAAAAACACCCCATATGTGGTCGTAAACTGCTGCATGACCAAACGGCAGGGCACAGAAGGAAAGGAACGCCATATGGTTTCTGGAAGGCAGATTTTCATGGCCTTTTTGGGGGGGCACCATGTCCCATTTGAAGCCCCCCTGATGCACCCCCTAGAGTAGAAACTCCATAAAAACAACCCCATTTTAGAAACTACACCCCTCAAGGTATTCAAAACTGATTTTACAAACTTTATTAACCCTTTAGGTGTTCCCCAACAGTTTATGGCAAATGGAGATGAAATTTCAGAATTTCTATTTTTTGTAACCTTGCCTCACAAAAATGTAATATAGATAAAGCAAAAATCATATATACCCTAAAAATAGTCCCAACAAAACTGACACCTTATCCCGTAGTTTCCAAAATGGGGTCACTTTTATGGAGTTTCTACTCTAGGGATGCATCAGGGGGGTTTCAAATGGGACATGGTGTAAATAAATCAGTCCAGCAAAATCTGCCTTCCAAAAACCATATGGCGCACCTTTCCCTCTATGCCCTACTGTGTGCCCGTACAGTAGTTTACGGCCACATATGGGGTGTTTCTGCAAACTACAGAATTGCGGAAATAAATATAGCATTTTGTTTGGCTGTTAACCCTTGATTTCTTACTGGAAAAAATGGATTAAAATGGAAAATTTGCCAAAAAATGTGAATTCTCAAATTTCATCTCCATTTGCCAATAACTCTTGTGCAACACCTAAAGGGTTAACAAAGTTTGTAAAATCAGTTTTGAGTATCTTGAGGGGTGTAGTTTTTTAGATGGGGTCACTTTTATGGAGTTTATACTCTAGGGGTGCATCAGGGGGGCTTCAAATGGGACATGGTGTAAATAAACCAGTCCAGCAAAATCTGCCTTCCAAAAATCTGCCTTTCCCTCTACCCCCTACTGTGTGCCCGTACAGTAGTTTACGGCCACATGTGGGGTGTTTCTGCACACTACAGAATCGGGGCAATAAATATAGCATTTTGTTTAGCTGTTAATCCTTGCTTTGTTACTGGAAAAAATTGATTAAAATGGAAAATTGGCAAAAAAAAATCGAAATTCTGAAATGTTATCTCCATTTGCCATTAACTCTTGTGGAACACCTAAAGGGTTAATAACGTTTGTAAAATTAGGTTTGCATACCTTGAGGGGTGTAGTTTGTAGAATGGGGTCATTTTTGGGTGATTTCTATTATGTAAGCCTCACAAAGTGACTTCAGACCTGAACTGGTCCCTAAAAATTGGGTTTTTGAAAATTTCGGAAAAATTTCAAGATTTGCTTCTAAACTTCTAAGCCTGTAACGTGCCCAAAAACTAAAATGTCATTCCCAAAATGATCCACACATGAAGTAGACATATGGGGAATGCAAAGTAATAACTATTTTTTCGAGGTATTACTATGTATTATAGAAGTAGATAAATTTAAACTTGAATAAATTGATTTTTTTTTTACTTAATTTTACCAGTGTCATGAAGTACAATATGTGACGAAAAAACTATCTCAGAATGGCCTGGATAAGTAAAAGCGTTTTAAAGTTATCACCACTTAAAGTGACACTGGTCAGATTTGCAAAAAATAGCCTGGTCCTTAAGGTGAAATATGGCTGTGTCCTTATGGAGTTAAAATAAAGAAGCCAGCTCAACTATTGACCAGAACTCCATTTCAGAACAAATCATCGCTATCCCTACTGCTTCTGGTCCCCTGTGGCCATTCACGGGCCTCAGTGGCGATGTGACCAAAAGCAGCATGTAACTAAGCGTCCAGCTCGGGGACGCATCATGCTTCCATCCCACAGGGGATGTTTATAGAGAAACATAAAAAGCGTATAATATATATTTTATATTGAGATCATTCTAAGTTCTGGTCTATTCTTTTTTTTTATTAAGGCAGAAAATGAAAAAAATTGTGGCAATTCTGGAGGAGCTGCTCAGCCCATGACACTGTGGCGTGTCTTTTATTAGGGGAGCAGCCCGACCGCATGTGGACCGCAGTAATCGACTAACCACAGCAAAATATGCATACAATGGAGGATATCGGCGCGGTCCACATGCACCACAAGAGCAAACTACACAGAATGTAGCTGGGCAATTGTGGGGAGCTTGGCTGTGAGCTGAATTATATCACCACCAGACCGTGTCCACAGTGGTTAGGACCCCTTGCCATGCTGAGAACCGTGACGTGGTGCATGATGGGCTCCGATATCTCCATGACTGGAACATATTGGCAAAAGTCTCGGCTTTTAATACCTGTATTTATGTCTTGCCAGCATAGTCAGTGTTATATCTGTTTGGTGCATTCTCTCTGTGTGTTTCATATGATTGCTACATTCTGTGTAGTTTGCTCTTGTGGTCCATGTGGACCGCGCCGATATCCTCCATTGTATGCATATTTTGCTGAGGTTAGTCGATTACTGCGGTCCACATGCGGTCGGGCTGCTCCCCTAATCAAAGACACGCCACAGTGTCATGGGCTGAGCAGCTCCTCCAGAATTGCCACAATTTTTTTGTTTTTCATTTTCTGCCTTGCTAGATTTGAGTGTGTTTGCCTTTACCTGGCATTCAAACACTCTTTTGCACCTGGTAACCTCCATCACATGGTCTGATGTGGGTGTGGCTCACGGCCTGGCTTCATCCACATTGTACAACCGCAGTATTCATGCTGGGCAATTGTGGGGAGCTTGGCTGTGAGCTGAATTATATCACCCCCAGACCGTGTTCACACCATAGTTAGAGCAGTGGTTAGGACCCCTTGCCATGCTGAGAACCGTGACGTGGTGCATGATGGGCTCCGATATCTCCATGACTGGAACATATTGGCAAAAGTCTCAGCTTTTAATACCTGCATTTATGTCTTGCCAGCATAGTCAGTGTTATATCTGTTTGGTGCATTCTCTCTGTGTTTTTTTTTATTAAGTAGAAGGTATACTGTGAAAAAATTAGTTTAGTATATTATACAGGTATCTGTCATAGAGAATGCTGAAATTTGATGTTCCTTTCATCAGTTGTATATTCACTTTTTTAAGTCTATTAAAACTAAAATAGTATTGCCACACATGGAGTAAATGCTGCTGGTGGCCCCCCACAGAATTACGTGTGGGTAAATCCACAGAGTTTACAATATCAGCAAAGTGTCAGAAATCTCATCCACACACTGTGGAAAAATCCTAAACTGAATTGCGCTGAGAGTTTTCAAGCCACAATCCATGTCCTTTGCAATGCAGAGATTGAAGCAGCTGAAGACTTTCAAAGATTCCTGCAGTAATGAAATAACAATTCATTATATAAAAATAATATAAAGAAAATACTCACAAATGAGTCAGAGTCTGTTCCATCCCAGTTTTCAGACTGGCCTTTAAGGAAGAAATATGAAAAGAGAAAGTAATAAGAAGGAGAACGAACTATGGAAGTTTTATTTTTAGCAAATATATATATATATATAAAAAAGAAAAGCAGTGGCAGCACCGTCCCTAATGTAAAATGGTGGGTGCAACTAGCCCAAAATGGATTAAAGCCAATCCGATAAATACAAAATAGAAAAAAGATGGGCAGCACTCCAAGAAATAAAAATAGCAAAAAAATACTGTATTTACCCCAATGGAGCATGCTCCATTGGGGTAAATAAAGTTTTTTTGCTAATTTTATTTCTTGGAGTGCTGCCCATCATTTTTCTATTTTATATATATATATATATATATATATATATATTTATTTATTTATATCACAGCCTATGGCCTCATGCACATGACCGTTTTTTTTTAAGGTCCGCAAAAACGGGGTCCGTAGGTCCGTGATCCGTGACCGTTTTTTCATCCGTGGGTCTTCCTTGTTTTTTGGAGGATCCACGGACATGAAAAATGAAAAAAAAATCTAAGTCAAGTTTGCCATTGAAATGATAGGAAAAAACGGACACGGATCACGAACACGGATGCCAATCTTGTGTGCATCCGTGATTTTTCACGGACCCATTGACTTGAATGGGTCCGTGAACCGTTGGCCATGAAAAAAATAGGACAGGTCATATTTTTTTCACGGCCAGGAAAAACGGGTCACGGATGCGGCTGCCAAACGGTGCATTTTCCGATTTTTCCACGGACCCATTGAAAGTCAATGGGTCCACGAAAAAAAACTGAAAACGGCACAATGGCCACGGATGCACACAACGGTCGTGTGCATGAGGCCTTTGTATGCTGAGTAAATGTCCCATGCATATACAGGTTCTTCTCAAAAATTTTTATATTGTAATAAAGTTCATTATTTTCTGTAATGTACTGATAAACATTAGCCTTTCATATATTTTAGATTCATTGCACACCAACTGAAGTAGTTCAAGCCTTTTATTGTTTTAATATTGATGATTTTGGCATACAGCTCATGAAAACCCAAATTTCCTATCTCAAAAAATTAGCATATTTCATCCGACCAATAAAAGAAAAGTGTTTTTAATACAAAAAAAGTCAACCTTCAAATAATTATGTTCAGTTATGCACTCAATACTTGGTCGGGAATTCATTTTGCAGAAATGACTGCTTCAATGCGGCGTGGCATGGAGGCAATCAGCCTGTGGCACTGCTGAGGTGTTATGGAGGCCCAGGATGCTTCGATAGCGGCCTTAAGCTCATCCAGAGTGTTGGGTCTTACGTCTCTCAACTTTCTCTTCCCAATATCCCACAGATTCTCTAAGGGGTTCAGGTCAGGAGAGTTGGCAGGCCAATTGAGCACAGTAATACCATGGTCAGAAAACCATTTACCAGTGGTTTTGGCACTGTGAGCAGGTGCCAGGTCGTGCTGAAAAATGAAATCTTCATCTCCATAAAGCTTTTCAGCAGATGGAAGCATGAAGTGCTCCAAAATCTCCTGATAGCTAGCTGCATTGACCCTGCCCTTTATAAAACACAGTGGACCAACACCAGCAGCTGACATGGCACCCCAGACCATCACTGACTGTGGGTACTTGACACTGGACTTCAGGCATTTTGGCATTTCCCTCTCCCCAGTCTTCCTACAGACTCTGGCACCTTGATTTCCGAATGACATGCAAAACTTGCTTTCATCCGAAAAAAGTACTTTGGACCACTGAGCAACAGTCCAGTGCTGCTTCTCTGTAGCCCAGGTCAGGCACTTCTGCCGCTGTTTCTGGTTCAAAAGTGGCTTGACCTGGGGAATGCGGCACCTGTAGCCCATTTCCTGCACACGCCTTTACATGGTGGCTCTGGATGTTTCTACTCCAGACTCAGTCCACTGCTTCCGCAGGTCCCCCAAGGTCTGGAATCGGTCCTTCTCCACAATCTTCCTCAGGGTCCGGTCACCTCTTCTCGTTGTGCAGCGTTTTCTGCCACACTTTTTCCTTCCCACAGACTTCCCACTGAGGTGCCTTGATACAGCACTCTGGGATCAGCCTATTCGTTCAGAAATTTCTTTCTGTGTCTTACCCTCTTGCTTGAGGGTGTCAATGATGTCCTTCTGGACAGCAGTCAGGTCGGCAGTCTTACCCATGATTGCGGTTTTGAGTAATGAACCAGGCTGGGAGTTTTTAAAAGCCTCAGGAATCTTTTGCAGGTGTTTAGAGTTAATTAGTTGATTCAGATGATTAGGTTAATAGCTCGTTTAGAGAACCTTTTCATGATATGCTAATTTTTTTAGATAGGAATTTTGGGTTTTCATGAGCTGTATGCCAAAATCATCAATATTAAAACAATAAAAGGCTTGAACTACTTCAGTTGGTGTGTAATGAATCTAAAATATATGAAAGTCTAATGTTTATCAGTACATTACAGAAAATAATGAACTTTATCACAATATGCAAATTTTTTGAGAAGGACCTGTACATGTATGCCTGCATACCTGTCGGGAAGTGCTTTCTAGAGAACAGGGATCCCAAAGTGATATGAGAGCTCTCCATTCATCACTATGGGAGTTCCGAGAAGTCCCATAGTAGTGAACAAGGGTGGCTGCTCTCTGTTCACTTTGGGGGTCCTGTTTTGGAAAAAAAAGCAGGTCCCAGAGGTGGAACCCACACCTATCTGACATTGATGGCACATCCTAGCAATATGCCATCAATATCCCAGATGGGAACACACCTTTAAGATCCTTTTACATGGACCGATCATTATCAGGGATGGTTGTTTGTAGAAATGCTTATTCTCGATAATTGCCAAGTGTAAAGGTACTGGCAATAACCCCAAGTTTGCTTGTTCTTTGGGTGATCATATCGTCTGGCTGGCTCACAAAATAATTTCTTCTGGGCAGCAGATCTTCAGCATGCATCCGCTGTCCATAAACAAATAATCTTTTTGAGGACAAGAGATTGCACTAGTGATTGTTCATCCCCTAAACACAGGAAAATGCACAGCAGGCAGTGCAAAATGAAAATTGCAAATATCCCACAGATACGACAATACAGTTCCCAATATGTTATGCCCAGCTTGCACTATAAGAGACTCTCATACCCTTTAAATTGCTATATGGGTTCTACTGGATGTGTAAAGGCCATACATGTGGGTATAAAATGCTGTATGGACACAATGCAGGGCTTAAAAAGAAGGAGCACTTTTTGGCTTTTCTAGTGTGGATTGTGATAGATTAGTTTACATGTAGCATGTTGCTTTTAAAGAGACCAATACAGTGGAAACTTGTGAGAAGTAACCCCATTATGCAACACTCCTTATGGATTTCATGTAATTGCGCATTCTCAAGCATTGCACCGCGTGGAATTCTCGCCTGTGTGGGCCTAACAGCTCTGGTGCCGTCCTCTCAGTCACTCTCCTCAGCTGCTCTCTCTGACAAGAAAAAAAAACTCCTCAGTCACATGTAGCTCCTCTCTCTAAGGCTACTTTCACACTAGAATTTTGGTTTTCCGTTTGTGAGATCCGTTCAGTGCTCTCAAAAGTGGTCCAGAACAGATCAATTTTGCCCTAATGCATTCTGAATGGAAAATGATCCGCTCAGAATGCATCAGTTTACCTCCGTTCAGTCACCATTCTGCTCAGGCGGACACCAAAACGCTGCCTGCAGCGGAGCCAAACGTTTTCTCTGGCACAATAGAAAATTGATCCGTCTCCCATTGACTTTCAATGGTGTTCAAGACGGATCCGTCATGGCTATAGAAGACATAATACAACCGGATCCAATTGGAGCAATTTTTCAACAAGGATCTTCTGGTATTGCACCATTTTGTTCGTCCTCTTCACCAGAGGAATGAGAGATGAAAAGTTATCTTTGTAGCGGGGATCAAGAAGGGTGAACAACCAGTAATCCGTGTTGTTTAAAATGCATATAATGCACGGGTCGTGGGAAAGGCAGCCTAACATGAAGTCAGACATGTGTGCCAGAGTATCAACAGGCGAGACTTCGCTGTCGTCATCAGGAGGATCACATCCAATCTCCTCATCCTCTTCTGCCCACCCACGCTGAACAGATGGAATTAAATTTCCATGGGTACTACCCTCTGTAGCGGAGGCAAACGTCTCCTGCTCCTCCTCCTCTTCAGCCTCCAATTCACGCTAAGAAGACGAACTGAGGGTGGTCTGGCTATCATCAACCTATGTAATGTCTCCCCCATTTCCACCTCTTCCACATGCAAAGTGTCGTCCTTAGTTGTGAACAGCGAACATTTGAGAACACACAGAAGTGGGATGGTAATGCTGATAACAGCATTGACAGGCCGGCTGAAGCCGTCGGTGACTTGTGGAAATGTGCACACACGCGGCGCACCTCACCAGTAGCTCAGGCAAATTGGGGTATGTTTTTAGAAACTGCTGAACCACAAGGTTGAATACGTGGGCAAGACATGGGATGTGTCTAAGGTTGCCCAGCTACAAAGCCACCACCAAGTTACTGCCATTATCAGACACAACCATGCCTGGTTCTAGGTTGAGTGGCGAGAGCCACAGCTCAGTCTGGTCTCTTATGCCCTGCCACAACTCTGCAGCGGTGTGCTGTTTGTCACCTAGGCAGATCAGCTTCAGCTAGGCCTATTGCCGCTTCCCCACTGCAGTGCTACACTGCTTCCAGCTACCGACTGATGGTTGACTGGTACTATAAGAGGATAATTCTGAGGTGGAAGTGGAGGAGGAGGCAGAGGAGGAGAAGTGAGTGTTGGAGCCACTAATGTAGGTGGTGGCGGAAACCCTGATGGAATTGGGGCCCACAATCCTTGGCTTCAGTAATACCTGTGCCATCCCAGGGTACGAGTCGCTCACGGCCTCCACAACATTCACCCAGTGTGCCGTCAGGAAAATGTAGCATCCCTGGCCGAAAGCACTTGTCCATGTGTCCGTGGTTAAGTGGACCTAGGCGTTCAGCCCACCTATTAGGGTGCTTTGATGACATGTGGCGGATCATGGTGGTGGTGGTGAGGTTGATAGTGTTCACACCCCGGCTAATTTTGATGTGGCACAGGTTGCAAACTACTATTCTTTTGTCTTCCTCAAAAAAATGGAGATTTACGCAAGGGGGTGCTCCATGGAACAGTTGGGTGCCTGTCTTCTACCTTTTGCCACCCCACTGCTTATTCCAGCCTGCTGCAGACACCTCCCCCTCTGTACTGCTTTCCTCGCTCGGCTTGTTGCCACCGTCCCAGGTTGGGTCATTGACCTTGTCGTCCAGCACCTCCTCTTCCACTTTCTCACTCTGATTATCCTCCTGATTTGTTGACCTAACCACAACCTCAGTGATTGACAACTGTGTGTCATCCTTTTCCTCAACCTCTTGAGACAGTAATTGCAGTTGTCATTGGTAACTGTGTCTCATCATCATCCACCTCATTAAACACTAATTGACTTTCCCCAGCGTCATGTTCTTGTGACTCTGGATGCTCAAGAGGTTGTGAATCGGGGGAAAAAGATATCAGATCCCTCTTCAAGCGTTCTTGGCGAGAGGGCAAAATCTTTTAATGGCGAGTGTGGGATCACTTGTTTGGCCAGACTGTAAATGGTGGGAGGAAGGAGGATCAGGGTGAGGATTTAGTGGACCAGGCGCCTGGCTACTGAGATTGGACTTGGTGGAAGACAGGGTGGTGCTTAACCGACTGGAAGTACTATCTGCTGCAATCCAACCGACCACCTGCTCGCACTGGGCTGGCTTCAAGAGTGGTCTCCTGTGCCGCCCTGTAAACTGGGACATGAAGCTAGGTATATTGGATGATTGTTTTTCTAGCGTCCTGGCAGCAGGCACAGTTTCAACGCGCCCAGAACCACTGCCTCTGCGTGCACCATCAGCATCACGCCAACTTCCCCGTCCCTTAATGCTTGCCTTCTTCATATTAAATATTATATGCACGCTTGACACACAAGATGTGGCACGAGTGTCACAGCAAGCAAAGTATATGGAAATAGTACGTAAAACTATGGAAAGAGGAAAATAGATTTCACTTATATTTTTACTATGTTTTGTCCTGACACACACACGCTATTGCAGCACAGATGTGACTATTCACTGCAGACACAGTTTATAGGCAAAGTGTGGATAAATGATGGGAAAAATATAATTGTTTTCGTTAATATTTTTCCCAATATCTGGGCCTGACACACAGACGCTATTGCAGCACAGATGTGACAATTCACTGCAGGGACCATTTATGGGAAAAATGTGGATAAATTATGGAAAAAATTAAATTGTTTTCACTAATATTTTTCCCAATATCTGGCCCTGACACACAGGCGCTATTGCAGCACAGATGTGACTATTCACTGCAGACACAGTTTATAGGCAAAGTGTGGATAAATGATGGGAAAAATATAATTGTTTTCGTTAATATTTTTCCCAATATCTGGGCCTGACACACAGACGCTATTGCAGCACAGATGTGACAATTCACTGCAGGGACCATTTATGGGAAAAATGTGGATAAATTATGGAAAAAATATAATTGTTTTCGCTAATATTTTTCCCAATATCTGGGCCTGACACACAGGCGCTATTGCAGCACAGATGTGACAATTCACTGCATACACAGTTTATAGGCAAAGTGTGGATAAATTATGGGAAAAATATAATTGATTTCGTTAATATTTTCCCCAATATCTGGGCCTGACACACAGACGCTATTGCAGCACAGATGTGACAATTCACTGCAGGGACCATTTATAGGAAAAATGTGGATAAATTATGGAAAAAATATAATTGTTTTCGCTAATATTTTTCCCAATATCTGGTCCTGACACACAGGCGCTATTGCAGCACAGATGTGACAATTCACTGCATACACAGTTTATAGGCAAAGTGTGGATAAATTATTGGAAAAATAAAATAGTTTTCGACAATATTTTTCACAATATCTGGGCCTGACACACAGACACTATTGCAGCACAGATGTGACAATTCACTGCAGGGACCATTTATAAGAAAAATGTGGATAAATTATGGAAAAAAAATATTTGTTGTTGCTAATTTTTTTCCCAATATCTGGGCCTGACAAACACAGGCGCTATTGCAGCACAGATGTGACAATTCACTGCAGGGACCGTTTATAGGAAAAATGTGGATAAATTATGGAAAAAATATAATTGTTTTCTCTAATATTTTTCCCATTATCTGGCCCGGACACACACACATGCTATTGCAGCACAGATGTGACAATTCACATGGGGCTGCAAAGAAAAGGGGGTTAGTCAGCACCTCCCAATGAGCAGGTGCACACTGCCATGGCATGACATTATAGGAGGGGAAGATAGTGCAGATAGAGACCGGGGGCAAGGTAGTGAGACTGGGGGAGGAATGGAAGGAAGGACTAGAACAGTTCAGAAGGCAAGGTGTAGGGTATATATAATAATATATATAAACATCTCAAATGTTTCTATACTAAGGCCATAATTAATATACATAAACCTCTCAAATGTATGTATACTAATGCCAGAAGCCTGACTAACAAAACTGGGGAACTGGAATTAGTGATGTGTGAGGAGGACTATGACATAGTGGGAATAACTGAGACATGGCTGGATGATAGCTATGACTGGGCAGTTAATGTACAAGGTTACAGTCTGTTTAGAAAGGATCGTCAAAACCGGAGAGGGGGAGGGGTCTGCCTTTACGTAAAAGTCCTGTCCAAAGCCCACACTCCAGGAAGATAAAAGTGAAGGACATGAACATGTGGAGTCACTGTGGGTAGAAATACATGGAGCTAAAAACAATAATAAATTACTAATAGGAGTTTACTAAAAAACAACTAATATACCAGAGTCCACAGAAAATCTACTACTTAATGAGATAGATAAGGCAATTAATCATAATGAGGTGGTTATTATGGGGTACTTTAACTACCCAGATATAGACTGGGAAACTGAAAGCTGTACATCCCATAAAGGAAACAGGTTCTTGGCAATAACCAAAGACAATTACCTATCCCAACAGGTTCAGGACCCGATTAGATGGACAGCCATACTGGACTTAGTATTAACCAATAGGCCTGACAGAACAACAGACGTGCAGGTTGGGGGACACCTGGGAAATACCATAAAGTAATAACCTTCCAATTATCATTCTAAAGAGTGTTTCTACGGGGAGGAACATAAATACTAAACTTCAAAAGAGGAAAATGTAGCCAACTAAGAGAGGCCATAGGCCTAACTAACTGGGACAAAGTCCTCAAAAATAAAAATACAGCCACAAAATGGGATATCTTTAAAAGCATCCTAAAATCTCAATGTGAGAAGTACATACCGTATGGGAATAAAAGTATAAGGAACAAAAACAAACCAATGTGGATAAAAATAACTGTAAAGAAAGCAATAAATGACAAAAAGAAAGCATATAAATCACTAAAGCAGGAGGGTAGCGAGGAAGCACTGAAAAACTATAAGGAAAAAATAGAACATGTAAAAAACAAATAAAAGCGGCCAAACTAGAGACCGAGAGATTAATTGCCAAAGAGAGTAAAACTAACTCTAAAATGTTCTTCAATTATATAAATGTTAAAAAGTATAAATCTGAAGGTGTCGGCCCTTTAAAAAGTAATGACGGGGGAGTTGCAGAGAGCAACGAGGAGAAAGCAAAGCTCTTAAATATCTTTTTCTCCAATGTATTCACTGAGGAAAATAAACTGTCAGATGAAATGCAGAATTTAAAAATAAATTCTCCATTAAAAGTGTCCTGTCTGACCCAGGAAGAAGTACAACAGAGACTTAAAAAGATTAAAATAGACAAATCACCAGGACCGGATGGCATATACCCCAGTATCCTAAGGGAATTAAAGGGAACCAGTCACTGGGATTTTGTGTACAGAGCTGAGGACATGGGTTGCTAGATGGCCGCTAGCACATCCGCAATACCCAGTTCCCATAGCTCTGTGTGCTTTTATTGTGTAAAAAAACCGATTTGATACATATGCAAATTAACCTGAGATGAGTCCTGTATGTGAGAGGAGTCAGGGACAGGACTCATCTCAGGTTAATTTGCATATGTATCAAATCGTTTTTTTTACACAATAAAAGCACACAGAGCTATGGGGACTGGGTATTGCGGATGTGCTAGCGGCCATCTAGCAACCATGTACTCAGCTCTATACCCAAAATCCCGGTGACAGGTTCCCTTTAAGTAATGTCATAGCCATACTCTTATTTCTGATATTTGCAGACTCTACACTGACAGGGAATGTTCCACAGGATTGGCTCAGAGCAAATGTGGTGCCAATATTCAAAAAGGGTCCAAAAACAGAGCCTGGAAACTATAGGCCGGTAAGTTTAACATCTGTTATGGGTAAACTGAAGATTTTCTAAGAGATGCTTTCTTAGAGCATCTCAGCGTAAATAAGCAAATAACGCCATATCAGCATGGCTTCATGAGGGATCGGTCATGCCAAACTAATTTAATCAGTTTGTATGAGGACTAGACTTGACAGCAGTGTACCAATGGATGTCGTATATCTGGACTTCTCTAAAGCATTTGACACTGTACCACATAAAAGGTTAGTATATAAAATCAGAATGCTTGGACTGGGAGAAAACATCTTTTTGTGGGTAAGTAACTGGCTGAGTGATAGAAAACAGAGGGTGGTTATTAACGGTACGCACTCAGATTGGGTCACTCTCACTAGTGGGGTACCTCAGGGGTCAGTATTGGGCCCTATTCTCTTCAATATATTTATTAATGATCTTGTAGAAGGCTTGCATAGTAAAACATCAATTTTCACAGATGATACTAAACTGTGTAAAGTAATTAACACTGACGAGGATAGTATACTGCTACAGAGGGATCTGAATAGATTGGAGGCTAGGTCAGATAAGTGGCAGGTGAGGTTTAACACTGACAAATGTAAAGTTATGCACATGGAAAGGAATAATGCAAGTCACCCCTACATACTAAATGGTAAAACTCTTGGCAACACTGACATGGAAAATGATCTGGGAATTTTAATAAACAGCAAACTAAGCTGCAAAAACCAGTGTCAGGCAGCTGCTGCCAAGGCCAATAAGATAATGGGTTGCATCAAAAGGGCATAGATGCCCGTGATAAGAACATAGTCCTACCACTTTACAAATCGCTAGTCAGACCACACATGGAGTACTGTGTACAGTTCTGGGCTCCTGTGAACAAGACAGACATAGCAGAGCTGGAGAGGATCCAGAAGAGGGCAACTAAAGTAATAACTGGAATGGGGCAACTACAGTACCCTGAAAGATTAACAAAATTAGGGCTATTCACTTTAGAAAAAAGACGACTGAGGAGAGATCTAATTGCTATGTATAAATATATCAGGGGTCAATACAGAGATCTCTCCCATTATCTATTGATGAAGTATGTATCCACTGGACTCTGGACAGTGGACCATAGGCGCAAAACACAACCAGAGTTTGTTTCAAACCAATAGTTTTTTTTATTATTTTTGTTATCGTGACAACACGTTTTGGGGTTCTGTGGACCCCTTTTTCAAGTCTAAAAACATCTACATACAATCATACAAATTATATAAAAAGGGATAATAGTAATAATAATAGTAGTAATAATAATATGGCCGTCAAGCTTAGATTTGGATGTAGATATAAATGGATGAATGGATACATATACACTCACCTAAAGAATTATTAGGAACACCTGTTCTATTTCTCATTAATGCGATTATCTAGTCAACCAATCACATGGCAGTTGCTTCAATGCATGTAGTGTTGTGGTCTGGTCAAGACAATCTCCTGAACTCCAAACTGAATGTCAGAATGGGAAAGAAAGGTGATTTAAGCAATTTTGAGTGTGGCATGGTTGTTGGTGCCAGACGGGCCGGTCTGAGTATTTCACAATCTGCTCAGTTACTGGGATTTTCACACACAACCATTTATAGGGTTTACAAAGAATGGTGTGAAAAGGGAAAAACATCCAGTATGCAGCAGTCCTGTGGGTGAAAATGCCTTGTTGATGCTAGAGGTCAGAGGAGAATGGGCCGACTGATTCAAGCTGATAGAAGAGCAACGTTGACTGAAATAACCACTCCTTACAGCTGAGGTTACAGCAAAGCATTTGTGAAGCCACAACACGCACAACCTTGAGACGGATGGGCTACAACAGCAGACGACCCCACCGGGTACCACTCATTTCCACTACAAATAGGAAAAAGAGGCTACAATTTGCACCAGCTCACCAAAATTGGACTGTTGAAGACCGGAAAAATGTTGCCTGGTCTGATGAGTCTCGATTTCTGTTGAGACATTCAAATGGGTCCGAATTTGGCGTAAACAGAATGAGAACATGTATCCATCATGCCTGTTACCACTGTGCAGGCTGGTGGTGGTGGTGTAATGTGTGGGGGATGTTTTCTGGGCACCCTTTAGGCCCCTTAGTGCCAATTGGCCATCGTTTAAATGCCACGGGCTACCTGAGCATTGTTTCTGACCATGTCCATCCCTTCATGACCACCATGTACCCATCCTCTGATAGCTACTTCCAGCAGGATAATGCACCATGTCACAAAGCTCGAATCATTTCAAATTGGTTTCTTGAACATGATAATGAGTTCACTGTACTAAAATGGCCCCAACAGTCACCAGATCTCAACCCAATAGAGCATCTTTGGAATGTGGTAGAACTGGAGCTTCGTGCCCTGGATGTGCATCCCTCAAATCCCCATCAACTGCAAGATGCTATCCTATCAATATGGGCCAACATTTCTAAAGAATGCTATCAGCACCTTGTTGAATCAATGCCACATAGAATTAAGGCAGTTCTAAAGGCAAAAGGGGGTCCAACACTGTATTAGTATGGTGTTCCTAATAATTCTTTAGGTGAGTGTATATGTGAATACCATGATGTCCATAAAAAAAAAAATATATATATATATATAATATAATAAAAAATAATAGTAATAAAAATATAAACAACTATCAATTGTAAAATATGAAAATAAAAATGTAAACATATATATATATACAGTTGCAAGAAAAAGTATGTGAACCCTTTGGAATGATATGGATTTCTGCACAAATTGGTCATAAAATGTGATCTGATCTTCATTTAAGTCACAACAATAGACAATCACAGTCTGCTTAAACTAATAACACACAAAGAATTAAATGTTACCATGTTTTTATTGAACACACCATGTAAACATTCACAGTGCAGGTGGAAAAAGTATGTGAACCCTTGGATTTAATAACTAGTTGAACCTCCTTTGGCAGCAATAACTTCAACCAAACGTTTCCTGTAGTTGCAGATCAGACGTGCACAACGGTCAGGAGTAATTCTTGACCATTCCTCTTTACAGAACTGTTTCAGTGCAGCAATATTCTTGGGATGTCTGGTGTGAATCGCTTTCTTGAGGTCATGCCACAGCATCTCAATCGGGTTGAGGTCAGGACTCTGACTGGGCCACTCCAGAAGGCATATTTTCTTCGGTTTAAGCCATTCTGTTGTTGATTTTCTTCTATGCTTTGTGTCGTTGTCCTGCTGCAACACCCATCTTCTGTTGAGCTTCAGCTGGTGGACAGATGGCCTTAAGTTCTCCTGCAAAATGTCTTGATAAACTTGGGAATTAATTTTTCCTTCGATGATAGCAATTCGGCCAGGCCCTGACACAGCAAAGCAGCCCCAAACCATGATGTCCACACCACCATACTTCACAGTTGGGATGAGGTTTTGATGTTGGTCTGCTGTGCCTCTTTTTCTCCACATATAGTGTTGTGTGTTTCTTCCAAACAACTCAACTTTGGTTTCATCTGTCCACTGAATATTTTGCCAGTACTGCTGTGGAACATCCAGGTGCTCTTGTGCAAACTGTAAACGTGCAGCAATGTTTTTTTTTGGACAGCAGTGGCTTCCTCTGTGGTATCCTCCCATGAAATCCATTCTTGTTTAGTGTTTTACGTATCGTAGATTCGCTAACAGGGATGTTAGCATATGCCAGAGACTTTTGTAAGTCTTTAGCTGACACTCTAGGATTCTTCTTCACCTCATTGAGCAGTCTGCGCTGTGCTCTTGCAATCATCTTTACAGGACGGCCACTCCTAGGGAGAGTAGCAGCAGAGCTGAACTTTCTCTATTTATAGACAATTTGTCTTACCGTGGACTGATGAACAGCAAGGCTTTTGGAGATACTGTTATAACCCTTTCCAGCGTTATGCAAGTCAACAATTCTTAATTGTAGGTTTTCTGAGAGCTCTTTTGTGCGAGGCATCATTCACATCAGGCAATGCTTCTTGTGAAAAGCAAACCCAGAACTGGTGTGTGTTTTTTATAGGGCAGGGCAGCTGTAACCAACACCTCCAATCTCATCTCATTGATTGGACTCCAGTTGGCTGACACCTCACTCCAATTAGCTCTTGAAGATGTCATTAGTCTAGGGGTTCACATACTTTTTCCACCTGCACTGTGAATGTTTACATGGTGTGTTCAATAAAAACATGGTAACATTTAATTCTTTGTGTGTTATTAGTTTAAGCAGAATGTGATTGTCTATTGTTGTGACTTAGATGAAGATCAGATCACATTTTATGACCAATTTGTGCAGAAATCCATATCATTCCAAAGGGTTCACATACTTTTTCTTGCAACTGTATATATAAGAGGGGCGCCAGTTGATTACGTGGCTGATAATAAATAGCTGGTGATGAATAGCTGTTTGCAGGGTGCGTGTAAAGTTAAACAATCTTGATACAGATATGCAATATAAGTTTAAGCAATTAAATATTTAATTTAATGGTAAAAATGCCCATACGATTAGTCAAAAAAGGATGGGAGGTGCATTATTGCTACAGCGTCACTTATGTAAGTTTTAGCTGAGGGTCAATTGACCTATACCTCTTTAAGCTCATCAAGAGAATGCCAAGAGTGTGCAAAGCAGTAATCAAAGCAAAAGGTGGCTATTTTTACGAACCTAGAATATGACATATTTACAGTTGTTTCACACTTTTTTGTTATGTATATAATTCCACATGTGTTAATTCATAGTTTTGATGCCTTCAGTGTGAATCTACAATTTTCATAGTCATGAAAATAAAGAAAACTCTTTGAATGAGAAGGTATGTCCCAACTTTCGGTCTGTACTGTATATATATATTTATTGAGAGCGAGAGAGAGAGATGAGAGAGAGAAAAAGAAAAAATCAGCACACATTAAACGCGGGTGCAATTCCTTGTGGGGGTAAATTTTAGTTAGGTATTGGTTTACATACACCAATAAAAATGTCCAATTCATCCCAAAGAATGTACTCTGCCGAAGAGGCATACGCCATCCTTGCCTCTGAAACGGAGTCTGCAAGTGAGGGAGAAGAGGATGCCACATTTCTCTAGTCCTCTACTCCATCATCATCGTCGTCTGGTGATGAGGGACCCTCAAGAAGACACCCCAGGAGAGATGAAGTAGCCCCCATTGATCCCCTTTGGACCACACCGCCTGAGGATTATGAGCCCAAATTCCTGAGTTTGTGGGAAACTTTGGAATTCAGATTGACTGCACGGGCTTCACAGAAATAGATTTTTTCAAAATATATTTCTCTGACGATCTCATAAATTTGATGGTGACCCAAACAAACTTGTACGCCCAGCAGTTTATTGCTCAAAACCTGACATCCTCGTATGCTAGACCCCTAGGTTGCACCCCTGTAAATGCAGCAGACATCATGAAGTTTTGGGGACTGTTCCTGCATATGGGCCTGGTAAAAAAACTAAATGAGACAATATTGGAGTTCAGTTGTACCACACTCCAATTTACAATATGGCCCACTCAAGATTTGAATCCATAAAAAAAAAAAAAAATTACCCAAATTTTGACTGTCTATTCAAAATAAGACCCCTCCTGGAGCACCTCAACTCAAAATTTATAGAGGTGTTGACCCCAGAAAAAGAAATTAGCATATACGAGTCCCTTGTAGATTTAAAGGAAGGGTTTAATGTTGCCAGTACCTACCCAGCAAGCGGGCACAGTACGGAATTTTTTTTTACAAGCTGTGCGAAAGTACTTCCGGGTACACCTACAGGTTCTGGGTTTATGAGGGGAAAGATTCCTGGATACAACCCCCTGAATGCCCCCCCATCCTAGGAGTTAATGGCAAGATTGTGTGGGACTTACTGCACCCACTGCTGGATAATCACCTCTATGTAGATAAATATTGCACCAGCATCCCCCTATTTATGTCGCTAAAAGCCCAAGGTACTGTGGCTTGTTGCACAGTGCAAAAAAAAATCTGAGAGGGCTCCCTAGATCCCTGGTAGGGCAACTACACTGAAAAGGTGACAGTAAGGCTCTCCGCCATGAGAACATGCTGGTGGTTAAGTACAAGGACAAGAGGGATGTCCTTGTACTAACCACCATTCACACAAACACCAGTTATCCTGCTCAAGTGCAACGTACCACTACCCCTGTCAATAAGCCAGACTGCATCCTTGATTACAACAGGCACATGGGAGGGGTTGATCTGTCCAATCAAGTTCTGAAGCCCTACAGTGCCATGCGTAAAACTAAGGTGTGGTACAAAAAGCTTGCCGTATACATTGTACAGATGGCTATGTACAATGCGTACATTTTACATCGAACTGTAGGCCACACAGGAACTTTCCTTCAGTTCCAAGAGGCGGTAATCAAGGCCCTAATTTTCCAAAGTCAGGAAGGGGAGGGCCCGAGTACTTCTGAAGGATATGGTGCCTGTGGTGTACCAGGACAACATTTCCCTGGTGAAGTGCCACAAACAGCAAAAAGGGGAAAGACCCAAAAAAGTGTGGTTTGTTACAAAAGAAGAATACGAAAGGACACCATTTATCAGTGCGACACCTGTCCTGATAAACCAGGCCTCAGCATGAAAGAATGCTTCCGAACCTACTACTCATCCATGGATTTTTAATTTCATCCTTTATGCACCCTGTAATATTTCCATATCTCTTGCATACCCACTTTCCAACAACCACTGCATAATCTTTTCTGGGAGAAACCTGTTTGGTAAAAAGTACCCTTTCCACCACTCAAATGTTCGTATGGGGGTGCTCTTTCCGAAATGGGGTCACTTCTTGGAGTTTTTCATTTCTGGGGACCTCAGGAAATATTTTTTAATATGACATGGCAGCTAAAATCCATGTCTGCCATCTCGGGGCTGCAAAATACATATTTTGCATTTTGCCTGTAGAGGCCTGCTGTGCGCCAATACAGCAGGCTACGAGCACATATGGGGTGTTCACGAAATAATGAGAAAATGGAGTATATATACTGGGGTGCATTTTCTCCTTTAACCCCTTGTGAAAGTGAAAAATTGGGGTCTGCTAGTAATTTTTCATTTTTACAAATGTGTGCTTTGAAATCCTCTCTCTAGTATTTCTGCCTTCTGTGAGACACCTGTTTGGTAAAAAGTACCCTTTCCACCACTTAAAATGTTCGTACGGGGTGCTCTTTCCGAAATGTTATTATTATTTTTTTCAGAGCCAAGCGTTTCCTAATTCTGTGAAACGCCTGATGGGTCTAAGTGCTCACTACACACCTTGAAATATTCCTCGAGGTCTGTAGTTTCTGGAATGGGGTCACTTTTTAGGGATTTCCACTCTAGGGGTACCCCAGGGTGTCTTTATATGCAACATAGTTCCTAAAAGCCAATCCTACAAAATCTGTCCTCCAAAAGCCCTACGGCGCTACTTCCCTTTTGGACCCTGCCATGCACCCATACATCATTTTATGAGCACAAATTGGGTGGTGGCATATTCGGGGGTAATGGGGAACAAAATATGGGGTGCATTTTGTCCTGTTACCCCTTGCAAAAGTGATTTTTTTTTTGTGTAAAGCAACTTTTTGGGGAAAAAAATGTCATTTTATCATTTTCACAGCCAAGCGTTTCCTAATTCTGTGAAACGCTTGATCGGTCAAAGTGCTCACTAAACACCTTGAAATATTCCTTGAGGGGTGTTGTTTCCAGAATGGGGTAACTTTTTTGGGGTTTCCACTCTAGGGTTACCTCAGGGTGTGTTCAATTGCAAGATGGAGCCTGTAAATTATTTCAGCGAAATCTGCCTTCCAGAAGCCATTTGGTGCTCCTTTCCTTCTGACCCCCGTGGTACGCCCATATAGCGGTACACAAGCAGATATGGGGTATTGCTGTAATCAGAACAAAATGGGCAATACATTAGGGGGTACATTTTCTCCAGTTCCCCCTTGTGAAAGGGAAGAATTTGGGCCTACATTTTATTTTTCTGGAAAAAAAAAATAATTTTTCATTTTCACAGCCAAGAGTTTCCTAATTCTGTGAAACGCCCGATGGGTCAAAGTGCTTACTATACACCTTGAAATCTTTCTTGAGGGATGTAGTTTCCAGAATGGGGTGACTTTTTGGGGGTTTCCACTGTAGGCCCATCTCTGGGTGTCTTCACATGCGACATAGCTCCCAATTACCATTCCAGCTAAATCCGCTCTCCAAGAGCCACATGCTCCTTCCACTCTGAAGCATGCTGTGCACCATACATCAGTTTCCGCGCACACATGTGGTGTTTCTGTAAACCCCAGATTCAGGGTAATAGATTATGAGTTTTTTTTGTGGTTCAAATTATTTTATTAGAAGAGCCAATATAGTAGCAATACAATGAAAACAGCCTGATTGCAAATCGAGGCTGTGTATACTTTCAGACAATCACAATACATGTACGCAGATTCATTGTAGTAAAATGAGTACCAGAATATAACTCGGGAATCCAGCTTCCATTGTAAAGAAATCACAAGATCCCAGTTACGGGAGAATATATGGATATAAAGCTCAAACGTAAACTACACAACAGAAGACGTATACTAGGACAAGACCACAGACGAACAGGAGGGAAGAGAGGGGGGGGGGGAACCCTGATAATACCAGCAGAGGTTTAAAGAACCGTGCGGAGCAAATCCTAGGCTTCACAGACCGTAAGTGAAGTACTCACTAGTATAGGCGCTGCTGATGGACCAGGTGAAGAAAATGACAACTGCATGACAGGTGTAATCCCCCTAGGGACTGGCGACACCTCTATTTGATTATGAGTTTTTTTTGGCTGTTATCCTTTTATGTGTTGAAGAAAAATAGATTGAAATTTAGAATCTGCTAAAAAAAAGTGAAATTTTGACATTTAATTCCAATTGTCCTATAATTCTCATGGAACACCTAAAGGGTTAACAAAGTTAGTCAAATCTGTTTTGAATACCTTGAGGGGTGTTGTTTCTAAAATGGGGTGATTTATGGGTGGTTTCTAATATGTAAGCCCCAGAAAGTGACTTCATAACTGAACTGGTCCTGAAAAATTTGGGTTTTGGAAATATTGTTAAAAATTTTAAGATTTGCTTCTAATCTTCTAAGCCTTCTAACTCCCAAAACTAACCAACTAACTAACTATCTATTATAAAAAAAGAGAAATTGAAATTTTGAAATTTGCTAATTTCTCTAAATTGTTGGTAAATTTGGTATTTTTTTTACTCATTTTTTCCACTGTCATAAAGTACGATATGTGACGAGAAAACAATCTCAGAATGGCCTGTATAAGTAAAAGCATTTTAAAGTTATTACCACATAAAGTGACACATGTCAGATTTTCAAAAAATGGCCTGGGCAGGACGGTGAAAACAGGGGTTAAATTGCTGCCACCATACACAATAGTCCTTGAAAGGACTTTTGGGTCTTTGAAACATTTCAAAACTGAATAAATTGTGCTCACAAACTCCCTACCTTATCTCAAGAAAATATCACAAAAGTCCGAATTCGTGGTATCACAATGGTTTTACCGCTGCGGGTCCCAGAAGTGAAGTGGGCTCAATTCACAATATCAGTATGCATTTTTTGGGGTCTGCACGATTTTTCACTAGTTCCTCCTAATTATGCAAGCACTAGTGGGATGCCGTATTCTCCAAATATTCCTCTTTCCACTACAGCTCCTGTAGGAAAAGCGCACCAATAGTGTAGCACTGTATATGCTCCTCGCCTGTACTTTTCCCTATTATACTCCCAAGGGCAGGTGGAAATCAGGGCACCTCAGACACTATGGACACAATAGACCATTCCATCCAACTACAATTCCTCTGATGTTGTTTTTCCTCTATGGGTCTATGTAACATAAAAGCTCCAACAGTGAAGAGCCGCTATTCAAAAGATAAAACTATTTTTATTATACTCACAAATGTAGAATGGACACATAAGCGGATACAACAAATAGCAGCCTATTGCTTCTGCCCAACCTGGGTTTTGCACCAAAGCTTCATCAGGGGCGTAAACCTAAAATCCCACATGCCATCTTTAAATACCCCCTCCCTTCCCCCATCTCCACCTAAAACACTAAAAAGACAATAATAATCTTCATAAGTCTTCCTCTCTCCTTTTAAGACCAACTATCCACATTTTTTTTTTTATGCAGCAATACCCCGTGAGATTCAGGGCCCTTCTTTATGTTTCGAATGTGCTCCTGCACCCGAACTTTGAGCTTCCTAGTTGTTCGGCCCACATACTGGAGGCCACACGGGCACTCCAGCATGTAAACCACTCTCTTAACTTTAAAGTCCTTATTTCTTACGTTTGAATATACTCTTGACACATACCTGCCTTTTTTAATTCTATTTTTACATGGAGGGCAGAAACCGCACCATGTGAACTTCTCTTGTCCTTTCTCCTTACCTTCCAATAGGATAGCACTATGGACCAAATGATTAAGAGATTTGGGTGCTGTTCTAAAGATAATGTCTGGACAATCATGTATTTCTTTCCCTAGCACAGGGTCATTTTTGAGTACTCCCTAGTTCTTTTTAATGCGTTCTTCACCAGTCCAGCTTGTATGGTATATTGAGTTATAAAAGAATATCTAAAATCCTTCTTTTTAACCCCCTCTTTTTTGCTTTATTGCCACCTTTTTCTATTTCCTGGCTACATATACGAAGATCTTCCCTCTTGTAACCTTTTTCCATAAACCTATCTTGTAGCACCATACTCTGTTCTTTAAAGGTAGTTACATCCGTACAATTCCAATAAATTCTTTTAATTTGGCCTTTTGGAATATTTCTCAACCAGGGCTTATGATGGGAGCTTTGTATATCTATGTACCCATTTACGTCTGTTTCTTTAAAAAACGTTTTAGTCTTAAATCTTCCATCCTCGACAAATATGGTTAGATCCAGGAAATGGATGGCCTTATTGCTGATACTACTGGTGAATTTTAAATTCCAATAGTTTATATTGAGATTACCAATGAACATTTCCAAACCTTCTTTACTTCCCTCCCACACTAGCAGACAGTCATCAATATATCTTCGCCATACTTTTAAAGTCCCCCACTGCTTACATTTGGAAAGGATTGGGTCAATGTTCCTTTTTTCCCATGCTGTCATGAAAATATTTGCGAAACTGGGGTCGTACCGATCCTCTGCAACTAAAATTCTCTATTAAACCAGAAATAATTGTGAGTCAAACAGTACTCAATACATTCGATAATACAATTCCCTTGTAGTGTAGACATATTTGGATCTATATCTAGTTCTTCCTTGACTGCATTCCAGCCCAAATCCTTGGGGATGATGGTATATAAGGAGGTGACATCAGCTGTCGCCAGCGACACATTGTCACCACATAGTCCCAGTTAATTTATTAATTTGATAGTGCTCTCAGTATCTTTTAAATAGGACGGTGCCTTCACCACAAATCGTTGCATTTCTGGACTGGGTTTCTCTTTAATAGAAGGTAGGTTTCCCTGTCCCCCAATAGTCTCTTTAATTCAGCCTCATATTTTATTTTGTCCATTATCACCCATATATGGGTTGCATCAGAAGGGGCATAGATGCCCGTGATAAGAACATAGTCCTACCACTTTACAAATCATTAGTCAGACCACACATGGAGTACTGTGTACAGTTCTGGGCTCCTGTAAACAAGGCAGACATAGCAGAGCTGGAGAAGGTCCAGAGGAGGGCAACTAAAGTAATAACTGGAATTGGGCAACTACAGTACCCTGAAAGATTATTAAAATTAGGGCTATTCACTTTAGAAAAAAGACGACTGAGGGGAGATCTAATTAATATGTATAAATATATCAGGGGTCAGTACAGAGATCTATCCCATCATCTATTTATCCCCAGGACTGTGACTGTGACGAGGGGATATCCTCTGCGTCTGGAGGAAAGAAGGTTTGTACACAAACATAGAAAAGGATTCTTTACGGTAAGAGCAGTGAGACTATGGAACTCTCTGCCTGAGGAGGTGGTGATGGTGAGTACAATAAAGGAATTCAAGAGGGGCCTGGATGTATTTCTGGAGTGTAATAATATTACAGGCTATAGCTACTAGAGAGGGATCGTTGATGCAGGGAGTTATTCTGATTGCCTGATTGGAGTCGGGAAGGAATTTTTTATTCCCCTAAAGTGGGGAAAATTGGCTTCTACCTCACAGTTTTTTTTTTTTGCCTTCCTCTGGATCAACTTGCAGGATGACAGGCCGAACTGGATGGACAAATGTCTTTTTTCGGCCTTGTGTACTATGTTACTATGTTACCACCACCCCTCCCTTATCTGTCTTGTTTTTTTTCTAAATTATCAAGTGCCAGTTTGTCTTCCCTTGTTAAATTATACTTCCCCGGTTTCACATCTATATTCTCTATTGCTCTTAATTCCCCCCTCTTAAATGCTTCAATGCACTTGTTATTTTTATTTTTGGCACAAAACATAGATTTTTCATGTAACTGTGTGTGAATTATGCCATTACTTGGTTTGCCATTACCTGAGTTTTTTAGTGCCGGGTTTGATTATTCACAAAATATTTTACCAAATTAAATTTTCTGATGTATTGGTGGACGTCCAAAAAGGCCTCAAATTCAAACTTAAGGCCTCTCCCGAGTACCCTTGTTTCTTGTTCTTAGAGAGTATGGCTACATTGAAGATACCTGTCTCTCCTCTTTGCTTTTTTGGGGGTTCTGGCCTGTGTTTAATTCCTCCCCTTTTTCCTCTATATGTCCCCGTTTCTGTGGTGTTCCTCTTAATAATGTCTCTTCTCCCTTTCTTTCTATCTTTTCATTTCTCTGTATCCCTTCCATTCCTTGTTGGGGAAAATTCTGTTTTTCTGGAGCTGTCTCTCTTTGATTATGTTGCTGTACTTCATTATCTCTCCTAACATAATCTCCTCCATATTCCCTATATCCCCTCTGCTGATATTCCCTTCCTCCTCTGCATTGTTCATATCTAAATTGGCCCTGTTGGTGCGTGTTCACATTCCCATATTGTGGACGGTACTGTTCAAAATGTGGTCTCCATCCAGAATAGGAACAAAATTCCTATTCTGTTGATAAGAACCTTCCTGTCTAAAACCACCGTTAGATCTAAAATTGGGCCGATATTGACCCCCGTAGGTACTCATCTGGGGTCTATATTTATGCCCTTGATATTCTTCTTTTTGTGGTACAAAATTTCACCCATTCCTCCGTGTGTCATAAAATGGTCTGTGAATCTGGTTTCAAGCATCTCCCCTACATACTCCTGTGCTTGCATTGCAATCCTCTGGTTCTACTTTTTAAATTTTTTACTTTTTATTCATTTTTCCCTTTCCATTTATAAATCCTTCACATACTTTAATATATTTTTTTCTGCTTCTTACTTTTTACCTTCATTTCAATTTTTTCCAAGTTTGTTTTACACCTGATGCTTAAATCTATATACTCTTTCTATACTTTAAATGGTTCTAATAATAGTTGCAATCTCTCCATATTTTTACTAATACTTTTTAATGTATTTTTCCAAATACCTATCATAAATCTCATCACTCGAAAACCACAGTCATTCATCAGGTTTTCCCAATTTCTAAAATCATCTGCTTCATCAGAATTTAGTGGCAGATGCCACCTTAGACCTTCTGGGATTTTGTCCTCTGATATTTTTCTAGAGACAATATATCCCATGAAGTTCTAATTTCCTTAACCAGAGCTCTTTCTAATTCCTTAAACATATCCTCCAACTTCTTCTCTTTCTTATTAATATCTTTTGCAGAAAAGACAGAAAGGGTTAACATTTATGGGGATGGAAGTAGTGAAAAGCAATTGGAGAGGAGGGAATATCGTAGCAAAGATAGATCAGTGCGAAGTCAAATGCATTTACGAATTAGACACATTTCAACCAACGGGTCTTAATGTGGAATTCAATCTCACACACTGTCTTGTGGATAGAATGAAGACTATAGAAGCAAAGTTTCTCCACACCAAGGAAGATCCCGCAAATACATACCTTGTAGCTAGGTAGGAGTTACGTCACCTATGGCTGAGACTAGAGCTGGACTCCTCATGAATGAATGATGGAGTAAGCTGGAGAGGGTGTGTGTGCCGGCTGGTATAGGATAGGTTAGAATAGGACAAGTGACCTTGACTGGTGTGTTTAACCTGTGGGAATGAATGAAAGTAAAGGAACATGTGATCTGGACCGATGCGTACAACAGAATATTCGTGGATGGATGAAAGGAATAATTAGAGAAATTGCAGTTTTTAGACAAGAGATTAATGTGGATAGTTGGTCTTAAAAGGAGAGAGGAAGAATTATGAAGAATATTGTCTTTTTAGTGTTTTAGGTGGAGATGGGGGAAGGGAGGAGGTATTTAAAGACGGCATGTGGGATTTTAGGTTATGCCCCTGATGAAGCTTTGGAGTGAAATCCAGGTTGGGCAGGAGCAATAGGCTGCTATTTGTTGTATCCGCTTATGTGTCCATCTACATTTGTGAGTATAATAAAAATAGTTTTATCTTTTGAATAGCAGCTCTTCACTGTTGGAGCTTTTATGTTACATAGAACCGTAAAGGAAAAAGAACATCGGAGGAATTGTAGTTGGATGGAATAGTCTATTGTGTCCATTGTGTCTGAGGTGCCCTATTTCCACCTGCCCCTGTGAGTATAATAGGGAAAAGTGCAGGTGAGGAACATATACAGTGCTACACTATTGGTGTGCTTTTCCTACAGGAGCTGTAGTGGAATGAGGAATATTTGGAGAATACAGTATCCCACTCGTTCTTGCGTAATTGGAACATCCGACGGAGAGAGGAGGAACTAGTGAAAAATAGCATGGACCCGAAAAAATGCATCCCTACACTATCTGTCCCTTCCTAAGCGCAGCTCTCCCTGACTCGCAATGAGCCAGACCCACATCATCGGGTGCTATATAGCTACTGGCCTTACAGTGATGGCAGTACTTACCTGCATGTTTATTTGATGCTTAGCAGCCGCGAAATGTGCGGGGGGGTGACTCAAGCATGGCTCGAGATGAACAGGTATCCAGCCGAGCATGCTCGCTTACACTATTGGGCAGATCTGGTAGTGTGCGAGCAGTTTTGGTGGATCTACAGTAACAATATCAAGAAAGGGAGCTCACTGAAATATAGCTGGGGCTGCTATACCACTTAGCTGCTTATTCAATAAATAATAAATAGCCGGCTTTTTATATCTAATATATCCACATTTTATACTATATATTTTATACTATAGCTTATGTTTATTTTTATGTAGTGTTTTTATATAAGTTTATGGTATTTTATATACATTCTGGAAAATAAATGTGGATATATTAGATATAAAAAGCCGGCCATTTATTCATTTTGGTGGATCTGTCAGACAAATGAAGGGCACAGGCTCAGGTGAGGCGTGCGGGGTACGGGTAGCTTGACAAGAGGCATATCGCGCAGAGTATACCAGTGTAAGCTGGGTCCCTTTCATGGCTGGAGCCCTCATGTAGTTGGCAACTTCTGCCAGACTAGTCTATCGGCGTTGGTGATGAGGGTACTGTCTCTTCAGAGTGCTGCTCCCGATGTGCAGTTGGGATGTGCGGGTAGGATGCGTGTCCTGGCAGCTACCATCATCCATCAACATATCCACGTAATCCTGCCAGCTGGACATCTTCAGTGGGTGGGACACTGACAGGGGAAATAATCTGCCTCAAATACTAATACTGAGAAATACTAGCATATGAAACTGCAGTTCCCTGCGCCATCTGCTGTTTACAAACCCAAATTGCACCCTGAATTTTCTCACTTATCTTTTTACACGCTTCATTAGCTACTGAAACAGGATATCACTCTGTGCTCACGCGATTCTACTGTGATCGCTAGCACCGCTACATCTGTAGTTGATATCACTAAACTATTGTTTAAGAAACAGTTGATATTGAGGTGCCAATTTATCCTAACCCTGATGAGGAATTTCAGAAACTTTTATTTGTTTTTGGATGGATGAACTTATATAACAATTGTCCTTGCAGTATTCAGAAGGAAATTTAACAGACCCTTATTCCCAGTTTCCTAAAATAACTGGAAACTTGGGAGAAGAAATCAAATGAAAATTAATAGTTTCATGATGATCAGGTTCAATACAGATTCCAAGTTCAATTGTCTCATGAGTTACAGGTCCAGATGCTAAAGGTGATCCATCAACAGTTTTCATATCAATTGGCATGGATTTTACGGGTACTTAAATCTGAGCCTGAGTTGCTCATATCCAGAAGTTGTTTTTGAAGTTCAATTATTTCTTGTTGTTTCTATATTCATGTACTGCGCGATGCACTCCCTACCCACCTTCACTGTCTGTCAGTGCCCAAGAACACACAATATACAGTAGCTATCTTCATATTGGTAATTACCTGTTTCTGAGTTCTTGTCTATTCGGCTGTATATCCTGTGTCTTTTTTGGGAGGGGATTTGGGAGGCTAAACTTTATTACTTTTACTTATAATGAGCTTGCCCCGGCCGACGGCACAGCTCTGTTTTAAAAGCATGCTCGCTCATGCTCACACGGAGCGCGGTGTGACGTCACAGTAAGAGCTACGGATAGCTAGGAGGACCAAAGTTGCTCCAACGTGTTTCAAATTAAATGTTACTCTTCGTCGGGGATGCTAGTTCGGTCTCCTAGTGTTGTTTATATAGGTCCATATCTCCTCCTTCATTTAACCCCCTCATATCTTTTGCACTTTGATTTTCATTCATTCAAAGGCGAACAGCTCGATTTCTGAGTTCAATCCCGATGGTACTAGTGTTTTCAGATTGAAGATCCAGCGGGTCTCTGCTCTGGACATTATTTTAATGGAATGCCCCCTCTTTTATCTTTATTAACCATCTCTATTCCACTGAATGTAGTACCATTACTATTTCTCCCATGTTTCACTTTGTAGTGTCTTAAAAAAGGATGACCTTCGTATTTTCTCCGAATATTATAGATATGCTCCCCTATTCTCTTACTTGGGGTTCTTTTTGTACTACCTATATATAGTTTTTTACATGGGCATATTATTGAATAAATGACCCCCTGGCTTCTGCAAGTGATGTGGTCTCGTATCTTATATGTTGCCAAGGTTGCTGTCCATTCATTTTTTATTTGCATATCCGTATGTTGTTTCCTACTTATTTTCAATTTTTTACACGCCCCACATGCGCCGCATGGGAAACAGCCTGCTTGTGGTTTTACTCTTGTACCCCCACTTATTGTCTGACTCTCGCTCTTTTTGCTTACACATTTATTTGTGGGGGCTACTAGACTGCCCACATTTCTTGCCTTTCTATATATGAATTTGGGGTTATTTGGGATATGATCCCCCTATTATTTTATGTATTTATTATTTTATCTTCTTTCAGTGTCTCCCAGTGTTTTTGGATGATCTTCCTCAATATTCCTGTCTGGCCATTATATTGCGTGATGATCGGCGGTATTTCAAAAGGCTCTCCCTCTTTATTATTATTCTCCTGTTTTTTGATCTTTTTGTTCAGACAGTGAAGGTGGACAGGGAGTGCATCGCGCAGTACCTGAATATAGAATATATGTGTAACTTGTGAATAGCAGCAGTGGCAATATCGCTGCAGTACCGCAGCATTAGTAACTGCGAGTGCAAGTGCCTGTGTAATAGAAATAAGGAGTATTTCTTGTTGTTGTTCCAGCACCAGGGTTTGTAACTTAGAAAATGTTTCTTTGTAAGTAGAATCAAATTTTTGAAGCTCAGCCACTTGTTGCCTCAAGGTGGTCACAGCAGTCTCCATTTTTGGGTGGGATTATTCTGTAACGGTCCAGGTCTGGTTTGGAGTCTTTTATTGTGACTACTTGGGAGGAAGGAGGAAGCCAGTGGTCGATGCACAGGATAAGCGTTAGTATTAGAGGAGTAGGCAAATACCGTAGTCAGGAGGAAGCCAGTGGTTGATGCACAGGATGAGCATATCTTGATTACAGGCTGAGAGCACAATAATCTCGCAAAGCAGGAAGTGCAAGGCTGGGTTTAAATAGGTTGTCCAATCAGGAAACAAGGTGGAGCAAATCAGAAAGGCGGGAACAGAACAAGAGGCACAGGGAACTAGGCTTTAGATCAGCACAGGAGCGGTCCGGAAAGCTGAATAGCTCAGTTGGAAGAGCAGCTGCCTAGGTTCAAGTCCTGACACCACCCTACCTCCAAGTAAAGAACCATAATGTTCAACAGTATTCTGCATAAATCAACAAATATGTTAATATTCAGTAAGTACAATAAATGCAGAGTGTTCATTTGATAGATAAACCTTTTACATATGCATGGAGTCCCCTGCCCCCCCCCCCCCCCCCCTATTGCAAACCCCTCCTCATGGCAGGCCAAATGCTGACTCTTCTCACACAACTCATCACCAGGAATAATCTTTTCACTATCTTCTGTAGTGTGTCATGGGCCTTAATTGCCTATTCTTAGTCTAAAAAAAGAAGGCAGCCCACTGGGAGATGGCAGTGTTGACAGAGAGAATACAAATGAAAGGCTTCTCTGCGATTGCAAGATGGAGCAGCAGGAGGAATGCTGTGACCCCTGGCTCCAAAACATGGTGTCAAACTCAGAGGTGACCTTTATGTCATCCTGCCGTGACTGAGAGGAGGAATGAGCCATCCAATCCACAATCTCATCCTCCTTGTCCTCAATAATAATGTTGCCTTTTCAGAAGCCAGAGAGAACTGTGGTCTATTACTACTACTGGATGGATGGTACTGCTACCCACATTCTAATTCTGGGAGGATGAGGCATGGGTTTTCATTTTGCACTCTTCTATTTTTCTGAAATTGTATTATGATTATTATACTAAATAATAAGTCAAAGGTTTTATTAACCCCTTAACGCCCAGCACGGTAATTGTGCAGAGCAAATGGACGTGACTTAACGTCCAGCGCCGTACATGTACGGCGCGCTGATCGGGCGGGTGCAGGAGCTGCACCTTCCTGATCTGCGGCAGGGTTCCTGCAGTCAGTGATAGCCGGACCCTTGCTGTATGCGCTGGCCTCAGTGAAATCACCGTTGCCGGCGCATTAAACCTTGCACTGCCATAGTCAGTGCTGACCGGGGCACCTGCGGGCTTCAGACATGTGCAGGGTGTCCATTGGGTCCCTGTGTGCTGTGACGGGGACCAGATGGCAAGGAAGGTAGCCCGATGCCTTCCTTAGGCATTGTGGCTGCCTTCCGGGAGAGCCTGTGAGCTCCAGCCCCCTGGAGCTCACAGTAAAGCAGGGTGAAGTGTATTACAGTGTGTAATACACTTACAGCAAATGCACCATAATACAGAAGTATTATTATGAATTGTAAAGGGGATCAGACCCATAAAAAAAAGGAAAAAAAAGTTTAAAAAATAAACTTTTACAAAAAAATTAAAATTTCAAGTAAAAAAAAACATCCTTTTCCCAAAATAAAGTAAAAATAATTGTAAAAAATTGGGCAATAGACATATTAGGTATCGCCGTGTCCATATTGACTAGCTCTATAAAAATATCACATGACTATATTAAAAAAACATTTTTTGTCACCTTACATCACTAAAAGTGCAACATCAAGCGATCAAAAAGGCATATGCCCCCCCCCCCAAATAGTACCAATCTAACGGTCACCTCATCCCACAAAAAATGAGCCCCTAGCTAAGACAATCGCCCCAAAAAAATAAAAAATATGGCTCAGACTATGGAGACACTAAAACATGATTTTTTTTTGTTTCATAAATGCTTTTATTGTGTTAAATAAAAAATTAAAAAAGGTTGACATATTAGGTATCACTTCTTCCGTAACAATTTGCTCTATAAAAAATACCACATGACCTAACCCCTCAGGTTAACACCGTAAAAAAATAAATAGTGTCAAAAAAGCAATTTTTCCTTTTGTTTCAAAAATGATATCATTGTGTAAAACTAAAATAAATAAAAAGTATACATATTGGGTATTGCCATGTCCGTAACGACCTTCTCTATAAAAATACCACATGACCTAACCCCTCAGGTGAACACCGTAAAAAAAAAAAAAAAAAAAGGTGTCAGTCATTTTTTTCACCTTACATCACAAAAAGTGTAATAGCAAGTGATCAAAAAGTCATGTGCACCACAAAATATTGCCAATCAAGCCATCATCTTATCCCTCAAAAATTATACCTTACCCAAGATAATATCCTACCCAAGACTATGGAGACACTAAAGCATGATTATTTTTTGTTTCAAAAATTATATTATTGTGTAAAACTTAAATAAATAAAAAAAGTATACATATTAGGTATCGCTGCTTCCGTAACAACCTGCTCTATAAAAATACCACATGATCTACCTGTCAGATGAATGTTGTAACTAACAAAAAATAAAAATAGTGCCAAAACATCTATTTTTTGTTACCTTGCCTCACAAAAAGTATTATTGAGGACAAATGGGGTAATTTGTTGGGAGTTTCTACTCTATGGGTATATCAGGGGGTCTTCAAATGTGACATGGCAGTTTACAACCACATATGGGGTGTTTCTGTAAACGACAGAATCAAGGCAATAAATATTGAGTTTTGTTTGACTGTTAACCCTTGCTTTGTTACTGGAAAAAGTGGATTAAAATGAAAAATCTGCCAAAAAAGCATGTTCCATTAATTCTTGTGGAACACCTAAAGGGTTAACAAAGTTTGTAAAAATCAGTTTTGAATACCTTGAGGGGTTTAGTCTCTAAAATGTGGTCATTTTTGGGTAGTTTCTATTATGTAAGCCTCACAAAGTGACCTCAGACCTGAACTGGTCCTTAAAAAGTGGGGTTTGGAAATTTTCAGAAAAATTTCAAGAATTGCTTCTAAACTTCTAAGGCTTCTAACATCCCCCAAAAATAAAATGACATTCACAAAATTATCCAAACATCAAGTAGACATATGGGGAATGTAAAGTAATAACTATTTTTGGAGTTATTACTATCCATTATAAAAGTAGAGAAATAGAAATTTGCTCATTTGCAATTTTTTTTATTTTTGGTAAATTTTTATTTTTTATAAATCAAAATGACATTTTTTCACTCAATTTTACCACTGTCATGAAGTACAATATGTGACGAGAAAACAATCTCAGATTGGTCTGGATAAGTAAAAGCGTTTTAAAGTTATCACCACATAAAGTGACACATGTGAGATTTGCTAAAAATGTGGAAAATGTGCGGGTGCGTTGCGGGAACACCCGCAATTTTTCTGCGTGAGTGCAAAACATTGTAATGCGTTTTGCACTCGCGTGAGAATAATCGCGCGTGTCTGGTACCCAAACCCGAACTTCTTCACAGAAGTTCGGGCTTGGGATCGATGTTCTGCAGATTGTATTATTTTCCCTTATAACATGGTTATAAGGGAAAATAATAGCATTCTGAATACAGAATGCATAGAAAAATTGCTCTCGTAGCCAGCATCTCCTTCTGTCTTCATCTTAGCTTTTCATAGCAACAAGGACCTTTGGTGACGTCACAGTCATCACATGATCCATCACCATGGTAAAAGATCATGTGATGACTGTGACGCCTTTCTCCCTTGTGGTTTTCCCCGCCAACATTGACAGTAAAATGGTGCTGCGCTCTGTTTTACGTGATTCGTCTGAAACAAATCCAAAATCTTTGGAATCGTTTTGTGGTAACGTTTTTGTGAAATTTGTAATGAATCTTATTTATTTATAATCAATTCGCTCATACTTTAGACCCTTTCACTTTTTTCAGATTTTAGTATGTTGGGGCCTTGTGCTGAAATAAAAAGAAAATCAAAATTTTCCCATTGTGTTGCACTCAATACCCCATAATGCCAAAGTGAAAACAGATTGTTCTGAATTTAGCAAATTAGTTGAAATAATAAAACTAAAATATTGCATTGACATACAAGTAAGTATTAAGTATTACCCTTTACTTAGTACGTAGTTGAAGCAACTTTGGCAGCGATTATAGCCTCCAGTTTTCGTAGGTATGATTCAACAATGATTGGACTTTTGCCATTCTTCTCTGCAGATCCTCTGTCTCGTTGGATGGAGACCGTGCATTGTTAGCTGCAAAACCATATATAGACAGTGGTGTGTCTTTCCAAATTATGTCCAATCAACTGAATCTACCACAGGGGGACTTGATATACCCCAAAGATGATCAAGATAAATTCAAGGGCCCCAGAGCTAAATTTCAAATGTCAAGTGTCCATGTAAAATTTTTGTTTTTCCTTTTCAATAAATTAGCATCTAACATTTTGTTCATGTTGATGGGCTATTGAGTGCAGCTTGATGGGGAAACATGCATTTTTTACTTTAGCATAAGGTGTTAACTTAATAAAATGTGAAAAAGTAAAAGGGTTTGAAGGATTTCCGAATGCATTGCTAGAGTGACTATTTACATTAACAGTAACTCACACAATGTTTTACAGAAATTTTATTTTATTTTATTTAAAATGGTTTAAATATATGAAAAAACAGATATAAAGATTTTTTAAACCATATAAAACAACTATAGCTGCTAAACTCACATGTGTCATGACTTGATGGCTGATAAGGTACGTGCAATTTTCCTGTCGGGTATCCTTTCTGTGTTTCTGACCTGTAATGTAAAAAAAATTGCATGAGCTGGAGCTACTATCCACAACTGATTGTCAAAACCTTATTTTGCCACCCTCCTTGACTCCACCTATTGACCACACCCTTTGGCCCGCCTCTTTTTTGTTGGCCACCTATTTATACTAGCTATGAATTATAACTAGCTATGTTTCTTCATTTTCTATTCTGTTTTTGTTTTGATTTGTTTTGCCATGTGAAATGTAAAAATGTCCACATATTCGTAAATCAAAATTCCAAAAGCAGCCAAGAGCTTGTTTAGTATGCCTTTTTTAATTGTCAAATAAATAAATATGATTTTGTTTTAAAAAATTACCTTAATGGAAAAAATCCTTTTTTTTCTTCCCTTTTAATGATTTCTTGTTGAATTCTTATTAACATTCTAAAAAGAAAAAAGATGGATGGGATTGTTAAAGGACATTTAAAATAATTTTCTTTGCTTCCCCATCCACCCTCCTCCACACACACCTTTTACTGTGTTTTAAAATCCAAGGATAAAATGTTATTGTCAACATTTAGTACTGTGAGTGCACATATTGTGCAAATTGGCATGATTTGGCAGATCTAGTTTTTAGAAAAATCACTGTGAAGGGGTATGGCATCTCAGGAAAGTAGTCAAAGATGCAACGTGTTGCTCCATGATTGCACCACATAATTCTGTTATAAAATTTGGGTGCAAAGTGAGGCAACCAAGATTTGGTATAAAGTTAGCCAAAAGTGTCTAGTCATACACCAAATTTATCATCTGTCATAAGCATTTGTGATGAACTTGGCGCCTGTCTAGACATACTGTCAAAGGGAGTAATTTATCAAGCACACTGCTAGAAAAGTGTAGTGATTTTGCCTATTTTGTTTTTTTATAAAAATGTCTTCAAACTAAGCAGCCATGCCAAACAGACAAAAAGTTGTGTATTGATACATTACACCACCTACAGGATTAGTAAATCTGCCCCTATTACTTTTCAAGTGTTTTTATATGCATTTTTGCGGCATTTATTTTTATAGAACATGCTGTGTTAAGTTAAGACACTTTCTCATAAGACTTTACCTTGTAATCCAAAACACAGATACTGACTCTGAAATTCACACAACACTGCTCTTTGGCCCTAAATCTGGTCTGGTCCAGGCAATAATCATCATCTCCTGTGGATCTCTTTCTAGAGTGAGAGTTTTTTTCTATAGTTGGTTGCAAGCTTACTGGAATCCCTCGCAAGAAATCTTCTGCCATTAACCAGGTGTTATTTGCTGGCATTCTTCCTTTGCTATAGTGGTATGAGACTGGCACATCTGATCTGTATTTAGCTAGCTCTTCTCATATTTTTGGGTGAGGAGGGTGCTCAAAGTTGGGGGGTTGGGACTGTGTTTTTACTTCATTGTAGGGCACTTCTGTTTTTTCCCCTTTTTCTTTTAATCCTACTGTGATGAATATCGTACTCTGACTGACGTTGGATGTCAAATACGTAGAGCCAGCGAGACACAGTATGGTCACTAGTTACCAAGGCGTGACGTTACGCCCTCCTGGAGGAGCAGGTAAGGTCAGCTTTATACAGTTTACACAGACAACCCCTTTCCACGCGGGCACAGAGAGGCAACAAGCTGAGAGCCTTTTCACTGCCCCAGTGAAACAGCGCTTTCTCAGCCCGGCTATGCTGCCACCAGCTTCTCGTTTGATATAAGCCCGGTCTGCTAATGGGATTATATAGGTTGAAAAACTAGATACTAGAGGTATAAAGGCCGAGAACAGATAACCGAAAAGGGTTAGCCACCGAGGCTGCCGTTTACCGAAGCAGAACACTTTTAGGGTGGTCAAATTCTTTTACACTTAATTCGATACCTCAATCAGTAGTTGTGGAGTTGGTCTGAAATAGCGGACTGATACTACACACTTTAGGGTGAGTTCACACTTCTGTTATTTGATCAGTTATTACCATCATTTTTATGTGAGCCAAAACCGTGAAGCCTAATGTAGAGATCTGCACCTGATCTGTGTTTTTGACCCAAACCTTGTTTGATACTACACATTTTAGGGTGTTCTTTTACACTTAATTTGAAGCGTCAATCAGTAGTTGCGGAGTTGGCATGAAATTGCAGCCTGATCTTTTACCCATGCAGTTAATGTTACAGTACAGTATGTCCGACAGACAGGTGAGGAGGAGAGATCCGCTGCTTCTTCCGATAGGTGGGCAAGTAGCGACTATGAGAGTCGCATGGGAGCTACTGTTGCGAGAGGTCAGGCACATGGCCATTAGACTGGTGAAGGTGACATCAGTGACGTGCAGACAGTGGCGGATCATCATGAGAAGAGGTGGCATCGTGGCCATGAGTCAGCAGGGTGGCAGCAGTGTGAGATCTGTAGCCAAACGTTCCCGGGGTAGACCGCCTGCTACTCAGGAGCCTACCTGCCTGGAAAGAATTAGCGGTGCATGGGTCCATGGAGTTAGTGATAGCATGCAGTCAGCATGTAGTGGGGGGGGAATGCCATACTTGGCGGTGTGGGAATTTTTCATCAAGCCACCGGAGGACGATCAGCATGGCCCACTCTGAGATTGGGCCACTGTGCTGATGACTCATGTGATTCCTCATGCGATTCCCACCCTCATGTGTTTCTAACACTCACCACTCTTTGACTGGGCCACTGTGTTGATGATTTATGCGATTCCCACCCTGACCACTCTGACTAAGTCACTGTGCTAACGACTCATGCGATTTCCATCCTCACCACTTTGTGACTTTATTATATATAGGGGAACACTTGGGGGAAGGTAAAACCCAAGAACGCATCCTGCATAGATTCTATTGGCTTAGGTGTTACAAGGAAATAGCAGACTATTGCCAGTCGTGTCCCACCTGCCAGTTAACAGCCCCTGTCATTTATTTCAAAAGTCCCTTGGTCCCTCTGCCAATCATTGAAGCCCCATTTGAACGGATTATAATGGATCTCGTAGGTCCCCTAGTAAAGTCAGCTAGAGGTCAGCAGTATATTTTGGTGGTAGTAGACTATGCCACCAGATACCCGGAAACAGTCCCTTTAAGGAATACCTCGTCAAAAAACATAGCGAGAGAGTTGTTCCAGATGTTTGCCAAAACAGGTATACCTAAAGCGATATTAACTGATCAGGGAATACCATTCATGTCTAAGGTCATGAAAGAGTTGTATCGGATGTTGAAAATTAAACAACTGCGAACATCAGTATATCATCCGCAGACAGATGGTCTAGTACAGTGGTGGGCAAACTTTTTTGTCAACTGAGCCAAATATCGCCAAAACCACGATAGATTTTTTTTCGAGAGCCACATTTTTAAAACCTAAAATATTGCATCAACAGTACCAGTGAGGACTATTAGGGCTCATGCACACGACCATGTACCCACCGTTGCCGTATTGCAGGCCGCATATGGCGGGTCCGCAATACATGGGCACTGGCCGTATGCAGCCCGCATCAAGGACCTATTCACTTCAATGGGTCCAGGATCTGGGATGTATGTGCTTCCGTGGTGCTTCTGGCTGTGCCTCTGCACCGCAAAAAAGTTGTGCATGCACTACTTTTTTGTGTGCAGCCCGCATCATGGACCCATTCACTTCAGCATGCGGTACTTTTTTGCGGTGCAGGCAGTCGGATGCGGATTGCGAACCCCAATGGGTCCGCGATCCTTATGCAGCTGCCCCATGGTCTGTGTCTGTGCATTGCGGACCGCTATTTGCGGTCCGCAGCACAGGCACGGCGCCCTTACATTCGTGGGCATGAGCCCAGAGTGTGTTTTTACATACTTTTATATGTACTTTCTTTTATTTGGATCTTGATTATTATTTCATTTTATCTTCATTTTTCACTTTTATTAAACTTGTCTGCAGATGTGGATGTAATGTGGATGATGCACTTATGGGGGATGTAATGTGGATCACGCACTTATGGGGGATGTAATTTGGTTGACGCACTTATGGGGGATATCTGTGGATGACGCACTCATGGGGGATATCTGTGGATGACGCACTCATGGGGGATATCTGTGGATGACTCACTCATGGGGGATATCTGTGGATGACGCACTCATGGGGGATATCTGTGGATGACGCACTCATGGGGGATATCTGTGGATGACACATATATAGCAGAAGATGCTATATATGTGTCATCCACAGATATCCCCCATAAGTGCCCTCCACAGATATCCCCCATAAGTGCCTTCTAGTAAGTAAAGTAATGTATTAGTGGGGGGAAGGAAGGAGGCAGGGACACTTGCGGCGGGGCCGGTGCAGTGCCTGGCGCTGTGCACACACCGGGGTCAGCTCCTACCTTTCTGCTGCAGGACATTTCACTCCTCCTGAGCGGCGGCCTCTTCACCACTCCTCACATGGCCGGCAGTGGGCAGCCGAACTAGAGCGCCGCTGCCCGCCCTTCTGCTGCTGTGCGCAGCGTGACATCTCTCCCTCCGTCATGCGCCTCCTGCCCTGCCTGCCTGCTTCATTCATAAAGTGGAAGGAGCAGATAGACGGGGCAGGAGGCGCATGACGAACATTTTGCAAGCAGCTTGAGCACCAAAGAGCCGCAGTGAAGGTTCTAAAGAGCCGCTTGTGGCTCGCTAGCCGCACTTTGCCGACCACTGGTCTAGTAGAATAATTCAATAAAACACTTAAGAGTATGTTAAAAAAAGGTGTAAGAGAAGGATGGTCGTGATTGGGACTGTCTGCTACCTTACCTTCTTTTTTTCTATTAGAGAGGTTCCTCAAACCTCCACTCGGTTTTCACCTTTTGAACTATTATATGCTCGGCACCCTCGAGGGTTGCTGGATGTGGTGAAGAAAACCTGGGGAAATGAGACCACCCCTTATAAAAGTGTGGTTGAACACATTGCACAAATGCAGGAGAGGATATCTAAGGTCATGCCCATAGTAAAAGAATATCTCATGATGGCTCAAGATAACCAAGCTTGAGTGTATAACAGGGCAGCCAAGGTTAGGCAATTCAGTCCAGGGGACCGAGTGCTAGTTTTAGTACCCACTGTGGAAATCAAATTCCTAGCTAAGTGGCATGGGCCTTATGAGGTTGTTGAGAAAGTTGGGGAAGTTAACTATAAAGTTCACCAGCCTGGGAAAAGAGGACCTATCCAGCTGTATCATGTGAACTTGTTAAAACCATGTAAAGATCAAAATAATTATGGGGATGTGCTCGTGGTAGGCTACGGTAGCGGCGGCAGTATTGAGGCAATCATAGACAGTCTTTGTGATACACTGTGACTTTATTCACACCAAAGGCATAACAGGCAATGTGCAGACCACACAGGTGCATATCCACATACAGTCATGTGAAAAAATTAGGACACCCTTTGAAAGCATGTGGTTTTTTGTAACATTTTTAATAAAAGGTTATTTCATCTCCGTTTCAACAATACAGAGAGATTAAAGTAATCCAACTAAACAAAGAAAACTGAAGAAAAGTCTTTTCAAGATCTTCTGTAAATGTCATTCTACAAAAATGCCTATTCTAACTGAGGAAAAAGATAGGACACCCTCACATGTATTCCCTCTTAAATTGGCTCAGATCTCACACAGGTATATCACACCAGGTGCACATAATTAGTAGATCGTTACTCTGCATGTTGAATGAGGCTTGCCCTATTTAAACCTCAGACATTTAGTTTGGTGTGCTCCTGACTGTTGAAGTGAGAGTGAGCACCATGGTGAGAGCAAAAGAGCTGTCAGAGGACTTCAGAAAAAAGATTGTAGCAGCCTATGAGTCTGGGAAGGGATTTAAAAAGATCTCAAAAGATTTTAAAATCAGCCATTCCACTGTCCGGAAGATAGTCTACAAGTGGAGGGCTTTCAAAACAACTGCCAACATGCCCAGGACTGGTCGCCCCAGCAAGTTCACCCCAAGAGCAGACCGCAAGATGCTAAAAGAGGTCTCCAAAAACCCTAAAGTGTCATCTCGAGAACTACAGCAGGCTCTGGCTACTGTTGATGTAGAAGTACATGCCTCTACAATCAGAAAGAGACTGTACAAGTTTAACTTGCATGGGAGGTGTGCAAGGAGGAAACCTTTGCTTTCCAAGAGAAACATCGAGGCCAGACTGACATTTGCCAGAGATAAAGTTGACAAAGACCAGGACTTCTGGAATAATGTTCTTTGGACAGATGAGTCCAAAATTGAATTATTTGGACACAACAGCAGAGGACATGTTTGGCGTAAACCAAACACAGCATTCCAAGAAAAGAACCTCATACCAACTGTGAAGCATGGAGGTGGAAGTGTCATGGTTTGGGGCTGCTTTGCTGCAGCAGGACCTGGTCAGCTCACCATCATAGAATCCACGATGAATTCTACTGTGTATCAGAAGGTGCTTGAAGAACATGTGAGACCATCAGTTAGAAAATTAAAGCTGAAGCGGAACTGGACCATGCAACATGACAATGACCCAAAACATACTAGTAAATCAACCAAAGATTGGCTGAAAAAGAAGAAATGGAGAGTCCTGGAATGGCCAAGTCAAAGTCCAGATTTGAATCCCATTGAGATGCTGTGGGGTGACTTGAAAAGGGCTGTACGTGCAAGAAACCCCTCAAACATCTCACAGCTGAAAAAGTTCTGCATTGAGGAGTGGGGTAAAATTTCCTCAGACCGATGTCGAAGACTGGTAGATGGCTACAAGAACCGTCTCACTGCAGTTATTTCAGCCAAAGGAGGTAACACTCGCTATTAGGGGCAAGGGTGTCCTATCTTTTTCCGCAGTTAGAATAGGCATTTTTGTAGAATGACATTTACAGAAGATCTTGAAAAGACTTTTCTTCAGTTTTCTTTGTTTAGTTGGATTACTTTAATCTCTCTGTATTGTTGAAACGGAGATGAAATAACCTTTTATTAAAAATGTTACAAAAAACCACATGCTTTCAAAGGGTGTCCTAATTTTTTCACATGACTGTAGTGCATAGAACAAAAGTCCTTCCATAGAAAATAAACAGCAGGTCTGAGTCACCTTGTTTTGGACAGACCACAGCAGTTCTGCAGGCTTCTAGGCTACCTGCCTTTGTCTCCCTCAGGCCAGAGCCCCTTCGGCTAGTAGCACCACAGGTCCCAGGGCTATCCTTCAATGTGTGCTGCGCCCAGACTCTCCTTCACCAGCACTGACTCTGTCTGTGGAAATCTCCAGCACATCAAGACACACCCCACCCCCATCATCAGCAGGCTGGGTTCTTTAAAGGCCCAGCTCCACCAAAAACCTGGACTGGCCGTGGGGAACAGGCACCCCCCCAGCTCTTTACCTGTTCCAAGTAAGAACCAGCCCGGACACGCTGCGCCAGCAGCATTCGCCGCTGTAACCGCAATGATCCGGTTCTTACTCTACCGAGGCCAGGACCTCTGGTGGCACGTATCGTCCGTCCATTATTATTCTGGGGACTCTCCTACATATCCCCCCCCCTTTGTTCACCCCTGAGGGCTTGAACATACTGTTCAAGCCTGAGGGGGTGAACACATGCACAGCAGTGTACCCGGGACAGGGCATCTGCGTTCCCCTGTAAGCGGCCGGCCCTGTGCTCAATAGTGAACTTAAAGTTCTGGAGGGACAGGAACCACCTGGTAACCCGAGAGCTCCCCTCCTTAGCCCGACTCATCCACTGGAGAGGGGAGTGGTCGGTCACCAGACGGAACCTTCTCCCCAGAAGGTAATATCTGAGAGACTCGAGTGCCCACTTGATGGCGAGGCACTCTCTCTCCACAATGCTATACCGGGTTTCTGCTGGGGTAAGCTTGCGGCTTAGAAAAACCACGGGGTGCTTTTCTCTGTTGAGCTCCTGGGAAAGCACAGCCCCTAGTCCTACTCCCGAGGCATTTTTTTGAACTACAAACTCCCGCTTGAAGTCGGGTGTCACCAGAACCGGGGACTCACATAGGGCCGACTTCAAACGGGAGAACGCCTCCTCCTCCTGCTCCCCCCAGCGAACCATCACTGACTTTCTACCCTTCAAGAGGCCGGTTAACGGGGCTGCCAAGGTGGCAAAATGGGAAATGAACCTCATGTAGTACCCAATCAGGCCCAAAAATGATCGTACTTGCTTGGACGTACGAGGCCTGGGCCAATTCCGGATTGCTTCAACTTTATTCACTTGGGGCCTAATGACTTCGCGTCCAATCACATACCCCACCGAGCATTTTTTTGGGTTGGCAGTCAACCCCGCCTTTCTTAGAGAATCTATCACTGCCTGAAGTTTTGACAAATGACCCTCCCAGTCCGGGCTAAACACGACTATATCATCCAGATACGCGGAGGTATACTGGTGATGGGGCTTGAGGACGACATCCATCAGACGCTGGAACGTAGCCGGAGCGCCATGCAACCCAAAAGGCAACACCCTATACTGAAAAAGCTCCTCCAGGGTGACAAAGGCCGTCTTCTCTTTTGCCGCCTCCGTCAGAGGTACCTGCCAGTAGCCCTTCGTGAGATCTAGGATCGAAAAATACCAGGCTTTTCCCAGCCGCTCTATCAACTCGTCTACCCGAGGCATGGGATAGGCGTCAAATTTTGATACCTTATTAAATTTCCTAAAATCATTACAGAACTGTAATGAACCATCCGGTTTGGGAATAAGGACAATCGGGCTAGCCCACTCGCTCTTTGACTCTTCTATGACCCCTAGACGTAGCATCGATCTTACCTCCTGCGAAATGGCCTGTCGCCGAGCCTCCGGTACTCGGTATGGTTTTAGGCGGACTTTCACCCGGGGCTCGGTGACAATGTCATGCTCGATCAAGGTGGTACGTCCAGGAAGGTCAGAGAATACGTCCCTATTCCGACTAACAAATTCTCTCACCTCTTGTGCTTGTTTGGTCGACAGTCCGTCCCCTATCGTAACCCCAGCGGCGTTCTCCGGAACACCTGGTGACCCCGGGTCACTCCCTGCCATCCCGACAGAGGGCGGACTGTCTCCAAACAAATTGTCTCTGTCTCTCCAAGGTTTTAGTAGATTCACATGATATACCTGTTCGGGCTTCCGCCGCCCTGGCTGGTATATCCTGTAATCAACTGGGCCCACTTTCTCCTTAACTTCATAGGGTCCTTGCCACCGGGCCAAGAATTTACTCTCAACCGTGGGCACGAGTACAAGAACTTGGTCACCCGGGTGAAATGTCTTTACCCGGGCGGACTGGTTATATACCCGACTCTGGGCCAGTTGTGCCGCTTCCATGTGCTCACGGACGATCGGCAACACGACCCCTATTCGGTCCTGCATTTTTCCTATGTGCTCTATCACACTTTTATGAGGCGTAGGCTGTTGCTCCCATGCCTCCTTAGCGATATCCAGTAGCCCACGGGGATGTCGCCCATATAACAACTCAAAGGGCGAGAACCCCGTAGACGCCTGGGGCACTTCCCGTACCGCAAACAAAACATAGGGCAACAGTAAGTCCCAATCTCTCCCGTCCTTAGCCACGACTCTTTTTAGCATGGACTTCAGGGTCTTATTAAACCGTTCTACTAACCCATCGGTTTGGGGATGGTAGACGGACGTGTGCAGGTGTTTAATATTTAATAGTTTACACAATTCCTTTGTTATTTTGGACATAAAGGCTGTCCCCTGGTCCGTCAGAATCTCCTTTGGTATCCCCACCCGGCAAACATGCTCATGAGCTCTTTAGCTATTACCTTGGCCGACGTATGGCGCAATGGGACCGCCTCCGGATAGCGAGTGGCATAGTCTAACACTACCAGGATGTGTTGGTGACCTCGGGCTGACTTAATAATGGGGCCTACCAGATCCATGGCGATCCTTTCGAAGGGCACCTCTATAATGGGCATAGGTACCAGTGGACTGCGATACTGAGGTTGGGGCTAGTCTCCTGACACACTGGACAGGACTGACAGAACCTCTGGACTTCCTCATATATCCCAGGACAATAGAACCGTTGTAGAATTCGCTCCAGCGTTTTCTTAACCCCCAGATCACCCAACACATGCGCTAAATCCAAGACCATTCGCCGGTAAGGCTGGGGCACCACCAGTTGTTCCACCACCTCCTGCCTCACCTTGTCTACCCTATATAACAGGTCCTGGTTATAGGCCAGGTGAGGAAATATGGTATTGGCGCTGGGACGCTGGGCAACACCGTTAATCACCGACACACCTTCTCTAGCCCGCAATAACGTCGAATCCTGGAGCTGTGCGGTCCCGAAGGTTTCTCAGGGTACCTCCAGATCCAGGATGGATGAAATTTCTACTGTCTCACCCGCCAATACTTCTAGGGGAAACCGGTCAGGGTTACACTCTACCTCCCCTATGGTGACCCCTACAGCTGGGGCCCCTGCCTCGGGGTCCTCGGGCTCGGGACCCGGACATTTTTCTTCCCCACAGGTAGGCAACCCGTTCCTCCACAAAGTCCAGAACAGGGGAAAGTCCCTCCCCAATATTGCGACATAAGGGAGCCGTCTCCCCACCCCGACGACATGTGGTACCTCCTTTCCACACACTGCCAGGGTAACCTTAGTGGTGGTATATTCCCGGCGATCCCTATGTATACAGACAATGGTAAGGGTTCGCCTTTCTGGGAGTTTTTCCGTTACCAGCGACTCATGGACCAGAGTTACCAGGCTCCCAGAGTCCAGCAGGGCCTGCACGGAGTGTCCATTAACAACGACATCACACACCGGAGGGGTGTCCGCCGCCAGCAGGGGGTCAGCTATATACACCGGTTGGGCATAAAAAGAGGACCGGCGAGCGAACTCGCAGTCCATTGGTTCGGATGCCCTAGGGCAGTTGGATGCCACATGTCCCCAGTCCTGACAATACCAACATCTGATCCTCGCAGCCTCCCTCCTCCCCAGGGTATTCCTCCCACGGACTGGAGATCCACTCCCCTCCTTATGAGGTGGGATCCCTTTTTCAGGATCCCGGGTCGGCAACGGGGGCTGACGTGACTTTGGTAGTACCACTGAGTCCCACACCAAATCCTGAGTGGCCATATACCTCTCCACCAGGCTAACCAGTTGTTCCAGGTTGCCTGGATCGCCTTGTCCCACCCAGCGCTGTATGGCTCTCGGGAGGGTACGCACGAACCTGTCGACCACGACCCTTTCAACCATCTGAGAAGTGCTCAATATTTCAGGCTGAAGAATTTTTTTTACTAGGTGAAGTAAGTCATAGGCTTCTGACCGGGCGGGTCGGGACGGGACTCGGCAAACACTCACTGATACACCCTGTGCGCTCGCACATAGGTGTTTACCCCCAACCTGGCCAACACCTCACCTTTTAGCCTCTCATAGTCCTTGGCCTCTTCGCGGCTGAGGTCAAAATAGGCCTTTTGTGCATCCCCCATCAGAAAAGGCGCCACAACCTCGGCCCACTGCTCCAATGGCAGCCTCTCTTGCTCCGCGGTTCTTTCGAACACCATTAGGAATGCCTCTATATCATCTCCCGGACCCATTTTCCTCAGGGCGGATCGGACTTTGTCCCTGGCGGTAGACACAGTCGGGGTTGTCGCGGTTGAAACTCCTTGCAGGGATGTTCTCACCGACTCTTGTATGGCTACCAGCTGCTGCATTAGGAGATTGTTTGTTTGCTGCTGTGCACACATAGAAACATAGAAACATAGAATGTGTCGGCAGATAAGAACCATTTGGCCCATCTAGTCTGCCCAATATATCTGAATCCTATGAATAGTCCCTGGCCCTATCTTATATGAAGGATAGCCTTATGCCTATCCCATGCATGCTTAAACTCCTTCACTGTATTTGCAGCTACCACTTCTGCAGGAAGGCTATTCCATGCATCCACTACTCTCTCAGTAAAGTAATACTTCCTTATATTACTTTTAAACCTTTGCCCCTCTAATTTAAAACTGTGTCCTCTTGTGGTAGTTTTTCTTCTTTTAAATATGCTCTCCTCCTTTACCGAGTTGATTCCCTTTATGTATTTAAAAGTTTCTATCATATCCCCTCTGTCTCTTCTTTCTTCCAAGCTATACATATTAAGGTCCTTTAACCTTTCCTGGTAAGTTTTATCCTGCAATCCATGTACTAGTTTAGTAGCTCTTCTCTGAACTCTCTCTAGAGTATCTATATCCTTCTGGAGATATGGCCTCCAGTACTGCGCACAATACTCCAAGTGAGGTCTCACCAGTGTTCTGTACAGCGGCATAAGCACTTCACTCTTTCTACTGCTTATACCTCTCCCTATACATCCAAGCATTCTGCTGGCATTTCGTGCTGCTCTATTACATTGTCTTCCCACCTTTAAGTCTTCTGAAATAATTACTCCTAAATCCCTTTCCTCAGATACTGAGGTCAGGACTGTGTCAAATATTCTATATTCTGCCCTTGGGTTTTTACGCCCCAGGTGCATTATCTTGCACTTATCCACATTAAATTTCAGTTGCCAGAGTTCTGACCATTCTTCTAGTTTTCCTAAATCCTTTTCCATTTGGCGTTTCCCTCCAGGAACATCAACCCTGTTACATATCTTTGTGTCATCAGCAAAAAGACAAACCTTACCATCGAGGCCTTTTGCAATATCACTTATGAAGATATTAAACAAAATTGGTCCCAGTACAGATCCCTGTGGAACCCCACTGGTAACATGACCTTGTTTTGAATGTTCTCCATTGACTACAACCCTCTGTTGTCTGTCACTCAGCCACTGCCTAATCCACTCAACAATATGGGAGTCCATGCTCAATGACTGCAGTTTATTGATAAGTCTTCTGTGTGGGACAGTGTCAAAAGCCTTACTAAAATCTAGATATGCGATGTCTACTGCACCTCCACCGTCTATTATTTTAGTCACCCAGTCAAAAAAATCTATAAGATTTGTTTGACATGATCTCCCTGAAGTAAACCCATGTTGTTTTTCATCTTGCAATCCATGGGATTTTAGATGTTCCACAATCCTATCCTTTAATAGGGTTTCCATTAATTTGCCTACTATTGATGTCAGACTCACTGGTCTATAGTTGCTCGATTCCTCCCTACTACCTTTCTTGTGAATGGGCACGACATTTGCCAATTTCCAATCTTCCGGGACGACTCCTGTTACTAATGATTGGTTAAATAAATCTGTTAACGGTTTTGCCAGCTCACCACTAAGCTCTTTTAATAATTTTGGGTGTATCTCATCAGGCCCCTGTGACTTATTTGTCTTCACTTTCGACAGCAAACTTAGAACATCTTCCTCTGTAAAGACACATGCATCAAACGATTTATTAGTCATCCTTTCTAGTGGAGGTCCTTCTCCTTCTTTTTCTTTTGTAAAAACTGAACAGAAGTATTCATTAAGGCAGTCGGCTAGCCCTTTATTCTCTTCTACATACCTTCCGTCCTTTGTTTTTAATTTAGTTATTCCTTGTTTTAATTTCCTTTTTTCATTTATATATCTGAAGAATGTCTTATCCCCTTTTTTCATAGACTGAGCTAGTTTTTCTTCTGCCTGCGCTTTAGAAGTTCTTATAACTTGATTGGCCTCTTTCTGCCTAATCTTGTAGATTTCCTTATCTTCATTGCTCTGGGGTTTTTTATAATTACAAAATGCTAGCTTTTTATTTTTAATGATTTGGGCCACTTCTGCTGAGTACCACAGTGGTCTCTTCCTTTTTTTGCTTTTACTGACAAGTCTAATGCAATTTTCTGTTGCCTTCAATAATGCACCTTTTAAGTAGTCCCATTTCTCCTGGACTCCATGTAATCCATTCAAGTCTGATAAGGACTCATTTATGACTAATTTCATTTTTGAAAAGTCTGTTTTTCTAAAATCTAAAACTTTTGTTTTTGTGTGGTGGGACTCTTTCACAGTTCTTATATTAAACCACACTGACTGGTGATCACTAGATCCCAAGGTTTCGCCTACAATGACATCATATACCGAATCCCCATTTGTGAATACCAAATCCAAAATGGCCTCCCTCCGGGTTTGCTCCTCAACCATTTGTTGTAGGGATAATCCCAGTAGGGAATTTAGAATATCTGTACTCATGGTAGAACTTGCTATTTTGGTTTTCCAGTTTATATCTGGAAGATTGAAATCTCCCATAATGATAACTTCTCCTTTCATTGTCATTTTAGCTATTTCTTCAACTAGTAGATCATCTAGTTCTTTAACTTGACCAGGTGGTCTATATATCACACCTACACGAGTTACTGCATGATTAGCAAACTGCAACGTAACCCAAACTGACTCTATGTTGGCCTCACCAACTTGTATTAGGTTAGATTTAATGCTATCTTTCACATACAGGGCCACTTCTCCTCCTTTCTTGCCTTCTCTGTCTCTTCTGTATAAAGAGTACCCTGGTATGGTTATGTCCCAGTCATTTCTTTCATTAAACCATGTCTCCGTAACAGCCACTAAATCTACATTCTCAGATGCCATTATTGACCCCCAAGTTCATAGATTTTTTTACCTAAACTGCGAGCATTTGTAGACAGGACTCTGAGCTTATCATTTCTTAACCTCTGTGCTTCTGACCTGTTCTGGCATTGTTTCGGGGGGCAATTGGACTCTTTTATTTTCACTCTTTTGCCCCCCCTTCCTAGTTTAAATACTCTTTCGCAAATTCTTGGAGTTGTTCACTAAGTACATTTGTTCCTTTGAGAGAAAGATGCAAACCATCTTTTTTGTACAGTTCCTTTCTATTCCAAGTAGAGCTATCATGAGAAACAAAGCCAAATCCTTGCTCTTGACACCATTTACCAAGCCATATGTTGAACTCCTTTATGCGCCTCTGCCTATCATTCTGAACATTATGCACAGGCAGAACTTCAGAAAATGAAATGGTTGATGCAAAATCCTGTACGTCATTACCAAGTGTGATAAAAGATTTTTTCACCTCTGACACTTTATTGCAAGCCAGGTCATTTGTCCCTAGATGGACAAGAACATCCACGTCCCCTTCCTGCTTTGCTTGCTTAACAATATTAATAATACGTCTTCTATCTCTTCTAGCAGTAGCCCCAGGGAGACATCTCACAAAACCATTTTCTTTAAGCTCCACACTTCCTATGATTGAATCACCCAGCAACAGCTGCTTCCTTTGAGACTTCACTTTATCTTTTTTGTCCTTGGCTGCAGTCTTGCATACATTAGACATAGGAGTCGATGGTTTCTCACCCTCTGTGCTTGGGTCCATATCCATGTTGTCCTTACATTCTGAGAGTGCTGCAAATGAATTATGGAGAACCACCGACTGTGGGACATGTCTTCTATCCACCACTCTAAGTCTTCCAGAACCTACAGTAACCCATCTGCCATTTCCGGGGGTCCTCTGTGGCAGTGGCATTGCAGCAGTCCTAGCTGGAGTTTGTTTAACAGATAATGTAAATATCTCAGATTTCAAAAATGCAATTTCCTGCTGCAGTAAGGAGAACTGTCTACAGATCTGACAGCATCCGAATCTCCAAAGAGTGGAACATGAAATAAATGCACAACAATTCCTGCACTGAACCAAGTCTGCCATTTTAAAGAGGAAAAAATAAATAAAAATTTGTAAATTTAAATCAAACAAATCTTACCTTTTTTTGTATTGTTTCCACCTTCCAGCCTACCTCCTGACTATCTTCTGCAATATCTCTTCACTGTACTTAATGTAGTACTTGAAGGTAGTACTTGCAGCTAATGAATTAGGCCAGCTAATGAGTCTGTCTCTCCTTCACATAGCCTCCTCATGTCTTTTTTGCTGTAGCTCATTACTTTCCCTCTGAGCTTGCAATGCCTGTTGCTTCTGTACATTACTCTGAATCAGGTGCTTAATGGCCTCCTCCATCTTGTCAGGAACCATAAAACTTGCAGGCCTGATATATGACATGCAGTCCAACACAACTTTTGCCTCAGGCCTGCTTCACTGCAGGAATACCCGCATCCTCCACCAATTGTAGGGATGTGCTCGTGGTAGGCTACGGTAGCGGCGGCAGTATTGAGGCAATCATAGACAGTCTTTGTGATACACTGTGACTTTATTCACACCAAAGGCATAACAGGCAATGTGCAGACCACACAGGTGCATATCCACATAGTGCATAGAACAAAAGTCCTTCCATAGAAAATAAACAGCAGGTTTGAGTCACCTTGTTTTGGACAGACCACAGCAGTTCTGCAGGCTTCTAGTCTACCTGCCTTTGTCTCCCTCAGGCCAGAGCCCCTTCGGCTCGTAGCACCACAGGTCCCAGGGCTATCCTTCAATGTGTGCTGCGCCCAGACTCTCCTTCACCAGCACTGACTCTGTCTGTGGAAATCTCCAGCACAGCAAGACACACCCCACCCCCATCATCAGCAGGCTGGGTTCTTTAAAGGCCCAGCTCCACCAAAAACCTGGACTGGCCATGGGGAACAGGCACCCCCCCAGCTCTTTACCTGTTCCCAGTAAGAACCGGCCCGGACACGCTGCGCCAGCAGCATTCGCCTCTGTAACCGCAATGATCCGGTTCTTACTCCACCGAGGCCAGGACCTCTGGTGGCACGTATCGTCCGTCCATTATTATTCCGGGGACTCTCCTACACAACCTATTTGGTGTTAGAGGCAAAAAGTAACAGTCAGGATGTCACAATTGCAGAGACCCTGTCCAAATCACAAAATCAGCAGTGCAAGGAACTGCTACAACAGAACAGGGACCTGTTATTAGATTTGCCAGGCCTTACTAATCTTATTGAGAATGAGGTTCGAACAAAACCACATGTTCGGGTAAACATAAAACCCTATAGAATCCCTGAGGCTCGTAAGGAATTTATGTCACAAGAGATCAAAAGGATGATAGAGCTAGGAGTGATTGAGGAATAGTGTTGAGCGTGAATATTCAAATAGTGATCACCACTGATGTGACTGAGCCACTGTGCTGATGACTCATGCGATTCCCAGCCTCACCACTTTGTGACTGGGCCACTGTGTTGGCGACTCATGTGATTCCTCATGGTTTCCAACACTCACCACTCTGTGACTGTCCCACTGTGTTGGCGACTCATGCGATTCCTCATATGATTCCCACTCTCACCACTCTGTGACTGGGCCACTGTTTGACGACTCTTGCAATTCCTCATGCGATTTCCCCGTATATAAATCTTATTACTAAAAAGCCTTACACTGAAGGAAATGTATATCAGCAAACATTTTATATTGTTGCATCTTAACTTGTTCTGACATTTTCTATCTGTGGTTTGTACATCCTTCCTCATCTAAAAACAAAAGAACTTTCTATTTGTGCACATGTGAAGGGAAGTATATTTTATGAGCAATATATCAAAACAGTTTCTGTGCTTTCACATTATAGATTCGGTTTATGTTTAAAAAGCAACTAAACCTTTATCTAAACATTTAATATGTGCTCCCTAATGCCCTAATAATGCCCTAATAAAACTTACTCCAATATACTTTATTAATGAATTTTCTTTTTCTCTGTTCTCTGTACACTGCTGAGTATGAAGTACATTTTGTCAATTGGGCCGCAGCAGCGCTGTTGGAACTGGCAGGAGTGCACATTGATGCTCCTGCCCGTGCTTCCTGGACTATTACTAACTCTTGGCATAGCACATGGGTACACTGTACCCATGTACTATGCCAGGATTAGCTGAGCGGAGCGGCTCCAGCTTCTGCCAGCTCCAATAAGCTAAGGCTACTTTCACACTAGCGTTCGGGGCTCCGCTTGTGAGTTCCGTTTGAAGGCTCTCACAAGCGGCCCCGCTCAGAATGCATCAGTCTGGCACCGTTTGGCCTCCGCTCAGCAGGCGGACACCCGAACGCTGCTTGCAGCATTCGGGTGTCCACCTGGCCGTGCGGAGGCAAACGGATCCGTCCAGACTTACAATGTAAGTCAATGGGGACGGATCCGTTTGAAGTTGACACAATATGGCTCAATCTTCAAATGGATCCGTCCCCCATTGACTTTCAATGTAAGTCAAAACTAATCCGTTTGCATTATCATGAACAATGTTCATGGTAATGCAAACGGATCCGTTCTGAACGGATCTAAGCGTTTGCATTATAGGTGCGGATCCGTCTGTGCAGATACCAGACAGATCCGCAACTAAACGCAGGTGTGAAAGTAGCCTAAGAGAACTGCATGTCAGCAAGATGATTGTCTATAAAATGATAGCAATCTCACGTTCGAAGCTGTAATGAATGGTGAGATATGGAGCCTGAAAGTCAAAAGTTCAAAACATTGTTAACCTTTGGCTCGTCGGTGTATGGCCAGAATCTCTCAAAGAACTGCCAGGGCCATATCCTTTTGAGAACTGGCCACTGATACTGTGGGAGCAGTAGGCCCAAAATATGCCAGAGCTAAGCCAAGCTCAGCTGCTGCTAGGTCTGTGCGAGTATCTCCCGAGTTTCTCCCATCTGGCAGTTCTCCAAGCTGCCTCAAGGCAAAAGCATTGTTCTGTGCAAGATCTGCAAAAGTAAAGTAAGTTATGGGCAGCAAAACAAGGTGCATGCCATTGTGGACACCTGGAGCAGCTGGATCAGGGGCAGTTTGTGTTTCAGGACCCACTGGGTTAATATTCTTCATGGCAGTGGAGGTAGCCAGCAGCAAGGCCACATCCTGTTGACACCTTGGCCTCCCATACCAAGAACTTATCCACCATTTCTAACTCCTCCTCCCCCTGGACATCCTCTTGTTCCCAACCTCAGCAGGTTAGAGCATCGCTATCACTCCCACTCCTTCCTATCACATGTGTCAAGCATTTTGGAGATGACATGGCAGGAGCAGCCACAAAGCTGTTCACTTGCTAAAGTACAGCAAACAGCAACAAATCTCACTAGCTGTCACCCTGTTAACTCCAACTAAAAAAGGTGCTCAGTGACAATGGCTTTGCTGTATGGGAGATGAAACCTGCCAAAATTATTATGACATTGAAAAACATAAAATTAAAATAGTGTTTTTAAGATTTCAATTTTATCTAAAGTCTGCAAAAATGCATGCCAAAATTAAAAAGAAAATTAAATTCCTCCATTAGAATTTTTTTTCCAACTCCAGCGTGGGTCATATGTGCCAAAAAATACTGTAAATAGCGTATTTCATTTTAAATTTTCACTTTTTCAATGATATATCCACTTTCTATAGTCAGATGGTTTTTCATGTCAAAATCATAAATCAAATGAAAACACCAAGTAGAAGTTTAAAATGGTAGATTGAGATTTCAATTGCATCTCTTGCAGGCATTTTCCCCACCAAAAGTCATATGAAAAGGAAAGTCCATTTCCATTTTCATTTTAACAATATGCTAACATTCAAATGTATTTAAATTCTTGGCTGAGCAGACAGTGACTCTGTATGTCTACTAGAGGGTGCTCTGCATGTACACATTTCCAACAGCTAACACAGCCGCTGATCCGATCAAGTTTACAATTCCAATAGATGACACGGTGACAGTAAAATCTTAGAACTGTGCTGAACGCATAGGATAAGATTATCAATCTAATAGATGGCACCCTCTTTTTAAAGAGTGAATTATACTATGATTATATCATCAACTCTGCTGCCCTGTTAACCCCCTAATCGCCCTGCATAATCTATGGGGTTAATCTGCGCTGTCATACTTTTGTGGAGCAACAGCCACCACATCCTCACTAAAGTGCCAAGAAGCTTAAAAAGTCAAAAATTATTGTACAAAAATGCTGTGCGCCATAATCAGTGACTTTTTAAAAAAAATCACAGCCTACGATATTGATATATGGCAGTGCACAGTACAGTTCTGTGTGGTGCAGTCTTCATGTGTGTGAAGTCCTGAAAAAAGAACAGGTGAGGGTCCGTCCTTTTGTAAATCTGCAGCAGAAAAATCCACAGCAAATCATGCCACTGAATTAAAATCCACACCACAGTGAAATTTGTGCAGTGAACCTTGTTCATAACATGTGGCTGAGACCCCTTAAAATTGTATCCACTTTACTAACATGTAAACTCTGTGGACCTGCCACCACATATTTGTGTGTAGCAAATCTATAGCGTTTATGTCCAATGTGACATGTTGTACCATAATACTTCCATGTAGCTATAGGGTGGACCCCAGAATCAGTTCTTCTGGTGGGCCCTAGGCACCCCAGTTCGACACTGGCCCCAGGCACCAGGTGAATTCGCCTGGTTTCTGGAGACCGTGCACTCAATTGTCTCTTTGTCCACTGGACGCAAATACAATTGAGCATCCGGCAGCACCGGCGAAAGAAGCAAACTATTGGTTTCCTGTCCCTCCATTCTGGGCGCTTCTCTGTAACATAGGCAATGTCATTGCACCGCCTGAGACATTCCACCAGAGCAGAACTGCCAGAAGAGGCCTGTCTGCATCACTGCATGATCATATTGCGACCCCGCTGGGACAGGTGAGTAGAGACTGCACTCCCCTTTTCTGTTCATGTGCCCGAAAACCTTCCCCTGGCCCTAATACTGATCCAAACTGTAATATTGACCCCTTACCATAATACTGACCCTAACTATAATAATAACCCTAATCCTAACACAGAGCCTAACCATAATACTGATCCAAACCTTATTACTAATCCTTATTACTATTCATAACCCCAATACTGACTCCTAACTGTAATACTACCCCTAATAATGACAGTAACCCTAATACTGACCATAATATTAATCATAACCTTAATAATGACCCTAAACCTAATACTGGTTCTAATATACTAAACCTAATCCTAACCCTAAAACCAACCCTAAACTTTTTACCGACCAAACTCTGATACTTACCCTAATACTGACCTAACCTTACCTGCAACCCCCAATATCTCACGTACCTCACACACAGTGACCATTATATATGACTGTCTATACATATCTGTACCCATTGTATCTTTTATACCTCACACCTGACACATAGTCGCATAGTATACACAAAGAGGCATAATAGATGCAGTGGCTACAGATTTATAGTAAATACAGCAGTGTACTGATATGTGAGTTACACTATAAATTTTACATCATACCTCAGTGTCGGACTGGGGTACCTAGGGCCCACCAGTAAAATTTATTTTGGAGGCCCACCCTACAGATACATTCAAATATAATAAATAATCTAACAAGTTTGTTATATGACTATAGGCTGGTGGACGTGCTGTATATTGAATATATGTATGTAGTGCAGTAAATTTTATCTGTTCTGTGCCACTTGTGCAGGGGGTGGGAGACTAGGAGCCCACCTTGCTCAGGGGCCCACCGGGGGTTTCCCCTGTACCCCTGTGGCCAGTCCGAGCCTGGCTATATATACTGAATATCTGTACCCACTGTTATAGCTCATACCTGACCTGGTGCACTCCCACAATAATCATACAGCGATGCAGAAAGGCCTCTTCTGGCAGTTCTGCTCTAGTGTAATGTCCCAGAGAAATGCCTGGAATGGAGGGACAGGAAACCAATAGTTCCTTTCTTCTGCCAACGCTGCCCGATGCTCCCCAAGGCTTCTAGGGCATTAACAGTGGAGCAGAGTTGATGATATAATCATAGTATAATTCACTCCTCAAAAAGAGGGTGCTATCTATTAGATTCATAATCTTATCCTATGCGTTCAGCACAGTACTAAGAGTTTACTGTCACAGTGCCATCTATTGGAATTGTAAACTTGATCTGATCAGCGGCTGTATTAGCTGTTGGAAATGTGTACATGCAGAGCACCCTCTAGTAGACATACAGAGTCACTGTCTGCTCAGGCAAGAATTAAATAACAACATTGGTCATTTAATCCCTTCTACCCCAGGTCAGTTATCTTCTTTCTGTCCAGGCCATTTTTTGCAAATCTGACATGTGTCATTTTATGTGGTAATACCTTTGGAACGCTTTTTCTTATCCAAGAAATTCTGAGATTTTTTTCTCTGACACATTATACTTCATGACAGTCATAAATTTGAGTTAATACAGTTTACCTTTATTTATGAAAAATCCCAAATTTACCAAAAATGTAGAAAAATTCGCAATTTTCAATATTTCTATTTCTCTGCTTTTAAAACAGAAAGTGATACCTCATAAAATATTTATTACTTAACATTCCCCATATGTCTACTTTATATTTGTATAATTTTTTTAAATATATTTTTATATTTTGGGGACGTTAGAAGCCTTAGAAGTTTAGAAGCAATTCTAAAAAATTTTAAGAAAATTTCCAAAACCCACTTTTTAAGGACTAGTTCAGGTCTGAAATCACTTTGTAGGGCTTACATAATAGAAACCCCCAATAAATGACCCCTTTGTAGAAACTACACCCCTAAAGTTACTCAAAACTAATTTTACAAACTTTGTTAACCCTTTAGGTATTCCACAAAAAATTAAAGGAAAATGGAGATAAAATGTCTAAATTTCACTTTTTTTGCAGATTTTCCATTTTAATAAAAAAAATTCTTTAACACATCGAGGGTTAACAACCAAACTAAGCTCAACATTTATTACCCGTTATTACCCGTTTTACACGTGGCAGGGCGCAGAAGGAAAGGACTGCCGCATGGTTTTTGGAAGGCAGATTTTGCTGGAAGCCCCCCTGATGCACCCCTACAGTAGAAACTCCCAAAAGTGACCCCGTTTTGGAAACTAGGGGATAAGGTGACAGTTTTATTGGTACTATTTTGGGGTACATATGATTTTTAATTGCTCTATATTAAATTTTTTGTGAGGCAAGGTAAACAAAAAATGGCTGTTTTGGCGCTGTTTTTATTTTTAATTTTTTACAACGTTCATCTGACAGGTTAGATCATATGCTATTTTTATAGAGCAGGTGGTTACTGATGCGGTGATATCAAATATGTCTACTTTTTAGTTTGTTTGTTTAAGTTTTACATAATAAAGCACGTCTCCATTTTCTGAGCACCATTTTTTTTTTCCTGCCAATCGTCTTGTGCAGGGGCTCATTTTTTGCATGAAGAGTTTACTTTTTTAGGGTACATATGATTTTTTGATCATCGATTATTACACTTTATGAGGCAAGGTGACCCAAAAAATTGGTTGTTTTGGCAGTTTTTATTTATTTATTTTTACAGTGTTCACCTGAGGGGTCATGTGATATTTTTATAGAGCAGGTCGTTATGGACGTGGCAATACCTAATATGTATACTTTTTCTTATTTATTTAAGTTTTACACAATAATAGCATTTTTGAAACAAAGAAAAATTATGTTTTAGTGTCTCCATAGTCTGAGAGCCATAGCTTTTTTATTTTTTGACCGATTGTCATAGGTAGGGGCTCATTTTTTGCGGGATGAGGTGACGGTTTGATTGGTACCATTTTTGGGGGAATATGTCTTTTTGATTGTTTGGTGTTGCACTTTTTGTGATGTAAAGAGACAAAAATTGCTTTTTTTAAAACATATATATATATATATATATATATATATATATTTTAACGGTGTTTATTGGATGGGGTGGATCATGTGATATATTTATAGAGCCGGTCGTTATGGACACGGCGATACCTAATATGTGTGTGTTTTTTTAAATATAAAATCAGGGGAAAGGGGTGTTTTTTTCTTTCTTTACTTGAAACGTTATTATTTTTATTAAAAACTATTTTTTTTAACTTTTTTTAAACTTTATTTCTGTCCCACTTTACTTTTGGGGGTCTGATCCCCTCTGCAATGCCTTTACAATACATCTGCATTGTAATGCATTGCCTGTGTGTATTACACTGAGGCTGGATCTCCTGGGAACCTGTAGAAGGCAGGTCTTGATGCCGTGCAGGGCATTAGGCAGCCTCTGCATGGCATCAGGCTGCCTTCTCACCCATCGGTCCCCGCCACAGCAGCCTAGGGACTCGATGGGTTCCCTCACCCGTCTCAAATCCCTTCTATGTCGCGGTCAGCACTGATCGCGGCATAGAAGGGGTTAATCCCCGGCATTGGCTTGTACAGCGATGCCGGCGGATACAGCAGGGGCCAGGCTAGAATTTTTTTTTTTCCATGTGCCACACCAGGCTGAGGCAAATAAGCAAACGGAGAACTACTACCTCAACACCAGGGTTCAGTCCTACCTGGATTCTGCTCTGTCTCTGGTGCATACCCTGTCCACTGATCCCATGCAGTTCTAGGCAGGCAGACTATAACTGTGGACCAAATTGGCTCAGTATGCTGTATTTTTTTTCTTGCTCAGCATCCATTTTCATCTCAAAAAGGATTTTCAGCATGGCAGGGGGAGTAGCGATACCCAAACGTACCAAGTTGTCTTCTGCCAGTGCCCAAAACATCAATTTTGTCAAAATGAACCAGGCATGGATCCGAGAGGATTTTCACACTCCTCCAGCTGAGGCCAATGAATAGATCTGGTTTTGCTGACAGTGCCCTATCATGCCACTGCTTTTGTCTGACTGTCTATTATGTTATCTGCTTACCATCATGTTCCATATGACTCCGGCCATCCTGCTACTTCCTACATCATATTGCAAATCTCCTACTGCCACCAGTGTTAAAGCTATGCATCCACCACTACTACGACCCATAACAGACAATTTACTGGACTCAAATCAGCTCATTAGCATGCTGCATGCGGCATCTTTGTGTGTATATTATGAGGTAACCATCTGTCACACCAGTAAGTGAATACATCTAAGGTACTTTTTAGTAATGATTGTATATAATTAGTTAGATTATAATCAAATATCCACATGACAGGTTCCCTTTAAATCATTTTCATCTTTAACATATTTCTAAAGAATTTTAGATTATATTATTGTCACAAACCAGCGGGTGTGAACCCACTGTGCCATGTGCCCTACCTCCTCTAAGCACGTTGTCTAAGTGAATCCCTGGATCTTCACAGTACCACTGATGATGGGGATAGACCTTTTGAGGAGGATAGGCACAAGAGGCAGCTGGTCCAGGCGGACCAGGAGGTACCTGAGGAAGGTACCAAAGGTGCAGGACCAAAAGATGGGGCAGAGGCGTAGTCAGACAAGCAAAAGGTCAGGGCAGGTGGCACAGGTACAGGTCAGGCAACAGGCAATCCGGGTCAGCAACAGGAGAGTCAAGGCCAGCAGGTAGGGATATAACAGGTAGCAGAGTTCAGGAATACAGATACGAGTCAGAAGCACAAGCTGAAAACAGGAACCTTAGCAGGACACAAGGACTTTGACACTGAGGCATCTGGGAAGGGGGCTGAGCCTCTTATATATGCGCAGGAGGGCTAGGATAGGTCAGCAAGGTCACATGACGTAACTCATAAAGACCAGGAAGTGACACGCACTGGCCCTTAAGGAAGTGATGCAGGAAACAAACAGCAAGCATGCTGTGGCCAGGGCTAAGAGCAAATTGTGGAGCGGATCCCAGAACAGCAGCACCAACACAGACAGAGCCCAGGACTGCAGAGGTGAATGGGAAGCACTGGGCACAGATCACCACTGAACACGACGCCCGGGACTGCAGCGGTAAGCAGGGGAACAGCGATGCACAGCAGCCGCTATTGCAACTATTTTTAATTTTCCAAGTCAATATCTATATTAAACAAAAAAACATTAAATTCTACAGTTTTCCCAATGGCCACTAAGCCTAATAATAGGATGCCACATGTTGGTCCATACAGATCTCTTTACTTCAGCTACCTGTATATCTGTACACATAGGTGATATAATTGCATGCAGGATTAGAGTACTAGATAAGACAGGATCCACCGTTCACAATAGGTGATTGTCACAGTCGTATCTATTCTTTCCTTGTACAATGACCTCTGCACAGCATGCCTAGGAAACTCTCCCATAGAAGTCAATGGGGTCACCTCCTGTTGTCATGCATTTTCATAAGTGTATAATTTTATCTGAAGATATTATAGTCTACATTTCAATGCTCATTGCCTTTAAGTGTAATCACAGACTGAACCAGAGTCTAAAATCTTTTCTATAGGATTGAAACAGGCCGAGAAGAGGTTATGCTGAGTTCAGTTTGGGTAAAATGTTTGTAGGGACATAGAGTCATGGTCGGCGCTATAATAAGGCAAACTAAGCGGCTGCCTTATGGGGAAAAATACTAACGCCCCTGTGTCTTATGGGGAAAATACTAATGAAGCGCTTCCATTTTGGAAGCGCTTCATTAGTACTGGAGGACAGGGAAGCAGTGAAGGATCTGTACGCACTGCTTCGTGGTCCTCTGCTCGTCTGTCTGCTGTGCAGGGCTGCACACCATGACCTTACTGTAAAGAGAGAGAGCGCTGGTGGTGAGGAGCGGCGGCGTCCAGGAGCGGGAGAGGTAAGTTATTTTATTTTATTTTATTTGCGCTGATGGCTGACATGGGGGAATGGTGGGTGACATGGGGGAATGGTGGGTGACACAGGGGCATAGTGGGTGACACGGGGGCATGGTGGCTGACATGGGGGCATGATGGCTGACACGGGGGCATGATGGCTGATATAGGGGCATGATGGCTGACATGGGGGCATGATGGCTGACATGGGGCATGATGGCTGACATGGGGGGGCTGATCTGAGGCATTGGGGGGCTGATCTGAGGTTTAATTAACATTGGGGGTCTGATTTCTGGTCTGAACTGAGGTGCAATGGAAAATATTTTTTTCTTATTATCCTCCTCTAAAACCTAGGTGCGTCTTATAGGCTGGTGCGTCTTAGAGGGCAAACAATGCGGTCCTCAAACCAGCGATTGTCTGAAGCAGAGAGAAGATACCAGGACCACACAGAAGAGAAGCCAGCTGCTGCAGATGGGAAATGGGTCAGGTTAGCTGTGAGGGGGCGCCAAAATGTAGCTTTGCTTGTGTTGGCAAAAATCCTTGCATCGGCCCTGCATAGAGTGTATTGTCTCTTAAAATTATTATGAGCAGATGTGGCATATATGTTAATGCTATGATGGGTCCTACAGACATGTGTCTGTGAGAGAGAACCATTTGAATAGCAATGTATTATTTTACTTCATTACAAAGTCATAAGGGAAGTCGGCCTTATAGAAAATAGAAACATTGGGTGTGTAAATGTCCCATTCATGTCTTCATAATTATATTGTATATATTCCTGTGTGGTGTATTTAAATTTGCAACATATCTTAACCAATGACTTATATAATATGTCATCTATGTATAACAGTGTGTTGATATATATATATATATATATATATATAATTTAGAATATATATTTTATGCTGTGTGTATCCCACTGACCATATAGACTTTTTAAGGTTTAGAAAGTATTGAAGATGTCTTCCTACTAATTGGATTTCATGAGGAGAGCTGAATATTATTAACCAGCCATGTGGGCAAGTTAATGAATCCGGATGTCAAGTAAAAGGGCCCATTGTATGGGGATGAGGTAGCAAAATATGTAAGAGTTTTCTTTTCTACTGCGAAAGAAGACTGCTGGACCCCCAAATTTGTTTCATGAAATGCTTGCGATCAAAGATTGCAGCAGGCCCGCTACGTACGGTCAATGTGAGTATCGGATGAATGGTGATATGGCTGTCAATTCTGTCAATTTCTTGCCCATGATCGGGGGAGAGAGCGCGGGGCACGTGCTCGCTCCCCGGAGGCCGCCCGGGCTGCGGGCCCCTTACCTTTTTTTTTTTTCTTCTTTTTTTTTTTTTTTTTTTTCCCCCTGTATAGACAACAACATGTCAAGTGGGATGTTTTGTGTGGTTGTTTTGCCGTATTAGGCTGTGGATGACGGACGTATCCCGCATTTCCCCCAGCAAGTGAGATCTCCATTTGTATTCTTGTTGTCTCCATAAGCATGGATACTTGTATGAAATTGTTCTTAATCATGTTGCAAATTACAAATTTTACGGACTGTAGGATTTTATAATTGTAATATGGATATAAATTTTTGTATTATAAATTAATAAAATATATTAAAAAAAAAAAAAAAAAAAGGGCCCATTGTCCATTGTCCCTGAAGAAACAGTAGAAGATGCTGACTCCGTGTCTAGATTAGGGGTAATTAAAATGTCAGGAAGAAACCCTGATGCATTTTGGAGAGGTTAATAAGGTCATGTGAACATATTATTAGGTATTTAGAATTAATGTTGAAATTTTTATGTGGTACAACAGTGCCATCTAGAGGCAGATGGACAATAGTACATTATTTTATAACTTGTTTTCTCCAGCATATCAAGGGTTAAGATTACATCATAGTAGTATTAACATATGTTACACCCTCCTCAGTTGATTGGGAGATCATAATCCAGGAGGAGGTAACGTAAGATATCAGAGGGGATAAGTACTGCTGGATAGGAGCATGGATTGAGATCAAAACCATCAGATCAAACCATCAGATCAGATCATCAGATAATAAGAAAGCATATCAAAGGAAACTTGAATTATATTTTTGACCACTAGCGAACTCCTGAGAACTGGTCCCATCCGAAACTCTGTCCATCCTTGACTTGGTAACGTATGTTATATTTTTGCTTGTGATATTATTAAGATATTCCTCTCAGCATATAGTCAAGAGTTCCCAAACTGTGGGAACGTATAGTGTTAAACACCTCCCTAATGCTAGTTGCCCTCTTAGCAAAGATGCATATTGCTAATGGGAGATTAGACATTGTCTGATTTGAAGAAAAACTCTGGAAAATTATATTTCCATAGTCTGATTCCTGAGTGGGATATAATATCATATTAATATAATTTAGGGACAACATTGTTCTTGTATTAACCCCTTAAGGACCAAGCTCATTTTCACCTTAAGGACCAGGCCATTTTTTGCAAATCTGACCAGTGTCACTTTATGTGGTGATATTTTGAAACGCTTTGCCTTATCCAGGCCCTTCTGAGTTAGTTTTTTTCGGCACATATAGTACTTCATGACACTGGTAAAATGAAGTAAAAATATAAATTTTATTTATAAATAAATACCAAATTTACCAAAAATGTGAAAAAAATTGCAAATTTCCAAGTTTCAATTTCTCTAATTCTATAATACATAGTAATACCTACAAAAATTGTTATTACTTTACATTCTCCATTTGTCTACTTCATGTTTGGATCATTTTGGGAATGACATTTTATTTTGTGGGGATGTTACAAGGCTTTGAAGTTTAGAAGCAAATCTAGAAATTTTTAAGACATTTTCAAAAACCCACTTTTCAAGGACCAGTTCAGGTCTGAAGTCACTTTGTGAGGCTTACATAATAGAAGCCAGCCAAAAATGACCCCATTCTAAAAACTACACCCCTCAAGGTATTCAAAAAAGATTTTACAAACTTTGTTAACCCTTTAGGTGTTCCACAAGAATTAATGGAAGATAGAGATACAATTTCAAAATTTCACTATTTTGGCAGATTTTCAATTTTTATATTTTTTTCCAGTTACAAAGCAAGGGTTAACAGCCAAACAAAACTCAATATTTATGGCTCTGATTCTGTAGTTTACAGAAACACCCCATATGTGGTCGTAAACCACTGTACGGGCACACGGTAGGACACAGATGGAAAGGAATGCCATACGGTTTTTGAAAGGCAGATTTTGCTAGACTGTTTTTTTGGACACCATGTCCCATTTGAAGCCTCCCTGATGCACCCCTAGAGTAGAAACTTCATAAAAGTGACCCCATCTAAGAAACTACACCCCTCAAGGTATTTAAAACTGATTTTACAAACGTTGTTAACCCTTTAAGTGTTCCACAAGAGTTATTGGCAAATAGAGATGAAATTTCAGAATTTACATTTTTTGAAAATTTTCCATTTTAATTTTTTTTTCCAGTTACAAAGCAAGGGTTAACAGCCAAACAAAACTCATTATTTATGGTCCTGATTCTGTAGTTTACAGAAACACTCCATATGTGGTCGTAAACTGCGGTACTGGCATATGGCAGGGTACAGAAGGAAAGGAATGCCATACGGTTTTTGGAAGGCAGATTTTGCTAGACAGTTTTTTTGACACCTTGTCCCATTTGAAGCCCCCCTGATGCACTCTTAGTGTAGAAACTCCATAAAAGTGACCCCATCTAAGAAACTACACCCCTCAAGGTATTCAAAACTGATTTTAAAAATGTCGTTAACCCTTTAGGTGTTCCACAAGAGTTATTGGCAAATAGAGATGACATTTCAGAATTTCAATTTTTGGGCACATTTTCCATTTTACTATTTTTTTTCCAGTTACAAAGCAAGGGTTAACAGCCAAACAAAACTCATTATTTATGGCCCTGATTCTGTAGTTTACAGAAACACCCCATATGTGGTCTTAAACTGCTGTACAGGCACATGGCAGGGTGCAGAAGGAAAGGAATGTCATACGGTTTCTGGAAGGCAGATTTTGCTAGACAGTTTTTTTGGACACCATGTCCCCTTTGAAGTCCCCTGATGTACCCCTAGAGTAGAAACTCCAAAAAAGTGACCCCATTTTAGAAACTACGAGATAGGGTGGAAGTTTTGTTGGTACTAGTTTAGGGTACATATGACTTTTTGGTGGCTCTATATTACACTTTTTGTGAGGCAAGGTAACAAGAAATAGCTTTTGTGGCACTGTTTTTTTTGTTATTTACAACATTCATCTGACAGGTTAGATCATGTTGTATTTTTATAGAGCAGGTTGTCACGGACGCGGCTATACCTAATATGTATACAATTTTTTTATTTATGTAATTTTTACACAATTATTTCATTTTTAAAACAAAATTATCTTAGGTAGGGTCTCATTTTTGTAGGATGAGATGATGGTTTTATTGGCACTATTTTGGGGTGCATATGACTTTTTGATCGCTTGCTATTACACTTTTTGTGACATAAGATGACAAAAAATGGCTTTTTTACATGTTTCTTTTTTTCTTTTTTTACAGTGTTCATCTGAGGGGTTAGGTCTTGTGATATTTTTATAGAGCCGGTCGATACGGATGCGGCGATACCTAATATGTATACTTTATTTTTATTTATGTAAGTTTTACACAATGATTTAATTTCTGAAACCAAAAAAATCATGTTTTAGTGTTTCCATAGTCTAAGAGTAGGGATGAGCGAACTCGAACTGTATAGTTCGGGTTCGTACCGAATTTTGGGGTGTCCGTGACACGGACCCGAACCCGGACATTTTCGTAAAAGTCCGGGTTCGGGTTCGGTGTTCGTCGCTTTCTTGGCGCGTTTGTGACGCTTTCTTGGCACTTTTTGAAAGGCTGCAAAGCAGCCAATTAACAAGCGTCATACTACTTGCCCCAAGAGGCCGTCACAGCCATGCCTACTATTGGCATGGCTGTGATTGGCCAGAGCACCATGTGACCCAGCCTCTATTTAAGCTGGAGTCACATAGCGCCGCCCGTCACTCTGCTCTGATTAGCGTAGGGAGAGGTTGCGGCTGCGACAGTAGGGCGAGATTAGGCAGATTAACTTCTCCAAAGGACTTGATTAATCGATCGATCTGCAGCTGTGCATCATTGAGCTGCTGAAATCAAATGTTTTTTGACTAAAGCCTACATCAAGGTGAAGCTGTCACACCAAGTGCATTTAACCAGCAATAGTCTGTTCATTTTTTGGCCATATACTAAATCAGGGGCAAGCTGCGCCCGTCACCAAGTGCATTTAACCAGCAATAGTCTGTTCATTTTTTGGCCATATACTACATCAGGGGCAAGCTGCGCCCTTCACCAAGTGCATTTAACCCTCAGTAGTGTGGTTGGTCAAGCTGTCACACCAAGTGCATTTAACCAGCAATAGACTGTTCATTTTCTGGCCATATACTACATCAGGGGCAAGCTGCGCCCGTCACCAAGTGCATTTAACCCTCAGTAGTGTGGTTGGTCAAGCTGTCACACCAAGTGCATTTAACCAGCAATAGTGTGGTTATTTTTTGGCCATATCCCAGTCTAATTCTGTCACTAAATCCATACCGGTCACCCAGCGCCTAAAAACTAGGCCTAAAATTTATATCCCGCTAAATCTGTCGTTACCGCTGTACTGTTGTGGCTGGGCAAGTTATTTAGTGTCCGTCAAAGCACATTTTTTGTTCAGGGTTGAAATACAATTCCCAATTTAGCAATTTCATAATTTAGTATTTTCTGCTATATCAGAGCTATTTGAAATCTATCCCTAAAAGGGTATATAATATTCAAGGTGCACATAGGGTCATTCAGAATAACTTCACACACACGCTACTGTGCATTTCCAAGTCTAATTCTGTCACTAAATCCATACCGGTCACCCAGCGCCTAAATACTAGGCCTCAAATTTATATCCCGCTAAATCTGTCGTTACCGCTGTCCTGTTGTGGATGGGCAAGTTATTTAGTGTCCGTCAAAGCACATTTTTTGTTCTGGGTTGAAATACAATTCCTAATTTAGCAATTTCATAATTTAGTGGTTTCTGCTATATCAGAGCTATTTGAAATCTATCCCTAAAAGGGTATATAATATTCAAGGTGCACATAGGGTCAGCGGTGGAAGACATAGAATGCACTGACGCACAACCACTTATGTTTCCTGATGATGAGGACATGGGAATACCACCTCAGCATGTCTCTGATGATGACGAAACACAGGTGCCAACTGCGGCGTCTTTCTGCAGTGTGCAGACTGAACAGGAGGTCAGGGATCAAGACTGGGTGCAAGACGATGCAGAAGAAGATGAGGTCCTAGACCCCACATGGAATGAAGGTCGTGCCACTGACTTTCACAGTTCGGAGGAAGAGGCAGTGGTGAGACCGAGCCAACAGCGTAGCAAAAGAGGGAGCAGTGGGCAAAAGCAGAACATCCGCCGCCAAGAGACTCCGCCTGCTACTGACCGCCGCCATCTGGGACCGAGCACCCCAAAGGCAGCTTCAAGGAGTTCCCTGGCATGGCACTTCTTCAAACAATGTGCTGACGACAAGACCTGAGTGGTTTGCACGCTGTGCCATCAGAGCCTGAAGCGAGGCATTAACGTTCTGAACCTGAGCACAACCTGCATGACCAGGCACCTGCATGCAAAGCATGAACTGCAGTGGAGTAAACACTTTAAAACCAAGGAAGTCACTCAGGCTCCCCCTGCTACCTCTTCTGCTGCTGCCGCCTCGGCCTCTTCTGCCTCTTCCTCCGCCTCTGGAGGAACGTTGGCACCTGCCGCCCAGCAAACAGGGGATGTACCACCAACACCACCACCACCTCCATCACCAAGCGTCTCAACCATCTCACACGGCAGCGTTCAGCTCTCCATCTCACAAACATTTGAGAGAAAGCGTAAATTCCCACCTAGCCACCCTTGATCCCTGGCCCTGAATGCCAGCATTTCTAAACTACTGGCCTATGAAATGCTGTAATTTAGGCTGGTGGACACAGACAGCTTCAAACAGCTCATGTCGCTTGCTGTCCCACAGTATGTTGTTCCCAGCCGCCACTACTTCTCCAAGAGAGCCGTGCCTTCCCTGCACAACCAAGTATCCGATAAAATCAAGTGTGCACTGCGCAACGCCATCTGTAGCAAGGTCCACCTAACCACAGATACGTGGACCAGTAAGCACGGCCAGGGACGCTATATCTCCCTAACTGCACACTGGGTAAATGTAGTGGCAGCTGGGCCCCAGGCGGAGAGCTGTTTGGTGCACGTCCTTCCGCCGCCAAGGATTGCAGGGCAACATTCTTTGCCTCCTGTTGCCACCTCCTCCTTCTCGGCTTCCTCCTCCTCTTCTTCCACCTGCTCATCCAGTCAGCCACACACCTTCACCACCAACTTCAGCACAGCCCGGGGTAAACATCAGCAGGCCATTCTGAAACTCATATGTTTGGGGGACAGGCCCCACACCGCACAGGAGTTGTGGCGGGGTATAGAACAACAGACCGACGAGTGGTTGCTGCCGGTGAGCCTCAAGCCCGGCCTGGTGGTGTGTGATAATGGGCGAAATCTCGTTGCAGCTCTGGGACTAGCCAATTTGACACACATCCCTTGCTTGGCGCATGTGCTGAATTTGGTGGTGCAGAAGTTCATTCACAACTACCCCGACATGTCAGAGCTGCTGCATAAAGTGCGGGCCGTCTGTTCGCGCTTCCGGCGTTCACATCCTGCTGCTGCTCGCCTGTCTGCGCTACAGCGTAACTTCGGCCTTCCCACTCACCGCCTCATATGCGACGTGCCCACCAAGTGGAACTCCACCTTGCACATGCTGGACAGACTGTGCGAGCAGCAGCAGGCCATAGTGGAGTTTCAGCTGCAGCACGCACGGGTCAGTCGCACTACAGAACAGCACCACTTCACCACCAATGACTGGGCCTCCATGCGAGACCTGTGTGCCCTGTTGCGCTGTTTCGAGTACTCCACCAACATGGCCAGTGGCGATGACGCCGTTATCAGCGTTACAATACCACTTCTATGTTTCCTTGAGAAAACACTTAGGGCGATGATGGTAGAGGAGGTGGCCCAGGAGGAGGAGGAGGAGGAAGAGGGGTCATTTTTAGCACTTTCAGGCCAGTCTCTTCGAAGTGACTCAGAGGGAGGTTTTTGGCAACAGCAGAGGCCAGGTACAAATGTGGCCAGCCAGGGCCCACTACTGGAGGACGAGGATGAGGAGGAGGTGGAGGAGGATGAGGATGAAGCATGGTCACAGCGGGGTGGCACCCAACGCAGCTCGGGTCCATCACTGGTGCGTGGCTGGGGGGAAAGGCAGGACGATGACGATACGCCTCCCACAGAGGACAGCTTGTCCTTACCCCTGGGCAGTCTGGCACACATGAGCGACTACATGCTGCAGTGCCTGCGCAACGACAGCAGAGTTGCCCACATTTTAACCTGTGCGGACTACTGGGTTGCCACCCTGCTGGATCCACGCTACAAAGACAATGTGCCCACCTTACTTCCTGCACTGGAGCGTGATAGGAAGATGTTCGAGTACAAGCGCACGTTGGTAGACGCGCTACTGAGAGCATTCCCAAATGTCACAGGGGAACAAGTGGAAGCCCAAGGCCAAGGCAGAGGAGGAGCAAGAGGTCGCCAAGGCAGCTGTGTCACGGCCAGCTCCTCTGAGGGCAGGGTTAGCATGGCAGAGATGTGGAAAAGTTTTGTCAACACGCCACAGCTAACTGCACCACCACCTGATACGCAACGTGTTAGCAGGAGGCAACATTTCACTAACATGGTGGAACAGTACATGTGCACACCCCTCCACGTACTGACTGATGGTTCGGCCCCATTCAACTTCTGGGTCTCTAAATTGTCCACGTGGCCAGAGCTAGCCTTTTATGCCTTGGAGGTGCTGGCCTGCCCGGCGGCCAGCGTTTTGTCTGCCCGGCGGCCAACGTGTATTCAGCACGGCAGGGGGCGTCATTACAGACAAACGCAGCCGCCTGTCTACAGCCAATGTGGACAAGCTGACGTTCATAAAAATGAACCAGGCATGGATCCCACAGGACCTGTCCGTCCCTTGTCCAGATTAGACATTAACTACCTCCCCTTAACCATATATTATTGGACTCCAGGGCACTTCCTCATTCAATCCTATTTTTATTTTCATTTTACCATTATATTGCGAGGCTACCCAAAGTTGAATGAACCTCTCCTCTGTCTGGGTACCAGGGCCTAAATATATGCCAATGGACTGTTCCAATGTTGGGTGACGTGAAGCCTGATTCTCTGCTATGACATGCAGACTAATTCTCTGCTGACATGAAGCCAGATCCTCTGTTACGGGACCTCTCTCCTCTGCCTGGGTGCTGGGCCTAAATATCTGACAATGGACTGTTGCAGTGGTGACTGACGTGAAGCCTGATTTTCTGCTATGACATGCAGACTAATTCTCTGCTGACATGAAGCCAGATTGTCTGTTACGGGACCTCTCTCCTCTGCCTGGGTGCTGGGCCTAAATTTATGAAAATGGACTCTTACAGTGGTGGGTGACGTGAAGCCTGATTCTCTGCTATGACATGAAGACTGATTCTCTGCTGACATGAAGCCAGATTGTCTGTTACGGGACCTCTCTCCTCTGCCTGGGTGCTGGGCCTAAATTTATGAAAATGGACTGTTGCAGTGGTGGGTGACGTGAAGCCTGATTCTCTGCTATGATATGAAGACTGATTCTCTGCTGACATGAAGCCAGATCCTCTGTTACGGGACCTCTCTCCTCTGCCTGGGTGCTGGGCCTAAATATCTGACAATGGACTGTTGCATTGGTGGCTGACGTGAAGCCTGATTCTCTGCTATGACATGCAGACTAATTCTCTGCTGACATGAAGCCAGATTGTCTGTTACGGGACCTCTCTCCTCTGCCTGGGTGCTGGGCCTAAATTTATGAAAATGGACTGTTGCAGTGGTGGGTGACGTGATGTCACGGCGGGGAGTGGGGAAAACCCCCCACCGTGCAATTGCTGAGGCTGCTACGCCAGATAGCAGGGAACAGGGAGCAGGTCACCTCCTCACGTAACCCTAAACGCTCTCCCTAGACTCCTAGCACATGAGCCGCCTCATAAGGTAAGGGGGCTCATGCTCACCAACCTAGGACCCTGCTATCCCTGCTACGCCCTAGGCCTGATGACAATGCGTTCAGCAATGGTGGAGAACCTCTTTCCTCTGCCCGGTCCCCTCTCCGGTCTATCCGCTTGTCAGACGCGGCCGGCAGCCACTCCCCAACCAGCACACCGCCGGAACACCAAAGGAAAGCTGCCAGCAGACGACCAGAGATAGGAACCCTGAGAGGGACGAGGGGTCACCAACACGGACAACGGTTAGCTAGGTGGCGGGGAAAAAGCCACCAACCGTGCCGTTAACGGTGATCCCCTATAACGCTCTCCTGGGACCACAGAGTTAGGGAGCAGGTCACCTCCTATAGCGTCCCTAACGCTGACCCTGTCTCCTGTCTGTATGAGCCGACCTTGGTGGTAGGAGGGCTCATACGCCGGAACCTAAAAGTCCCTACAAGCCCTCAAGTCGGCCCTGAACTAGGGGACAGAGTAAGACGACCTGCTCCTCCTAGACACGGAGGAGCAGGAGTCTCAACGGCCAAGCAACACAGGGGGATACAAAAACAGCTATGGCAGTGGTAGGCAAATGGAAACAACTCATCACTCACCTGCCACAGACAACACAACCAGGAACCCATGTGCAGGTGCTGTAAGTACAAGACAACAACGGACACAGCACACACCAGACATCACACAGGAACCCTGGACCATAGGCTGCAATAACACAATCCCATTCACACCTAAATTAACCCCATGACAACCAAAACGGGGAAAGCACCAAATAAAGGAAAAGTATACGTGCAAACAGAAACCTACACGTTGCCCCCGGCAACCAGTCTGCATGCAACAGCGTCACGGTTAAACCTAAATTGGCCAAGACACGTGAAGCCTGATTTTATAACAAGACACGGAGGCTTCGTATTGCATAACTCTTTCTTTACTCAAAACCACAGCAGCAAAGAATTTACATAAAAAATTAAGGACAACCCCCAGTAGAACCCCTCCCATTGGATAGTCCATAAATAGGCTCTCCTCATCCATATCATCCTCTTTCTTTGCTGCTGCCCAGCAGATAAGTACTTGTATTTACTTTGTACAGTGCTCTTGTACAATTCGTATTTTCCTTGTGGGGCTTATTACTGTCCAATTTATGAATATTCGATATACATATATTGTTTTTCGATTTCTTGTCCTCTCTGTTTGATGAGGGCAAGGCTTATCGGTCGATAAACCTTTTTAGGTCAGCCATCTCTTCTCGTCACTTGGGTTTTGCGGGCTGTCCAGCGGGCCAGCATCCCCTGGTGTGTCGACTTCTCAAGGGGTCACGTTTGTCTCGTCCTCCGAGACCCCGCTTTACTAGCACTTGGGACGTGCTTTTGGTTCTGCAGTTTTTCTCTGGTTGGCCTCACAATTCGGACTTGTCTCTGCGCCAGCTTTCTGCTAAGCTGGTCACCTTGCTGTGTCTGATATCCTGCAAGAGGGTTTCGGATGTTCGAGCCTTGGATTTTGACGCACTATCTTTTACCCCAGATGGTGTGTCCTTTAACATCTCTCGCCGCACGAAGACTAATATCCGGTCGGTGTCCTATCCAACATTCCCAGATAATCCGGCTCTTTGCCCGGTGGAATGTTTGAAAGAATATTTGGAACGTACGTCCTCTCTGCGTTCCGCTTCGGCTTTTCAATTGTTCATTTCCTTCCGCAGACCGTTTCTTCCGGTTGCTGCTGTCACCTTATCCCGTTGGGTGAAGTGGGTTCTGTCCTTGGCCGGTGTGGATACTTCGGTATTCACGGCGCATTCGGTTAGGGGAGCTTCCGCTACCTCCATGACTGTCGCAGGGGCCCGCCTGGAGGATGTGCTGCGGTTAGCTGATTGGTCTAGAGCCTCCACTTTTAGGGAGTTTTATTTCAGACCTCCCCGTCATGCTTTTTCTTCGGTTATTTCGTCACTTTAAACTTGCAATACGAAGCCTCCGTGTCTTGTTATAAAATTGCATGATTTTCCTATTCTATGACGTAAAGTCATGATTTTATTAAAGACACGGAGGCGAGTATTGCCCCCCCTTTTTTCTTCTCCCTCCCTTTTATTGACCAGTTCCAGGTACTCGAGTGTATATGTGTTGATTTGTATATGTTTCTTCCGCATTATATCATAATATTTATGTTTGCTGACTTTGTTCTTTCCTATTCAGCTACTCTGATGGGTTTCGAGTCCTATGTATTACCCGTACTCTCCTGTTTTCTCTTCTCGTAGGTTGATTCCTGGTCCGGTGTTCCTGACTGCACTCTAGGTTGGAGGTGTCCTTCCCATGCCTTTTCGTTTTCGGTTATCATCTGCTCCGGTTGAGCTCGGGTTCTGGAGGCCGGTTCGTGGTTCCGGTTTGGAGTTTGTTCCGTGATGGTGGGAGTTGGTTCCAGTGTTCGTGTATGGTTCGGCTGATCACATCAAAGAAAGAGGATGATATGGATGAGGAGAGCCTATTTATGGACTATCCAATGGGAGGGGTTCTACTGGGGGTTGTCCTTAATTTTTTATGTAAATTCTTTGCTGCTGTGGTTTTGAGTAAAGAAAGAGTTATGCAATACTCGCCTCCGTGTCTTTAATAAAATCATGACTTTACGTCATAGAATAGGAAAATCATGCAATTCTCTGCTATGACATGAAGACTGATTCTCTGCTGACATGAAGCCAGATTGTCTGTTACGGGACCTCTCTCCTCTGCCTGGGTGCCGGGGCCTAAATATCTGAGAATGGACTGTTCCAGTGGTGGGTGACGGGAAGCCAGATTCTCTGCTATGGGACCTCTCTCCAATTGATTTTGGTTAATTTTTGTTTATTAAATTTTTATTTTTATTCATTTCCCTATCCACATTTGTTTGCAGGGGATTTACCTACATGTTGCTGCCTTTTGCAGCCGTTTTAGTGCCGAAAAGTTCGGGTCCCCATTGACTTCAATGGGGTTCGGGTTCGGGACGAAGTTCGGATCGGGTTCGGATCCCGAACCCGAACATTTTCGGGAAGTTCGGCCGAACTTCTCGAACCCGAACATCCAGGTGTTCGCTCAACTCTACTGCCAACTAATTATTTTTTGCCCAAACAGGTGTTAGTTTAATAACTGAATATCACAGCAGTATATAACCCTGTAATTCCAAACGTCTTGATGCTGCAAGGCCTGAAAAATTGCGTATTTTGCCCAAAAAAATGTGTTTTATTAATAGAAGAATATAAGCCCTGTATATACAGGATGTATCTCACATGCCCTGATCCACACTAGGCCGCAATTAAAGATTTGTGCACAAAATGGCCGTATTTCAAATATCTGAATAGAACCCTTGTATTTAAAAGGTGTATCTCACAATGACATCTGGAGCAAAAGCTGCCAACTAAATTTGTTTTGGCCAAACAGGTGTTAGTTTAATAACTGAATATGACAGCAGTATATAACCCTGGAATTTCAAATGTCTTGATGCTGCAAGGCTAGAAAAATTTTGTATTTTGCCCAAAAAAGGGTGTTTTATTAATAGAAGAATATAAGCCCTGTATATACAGGGTGTATCTCACACGGCCTGACTCACACTAGGCCGCTATTAAAGAATTGTGCCCAAAATGGCTTTACTTCAAATAAGTTAATAGAACCACACTATGTAAAAGGCTTTATCTCCCAATGACATACGCAGCAATGGCTTCCCCCCAAAAAAAATTCCCCAAACTTGTGTTTGTTTAATAACTAAATATGACAGCAGTATATAACCCTTGAAATTCACACGTGCTGATGCTGCAAGGCCAGAAAAATAGTGGATTTTGGCAAAAAAAAAGTGTGTTTTTAAAAACCCAGAAAATTATGGCTGTATTTCTAGCTTAAATTGCACACTAACTAATCCAGATGTTCTATATTGCCAAAAAAGTGTTGTTGTTTTTTTTAACAGAATATGAAAGCTGTATATATTAAACTTGAATTTAAACTTGCAGATGTGTAAAATAGTGGTTTTGTCAAAAAAGTGTGGTTTTAAAAACTCAGAAAATTATGGCTGTATTTCTAGCTTAAATTGCACACTGGCTAATCCAGATGTTGTATATTGCCCAAAAAGTGTTTTTTTGGTAACAGAATATGAAAGCTGTATATAGCTGTATATGGCTGTTCTTTAGCAATGCGCCTCACAGACCTGTCACTTACCAGTAGGTGGAGCTCCCGGCCGGACACGAACATCGCAGCAGCAAGCAGGTAACTATGAATCTTCTACTATTGTACTATTGCTAAGTAACCATGGCAACCAGGACTGCAGTAGCGTCCTGGTTGCCATGGTTACCGATCGGAGCCCCAGCGATTAAACTGGGACTCCGATCGGAACTCCGCTGCCACCAATGATCGGGGGGGGGGGATGGGAGGCCGCACACTGGCCACCAATGTTGTTACTGCTATAGAGGGAGGGGGGCCGATGGGGGGCGCACACTGTGCCACCAACGATTTATTACAATAGAGGGAGGGAGGGGGGGCCGAAGGGGGGCGCACACTGTGCCACCAACGATTTATTACAATAGAGGGAGGAAGGGGGGGGCCCGATGGGGGGCGCACACTGGCCACCAAGCTATTATTACAATAGAGGGAGGGAGGGGGTTGGCTGCACTGGCCACCAATGATATTCAAACTGGGGAGGGGGGGGTCTGCCCCCTGCTGCCTGGCAGCCCTGATCTCTTACAGGGGGATATGATAGTACAATTAACCCCTTCAGGTGCCGCACCTGAAGGGGTTAATTGTGCTGATCACGGCCCCCTGTAAGAGATCGGGTGCTGCCAGGCAGCAGGGGGCAGTCTTGTACACAGTTTGTAGTGTATTCTAACACCATGGGGACGCTTCTGTGTTAGAATATACTGTCGGATATGAGTTTTCACAAAGTGAAAACTTAGATCTGAAAAAGCTTTAATGCAGACGGATCTTCGGATCCGTCTGTATGAAAGCAACCTACGGCCACGGATCACGGACACGGATGCCAATCTTGTGTGCATCCGTGTTCTTTCACGGACCCATTGACTTGAATGGGTCTGTGAACCGTTGTTCGTCAAAAAAAATAGGACAGGTCATATTTTTGGGACGGACAGGACATATTTTTTGGACGGACAGGATACACGGATCACGGCCTCGGCTGCAAAACGGTGCATTTTCCGATTTTTCCATGGACCCCTTGAAAGTCAATGGGTCCGCGAAAAAAAACGGAAAACGGCACAACGGCCACGGATGCACACAACGGTCGTGTGCATGAGGCCATAGAGTTAGTTTTTAGTTTGTATACTAGTGAAAGGTCCTCTTTAAACGCTTGTTGATTGGCTGCTCTGCAACCTTTCAAAAAGCACCAAGAAAGCGCCGAACACCGAACCCAAACTTTTACTGAACTGTTCGGGTTCAGGTCTGGGGTCGAGAAATCCTAAAGTTCGGGTTTGCGTAACCCTAAAGCCTACAAGTCTTTCTCTTCAAATCCCAACTGCCATAAACACAGTTTTACTCCAGGTTTCCATAACAACTTAGCCATTTTTCTTTACTGCTTAAAGGGGCGGGCACTGTGGAGGTCACTGTTTTTAAAAGGGTGGGCATAGTGGAGGTCACTGTTATTAAATGGGCGGGCACTGTGGAGGTCACTGTTATTAAATGGGCGGGTGCTATGAAGGTCCCTGTTAATGGGGAAGTCACTGTGAAAGTGACTGTTAAAAGGGCGGTCACTGTGAAAGTCACTGTTAACCACCTCAGGACCGCCGTACGCAGGATTGCGTCCTGCCGGCGGTCCTGCTCTTCTGGGTGGACACCTATATACACTCCCTGATCACCCCCTGTCATTGATCACCCCCCTGTCATTGATCACCCCCCTGTAAGGCTCCATTCAGACGTCCGCATGATTTTTACGGATCCATGGATACATGGATCGGATCCGCAAAACACATGCGGACGTCTGAATGGAGCCTTACAGGGGGTGATCAATGACAGGCGGGTGATCACCCATATACACTCCCTGATCACCCCCCTGTCATTGATAACCCCCCTGTCATTGATCACCCCCCTGTAAGGCTCCATTCAAACGTCCGCATGTGTTTTGTGGATCCGATCCATGTATCCATGGATCCGTAAAAATCATGCGGACGTCTGAATGGAGCCTTACAGGGGGGTGATCAATGACAGGCGGGTGATCACCCATATACACTCCCTGATCACCCCCTGTCATTGATCACCCCCCTGTCATTGATCACCCCCCTGTAAGGCTCCATTCAGACGTCCGCATGATTTTTACGGATCCATGGATACATGGATCGGATCCACAAAACACATGCGGACGTCTGAATGGAGCCTTACAGGGGGGGTGATCATTGACAGGGGGGTGATCACCCTGATCACCCCCTGTCATTGATAACCCCCCTGTAAGGCTCCATTCAGACGTCCGCATGCGTTTTGTGGATCCGATCCAAGTATCCATGGATCCGTAAAAAATCAGGCGGATGTCTGAATGGAGCCTTACAGGGGGGGTGATCAGTGACAGGGGGGTGATCAGGGAGTCTATATGGGTGATCACCCCCCTGTCATTGATCACCCCCCTGTCATTGATCACCCCCCTGTCATTGATCACCCCCCCTGGTAAGGCTCCATTCAGACATTTTTTTTGGCACAAGTTAGCGGAAATTTTTTGTTTGTTTTTGCTTTTGTTTTTTCTTACAAAGTCTCATATTCTACTAACTTGTGTCAAAAAATAAAATCTCACATGGACGCACCATACCCCTCACGGAATCCAAATGCGTAAACATTTTTAGACATTTATATTCCAGACTTCTTCTCACGCTTTAGGGCCCCTAAAAAGCCAGGGCAGTATAAATACCCCACATGTGACCCCATTTCGGAAAGAAGACACCCCAAGGTATTCCGTGAGGGGCATATTGAGTCCATGAAAGATTGAAATTTTTGTCCTAAGTTAGCGGAAAGTGAGACTTTGAGAGAAAAAAACAAAAAAAAATCAATATCCGCTAACTTATGCAAAAAAAAAAAATTCTAGGAACTCGCCATGCCCCTCATTGAATACCTTGGGGTGTCTTCTTTCCAAAGTGGGGTCACATGTGGGGTATTTATACTGCCCTGGCTTTTTAGGGGCCCGAAAGTGTGAGAAGAAGTCTGGGATCCAAATGTCTAAAAATGCCCTCCTAAAAGGAATTTGGGCCCCTTTGCGCATCTAGGCTGCAAAAAAGTGTCACACATGTGGTATCGCCGTACTCAGGAGAAGTTGGGGAATGTGTTTTGGGGGGTCATTTTACATATACCCATGCTGGGTGAGAGAAATATCTTGGCAAAAGACAACTTTTCCCATTTTTTTATACAAAGTTGGCATTTGACCAAGATATTTTTCTCACCCAGCATGGGTATATGTAAAATGACACCCCAAAACACATTCCCCAACTTCTCCTGAGTACGGCGATACCACATGTGTGACACTTTTTTGCAGCCAAGGTGGGCAAAGGGGCACCTTTCGGATTTCGCAGGCCATTTTTTACACATTTTGATTGCAAGGTACTTCTTACACATTTGGGCCCCTAAATTGCCAGGGCAGTATAACTACGCCACAAGTGACCCCATTTTGGAAAGAAGACACCCCAAGGTATTCCGTGAGGGGCACGGCGAGTTCCTAGAATTTTTTATTTTTTGTCACAAGTTAGTGGAAAATGATGATTTTTTTTTCTTCTCTTTTTTCCTTACAAAGTCTCATATTCCACTAACTTGCGACAAAAAATAAAAAATTCTAGGAACTCGCCATGCCCCTCACGGAATACCTTGGGGTGTCTTCTTTCCAAAATGGGGTCACTTTTGGGGTAGTTATACTGCCCTGGCAATTTAGGGGCCCAAATGTGTGAGAAGAACTTTGCAATCAAAATGTGTAAAAAATGCCCTGCAAAATCCGAAAGGTGCACTTTGGAATATGTGCCCCTTTGCCCACCTTGGCAGCAAAAAAGTGTGACACATCTGGTATCGCCGTACTCAGGAGAAGTTGGGCAATGTGTTTTGGGGTGTCATTTTACATATACCCATGCTGGGTGAGAAAAATATCTTGGTCAAATGCCAACTTTGTATAAAAAAATGGGAAAAGTTGTCTTTTGCCAAGATATTTCTCTCACCCAGCATGGGTATATGTAAAATGACACCCCAAAACACATTCCCCAACTTCTCCTGAGTACGGCGATACCAGATGTGTGACACTTTTTTGATGCCAAGGTGGGCAAAGGGGCACATATTCCAAAGTGCACCTTTCGGATTTCACCGGTCATTTTTTACAGATTTTGATTGCAAAGTACTTCTCACACATTTGGGCCCCTAAATTGCCAGGGCAGTATAACTACGCCACAAGTGACCCCATTTTGGAAAGAAGACACCCCAAGGTATTCCGTGAGGGGCATGGCGAGTTCCTAGAATTTTTTATTTTTTGTCGCAAGTTAGTGGAATATGAGACTTTGTAAGGAAAAAAGAGAAAAAAAAATCATCATTTTCCGCTAACTTGTGACAAAAAATAAAAAATTCTAGGAACTCGCCATGCCCCTCACGGAATACCTTGGGGTGTCTTCTTTCCAAAATGGGGTCACTTGTGGCGTAGTTATACTGCCCTGGCAATTTAGGGGCCCAAATGTGTGAGAAGTACCTTGCAATCAAAATGTGTAAAAAATGGCCTGCAAAATCTGAAAGGTGCACTTTGGAATATGTGCCCCTTTGCCCACCTTGGCAGCAAAAAAGTGGACACATCTGGTATCGCCGTACTCAGGAGAAGTTGGGGAATGTGTTTTGGGGTGTCATTTTACATATACCCATGCTGGGTGAGAGAAATATCTTGGCAAAAGACAACTTTTCCCATTTTTTTATACAAAGTTGGCATTTGACCAAGATATTTTTCTCACCCAGCATGGGTATATGTAAAATGACACCCCAAAACACATTTCCCAACTTCTCCTGAGTACGGCGATACCAGATGTGTCACACTTTTTTGCTGCCAAGGTGGGCAAAGGGGCACATATTCCAAAGTGCACCTTTTGGATTTCACCGGTCATTTTTTACACATTTTGATTGCAAAGTTCTTCTCACACATTTGGGCCCCTAAATTGCCAGGGCAGTATAACTACCCCACAAGTGACCCCATTTTGGAAAGAAGACACCCCAAGGTATTCTGTGAGGGGCATGGCGAGTTCCTAGAATTTTTTATTTTTTGTCGCAAGTTAGTGGAATATGAGACTTTGTAAGAAAAAAATAAAATAAAAAATCATCATCATTTTCCGCTAACTTGTGACAAAAAATAAAAAGTTCTATGAACTCACTATGCCCATCAGCGAATACCTTAGGGTGTCTACTTTCCGAAATGGGGTCATTTGTGGGGGTTTTCTACTGTTTGGGCATTGTAGAACCTCAGGAATCATGACAGGTGCTCAGAAAATCAGAGCTGCTTCAAAAAGCGGAAATTCACATTTTTGTACCATAGTTTGTAAATGCTATAACTTTTACCCAAACCGGTTTTTTTTGCCCAAACATTTTTTTTTTATCAAAGACATGTAGAACAATAAATTTGGCGAAAAATTTATATATGGATGTCGTTTTTTTTGCAAAATTTTACAGCTGAAAGTGAAAAGTCATTTTTTTGCAAAAAAAATCGTTACATTTTGATAAATAACAAAAAAAGTAAAAATGTCAGCAGCAATAAAATACCACCAAATGAAAGCTCCATTAGTGAGAAGAAAAGGAGGTAAAATTCATTTGGGTGGTAAGTTGCATGACCGAGCGATAAACTGTGAAAGGAGTGTAGTGCCGAAGTGTAAAAAGTGCTCTGGTCATGAAGGGGGTTTCACCTAGCGGGGCTGAAGTGGTTAAAGGGGGGGTCACTGTGAATGCCACTGTTAAAGGGGTAGACACTGTTAAAAGGGCGGTCACTGTGAAAGTCACTGTTAAAGGGGCAGTCACTGTGAAAGTCACTGCTAAAGGGGAGGTCACTGTGAAAGTCACTGTTAAAAAGGCGGTCACTGTAAAAGTCACTGTTAAAGGGCCGGCCACTGTTAAAGGGGAGGTCACTGTGAAAATCACTGTTAAAGGGGCAGTCACTATGAAAATCACTGTTAAAGTGCCGGTCACTGTTAAAGGGGCAGTCACTGTTAAAGGGGCAGTCACTGTAAAAGTCACTGTTAAAGTGGTGGTCACTGTTTAAGGTGTGGCCACTGTGAAAGTAACTGTTAAAGGGGCGGTCACTGTAAAGGTCAATTTTAAAAGGGCAGGCACTGTGGAGGTCTCTGTTAAAGGGGCAGGCACTTTAGAATTCACTGTTAAAGGGGCGGGCACTGTGAAGGTCACTGTCAAACTGGCGGCCACTATGAAGGACATTGTTAAAGGGTTGGGCAATGCTAAAGGGGCGGGAACTGTGGAGGTCACTTTTAAAGGAGCAGGCACTGTTAAAGGGGTGGGCACTGTGAAGGTCATTGTTAAATGGGTGGGAACTGTGGAGGTCTCTGTTAAAGGGGCGGGCACTGTGGAAGTCACTGTTAAGGGGCAGGCACTATGGAGGTCACTGTTAAAGGGGCGGGCACTGTAGAGGTCACTATTATGGGGGAAACTGTTGATATCTTTTTACAACAAACGGAAACATGTGGGCATGGGCACTGTGGATATCACTGTTAAAGGGGTGGCCATTATGAAGGGCACTGTTAAAGGGGTTGCCAATGTTAAAGGGGTGGACATTGTGGAGTTTATTGTTAAAGGGGTGGGCACTGAGAAGGTCACTGTTAAAGTGGGGGCACTGTGGCGGTCACTATTAAAGGGGTGGGCACTATGGAGGTCACTGTTAAAGGGGCGGGCACTATGGAGGTTACTGTAAAAAATTACAGCGGCTCACCCCCTCACCGTATGGATAAGGTGCTCACCCTCAGGGCCCACCCTCAGGACCAACAAAGATAAATGAGGTAAGAGCAATTATAAGGGGGCACACTCAAGAGGGAAACACAATGGTGAAAATTAATATAGTACTTTAATACTTTAAAAAGATAAAAAATACATAAAAAACACACATATGCCGTGTGATTGGCGTGGTAAATACACTCCTGCACAGAAATGAAAATAAAATAAAGATGTGCTAAATAGCATACATCAATAACTGGGAATATGACAACTGGGAATATGATTCAATGTAGCGTCAATGTCCCAATCCAATCAATCGTAAGGTGGCGTACCAGCAATGTCCCAATAAGAGTCCTACGCCACACTATGTGGCATACAGAGTGAGCGTGGATTTATAAAAAGGATAAAGGAAGCCTGACACCAAAGGAAAAAAGCATACAAGATCTGCTTGAATCAAAGAACTGGAGTAGCAGTCGCGGAGTAGTGACGTCAGCTTATCATCTATCCGGTCCCCTAAGCAACCAGGTCACGTGGGACGCCACGTATGGCCAAGCACACCACATGGGATGCTGCGAGTGTACGGCCAACTGGGAACAGCGCTGCGGAGAGGCAGTGAAGAGGGGTAAGACCGGGCTCATAAGAGCACTACAAGCCGCATGAAGAGACTGTGAGTAATGACACTATCAGTCCTATTGTGAAGTGAGGAATAGTTACCGTAATTTATATCCACCATTGAATGTCCTCAATTTATGCTATTGGACACTGGAATTTTGTTGCAATACTATTACTGCTCCACCTGGTTTTGGCCATAGTGCCATTGTTATATCAGCAGGACTATATCTAACGGGAATAGGACTCTTATTGGGACATTGCTGGTACGCCACCTTACGATTGATTGGATTGGGACATTGCCGCTACATTGAATCATATTCCCAGTTATCATGTTCCCAGTTATTGATGTATGCTATTTAGCATGTCTTTATTTTATTTTCATTTCTGTGCAGGAGTGTATTTACCACGCCAATCACACGGCATATGTGTGTTTTTTATGTATTTTTTAGGGGTATGTTTTTAAAGTATTAAAGTACTATATTAATTTTCACCATTGTGTTTCCCACTATGGAGGTTACTGTTAAAGGGGCAGGCACTGCTGAGTTCACTGTTATCAGGGCGGCCACTGTAGAGGTCACTGTTTTGGGGGAAACTGTTGATATCTTTTTACGCCACACGGAAACATAAAATTAAATAGATGAAATATACCTGTGCAAAGCCGGGTCCTTCTGCTAGTCTCTTATATATAAAAATGAATTTCTGTCTGTTTGTCTAGACGTCTGTCTGGACGTTCTTTATGCACAACCAAACGACTGGACCGATCGCTTTTAAAGGGGCGGTCACTGTTAAAGTCACTGTTAAAGGTGCGATTACTGTGAAAGTCACTCTTAAAGGGGCGGTCACTGTTAAAGGGGTGGTCACTGGGAAAGTCTATGTTAAAGGGGCAGTCACTGTTAAAGGGGCGGCCACTGTTGAAAGGGCAGTCACAGTGAAAGTCACTGTTAAAGGGGCGGTCACTGTGAAAGTCACTGTTAAAGGGGAGGTCACTGTGAAAATCACTGTTAACCACTTCAGCCCCCCTAGCTTAAACCCCCTTAATGACCAGTCCACTTTTTGCAATTTTTGCAAAAAATGAAATTTTTCACTTTCTGTTGTAAAATTTTTCAAATAAAACTCAATTTCTATATAAATTTTTCTCTAAATTTATTGTTCTACATGTCTTTGATAAAATAAAAATGCAATAAGTGTATATTTATTGGTTTGGGTAAAAGTTATAGCGTTTACAAACTATGGTGCAAAAAAAAATTATTTACGCACTTTAACTTTCTGAGCACCTGTCATGTTTCCTGAGGTTCTACAATGCCCAGACAGTAGAAACACCCCACAAATGATACCATTTCGAAAAGTAGACACCCTAAGGTATTTGCTGATAGGCATAGTGAGTTCATGGAAGTTTTTATTTTTTGTCACAAGTTAGCGACAAAGTCTCATATTCCACTAACTTGTGACAAAAAATAAAATTTTACATGAACTCACAATACCCCTCACGGAATACCCTGGGGTGTCTTCTTTACAAAATGGGGTCACATGTGGAGTATTTATACTGCCCTGGCATTTTAGGGGCCCTAAAGCGTGAGAAGTAGTCTGGAATCCAAATGTCTAAAAATGCCCTCCTAAAAGGTACTTATTGGAATTTGGGCCCCTTTGCACACCTAGGCTGCAAAAAAGTGTCACACACGTGGTATCACCGTACTCAGAAGACGTAGGGCAATGTGTTTTGGGGTGGACTTTTACATATACCCATGCTGGGTGAGAGAAATATCTCTGTAAATGACAACTTTTTACATTTTTTTATACAAAGTTGTCAATTTACTGAGATATTTCTCTCACCCAGCATGGGTATATGTAAAATTACATGCCAAACTACATTGTCCTACTTCTCCTGAGTACAACGATACCACATCTGTGACACTTTTTTGCAGTCAAGATGCGCAAAGGTGCCAAAATTCCAATGAGTACCTTTAGGATTTCACAGGGCATTTTTACGCATTTGCATTCCGTGAGGGGTATGGTGAGTTCATGTAAGATTTTATTTTTTGTCACAAGTTAGTGGAATATGAGACTTTGTAAGAAAAAAAAAATATCAATTTCCACTAACTTGTGCCAAAAATCGATGAACTCTCCATGCCCCTCAAAAGTGATCTTTATAGCGCCGCAGCGATGTTAGTGTTTTTGCAGTGATCAGAAAAAAACATTCTGTCACTGCAGTGGGGCGGACTGAACGCAATTGTGCGCACAAGATCAGGCCTGATCAGGCGTACACTGCGTTTTTTGTAGAGCCTATAGAACATGTCCTATTCTTGTCCGCAATTGCGTAAAAAAGCATTTTCTATATAGTTCTGGCAATGTGCGGATCCACAAAATGCGTAAAGCACATTGCCGGTGTCCGTGTTTTGCGGATCCGCAAAACACATATGGACGTCTGAATGGAGCCTAACAGGGGGGGGGGGGGGGGGGGGTTTTAATGATAGGGGGGTGATCAGGGAGTCTATATGGGGTGATCAGGGGTTAATAAGTGACAGGGGGGGTGTAGTGTAGTGTGGTGATTGGTGCTTCTTACAGAGCTGCCTGTGTCCTCTGGTGGTCAATCCAAGCAAAAGGGACCACCAGAGGACCAGGTAGCAGGTATATTAGATGCTGTTAACAAAACAGCGTCTAATATACCTTTTTTGTAGTTAAAAAAAATTGCATCTACAGCCTGCCAACAAATGATCGCCGCTGGCAGGCTGTAGATCAACTCGCTTACCTTGCAATCTTGTGAAAGTGCACTCCTGTGAGTGCTTTCACAAGAAATCTCGCGTCTCGCGAGATGACGCACCGACGCGTCAAGGAGGAATAACCCGGCCGCCCGCAGGACTCATTCCTGCGTTAGGCGGTCGGGAGGCTGTTAAAGGGGCGGTCACTGTTAAAAAAGGCTGGCACTGTGAAAGTCACTGTTAAAGGGGCGGTCACTGTTAAAGGGGCGGTCACTGTGAAAGTCAATGTTAAAGGGGCGGTCACTGTGAAAGTCACTGTTAAAGGGGCGGTCACTGTGAAAGTCGCTGTTAAAGGGGCGGTCACTGTTAAAGAAGTTGGTACAGTGAAAGTCACTGTTAAATGGGCGGTCACTGTGAAAGTCACTGTTAAAAGGGCGGTCACTGTGAAAGTCACTGTTAAATCGGTGGTCACTGTGAAAGTTACTGTTAAAGGGCCGGTCACTGTGAAAGTTACTGTTAAAGGGGCGGTCACTGTTAAAGGGGCGGTCACTGTGAAAGTCAATGTTAAAGGGGCGGTCACTGTAAAAGTTGCTGTTAAAGGGGCGGTCACTGTTAAAGAAGTGGCCACTGTGAAAGTCGCTGTTAAACGGGCGGTTACTGTGAAAGTCATTGTTAAAGGGGAGGTCACTATGAAAGTCACTATTAAAGGGGCGGTCACTGTGAAAATCACTGTTAAAGGGGTGGTCACTGTGAAAGTCACTGTTAAAGCGGCGGTCACTGTTAAAGGGGCAGTCACTCTGAAAGTCACTATAAAGGGGCGGTCACTGTGAAAGTCACTATTAAAGGGGTGGTCACTGTGAAAGTCGCTGTTAAAGGGGCGGTCACTGTGAAAGTTACTGTTAAAGGGTTGGTCATTGTTAAAGAGGCGGTCACTGTTAAAGGAGCAGTCACTGTGAAAATCACTGTAAAGGGGCGGTCACTGTGAAAGTCACTGTTAAAGGGGTGGTCACTGTGAAAGTCGCTGTTAAATGGGCGGTCACTGTGAAAGTCATTGTTAAAGGGGAGGTCACTATGAAAGTCACTGTTAAAGGGGTGGTCACTGTGAAAGTCACTGTTAAAGGGGTGGTCACTGTGAAAGTCACTGTTAAAGCGGCAGTCACTGTTAAAGGGGCGGTCACTGTGAAAGTCACTGTTAAAGGGGTGGTTACTGTTAAAGTGGCAGTCATTGTGGAAGTCACTGTTAATAGGGTGGTCACTGTGAAATTCACTTTTAAAGGGTTGGTCACTGTGAAAGTCACTATTAAAGGGACAGTCACTGTGAAAGTCACTTTTAAAGGGGTGTGCACTGTGGAAGTCACTGATAAAGGTGTGGGCACTGTGGAAATCACTTGAAGGGATGGGCACTGTGAAGGTTACTGTTAAAGGGGCAGGTACTGTGGAGGTCAATGTTAAATGGGCGGGTACTATAGAGGTCATTGTTGTGGGGAAAACTGTTGATATCTTTTTACGACACACGGAAACATAAAATGAAATAGATTAAATATACTAGTGCGAAGCCGGGTGCTTCTGCTAGTCTCTTATATATATAAAAGTGAGTTTCTGTCTGTCTGTCTAGATGTTCTTTATACGCGACCAAACAACTGGACCGATCTTCACCAGATTTGGCACACAGGTACATCAGGGTTTCAGAAAGGTTTTAGACCGGCTCTGTAGGACGTATCGTTCTTGAGATATTCCCCAAAAATGACCCACAGTAGCCAATACAAGCCTGAAAGTCTTTCTCTTCAAATCCCAACTGCCATAAACACAGTATTGCTCCAGGTTTCCATAACAACCCAGCCATTTTTCTGTACTGTTTAAATGGGCGGGCACTGGGGAGGTCACTGTTTATAAAGGGGCTGGCACAGTGGAGGTCACTGTTATTAAAGGGGCGGGCACTGTGGAGGTCATTGTTAAAGGGTCGGTCACTGTGAAAGTCACTGTTAAATTGGCGGCCACTGTGAAAAGTCACTGTTAAAGGGGCAGTCACAGTGAAAGTCACTGTTAAAGGGGCAGTCACTGTGAAAGTCACTATTAAAAGGGAGGTCACTGTGAAAGTCACTGAGAAAAGGGCAGTCACTGTGAAAGTCACTGTTAAAGGGGAGGTCACTGTGAAAGTCACTGTTAAAGGGGCAGTCACAGTGAAAGTCACTGTTAAAGGGGAGGTCACTGTGAAAGTCACTGTTAAAGGGGAGGTCACTGTGAAAGCCAATGTTAAAGGGGCAGTCACAATGAAAGTCACTGTTAAAGGGGCGGTCACTGTTAAAGGGGCGGTCACAGTGAAAGTCACTGTTAAAAGGACGGTCACTGTGAAAGTCATAGTTAAAGGGGCAGTTACTGTAAAAGTCACTGTTAAAAGGGCGGTCACTGTTAAAGGAGTGGTCACTGTGAAAGTCACTTTTAAAGGGGTGGTCATTGTTAAAGGGGCGTTTGTAGTTTTGCAACAGCTGGAGGGCCACAGATTGAGCCTTGCTGCTCTAAAATATTATATGTGAGGGCCTGCAGGTGAGCTGACCCTCTACAACATTAGTAGCGAGTGCAGACTAATAAGCATGTTGATATGATGGAAGAGGAGGAGGGCAGGCCAGCACCTTCAAGGCGTAGAGTGCCAGTTCGTGCCATGTGTCCAGCTTGGACACCCAGTAGTTGTAAGGCACAGAGGGATCATTGAGGAAGCAGACACGGTCTGCTACGAACTCCTTCACCATCTTCCAAAATGTTTCTCTCCTTGTGACACTAGGCCGCACATCAGGGTGAAGGTGCTGGCGGGGTGTCATTAAACTGTCCTAGGCTTTGGAGAGTGTTGTCCTACCTTAGTTGTAACTGCTGTGTGTTCCCCTCCCCTCCTTGGTTGCCCAAGGAACTACGTACTCTGCCGCCAGCATTGTCAGCTGGAAATTTTGGAAGCAATTTTTCCACAAGGACCTTCTGGTATTGCATCATTTTGCTCATCCTCTCTACCACAGAAATGAGAGATGAGAAGTTCTGTTTGTAGCAGGGGTTGAGAAGGGTGAACAACCAGTAATCGGTGTTGTCCAAAATACGTAAAACGCGCGGGTAATGGGAAAGGCAGCCTAACATAAAGTCTGCCATTTGTGCCAGAGTCCCAACAGGCAAGACTTTGCTGCTGTCGTCATCAGGAGGACTCAATCTCCTCATACTCTTCCTCCTCTTCTGCCCATCCACGCTAAACCGATGAAATTAAACTTCCATGGGTACTACCTTGTATAGCGGAGGCAACCCTCTCCTGCTCCTCCTTTTCATCATCTACATCCAATTTGCACTGGAAAGATGAACTGAGGGTGGTCTGGCTATCACCCTGTGTAATGTCTTCCCCCATTTCCACCTCTTCCACATGCAAAGCGTCGGCCTTAATTGTAAGCAGCGAGCGTTTGAGTAGACATAGAAGTGGAATGGTGACACTGATAATAGCGTTATCACCGCTCACTATCTGTCTTGATTCCTCAAAGTTTCTTAAAACCTCACAGAGGTCAGACATCCATGCCCACTCCTCGCTTATGAAGAGCGGAAGCTGATTATAAAGGTGACAACCATGTTGCAGCTGGTATTCCACAATGCCCTCTGCTGCTCACAAAGTCTGGCCAACATGTGGAACGTCGAGCTCCAGCGCTTGTTCACGTCGCACAACAGTCGGTGAGCTGGCAACTGTAAGCACTGCTGCAGCGTTGACAGACCAGCGGAAGCTGTCGATGACTTGCGGACATACGGACACACACCCGACACACCTTCTCCAGTAGCTCAGGCAAATTGGGGTAGGTTTTGAAAAAAATGCTGAACCACTAAGTTGAAGACGTGGGCTAGGCATCGGATGTGTGTGAGCTTGCCGAGCTCCAAAGCCGCCACCAAGTTACGGCCATTATCAGACACAGACATGCCTGGTTCTAGGTTCAGTGGAGAGAGCCAAGGCTCAGTCTGGTCTCTTATCCTCTGCCACAGCTTTGAGGCAGTGGGCTGGTTGTCACCTAAGCAGATCAGCTTAAGCACGACCTGTTGATGCTTCCACACTGCAGTGTACACTGCTTCCAGCTACCGACTGATGGTTGACTGGTGCTGTAAGAGGATAATTCTGAGGTAGAAGTGGAGGAGGAGGCGGAGGAGGAGAAGTGGGGGTTGGAGCCACTAATGTAGGTGGTGGCATAAACCCTGAAGGAATTGGGGCCTGCAATCCTTGGCGTTGGTAGCACCTATGCCATCCCAGGATAAGACTCGCTCCTGGCCTCCACAAAGTTCACCCAATGTGCCGTCAGGGAAATGTAGCGTCCCTAGCCGAAAGTACTTGTCCATGTGTTAGTGGTTAAGTGGACCTTCCCAGTAATTGTGTTGGTCAGGGCATGGGTGATGTTACGGGACACATGCTGGTGTAAGGCGGGCACTGCTCACTGTGAAAAATAGTGGCGGCTGGGGACTGCGTAACGAGGAATGGCAGACGACATTAAGCTGCAGAAGGCCTCATTGTCAACAAGCGCAATGGCAACATTTCCAGGGCCAGCAATTTGGAAAGGTGCGCATTTAGTGCTATTGCCTGTGGGTGGGTGGCTGGGTATTTGCGCTTGCGTTCAAATGCCTGGGCTAAGGACATTTGTACACTGCGCTGGGACAGGAAAGTGGATGTGGTTGCTGATGGTGATTGTGAAGGTCCAGGTGCAGGGCGGGAGGCATCCAGACCTGCACCTTCGACAGGGGATTGACCAGCACGTAACACAGGGGAAGAGGAAGCAGTGGTGTGACCCGCAGACACAGATTGTGGACCCAGGCGTTCGGCCCAGCTATTACGGTGCTTCAAGCGGACAGGTTCAAATGAAGGAATGGCGCTGAAAAGAACTCCTCAGAATATCTGAGTGTGGGATCACTTGTTTGGCAAGACTCTCCATGGTGGGAGGAAGGAGGATCAGGACGAGGATTGTGTTGACCAGACTCTTGGCTACTGAGTAGTGATGGACGAACGCACAAACGCGATCAAATGTTCGCAAACCGCAAGTTCGCGGCGGGCCCCATTTACTTTAATAGCAGGCGAGCCTGAAAAACTTTCAGGTCATTATTGCAGCCACCAAATACTTACAAGAAGTGCGCAAATCATCCCGCAACATGGACAGTGACATACCAGAGGGGGATCCATGGCAAAAATTCCCACAATTTTTTTTTATTTTTTTTTCAGGGGCCATTTTTATACATCTTATAGGGAAACTGTCAGAAAGGTGGCCCGCTGGAGCCTAGAAATTTTTTATTTTAGGCCACTGGAGTACAGGCCCCAGAAATCAGGCATTCAACTAACAGAAAACATCAACTGATTATGTGGCTGGAGGTATATTAGATGGTCACTGGATATCAATTTTACTGCAGGCCAGTACAAATAGAACTATTTTATTGTTAGCCAGTTAGATTACAGGCCTCAAAAATTATGCATTCAACGTACATAAATAATCAAGTGATTATGTTGCCGGAGATTTATTAGACGGTCAATGGATATCAATTTTAGTGCAGTCCAGTGGACTACAGGCCCCAAAAATTATTCAATCACCATACAGAAAAGCACAATTGATAATGTAGCTGGAGGTAAATTAGGCCGTCACCATATTGCAATTTTACTGTTGGCCAGTTAGATTACAGGCCCCATATACAGGATTACACAGCGTCATCATTTTTTTACGCTCGAACATTTGGGCCACGGAAGGCTACCTTGTGCCAGATGAACACGACAATGGCGCGGTGGAAAGTGGGAGTGGAGGACAAATGGGAGCAGAGAGGAGAAGGAAAAGAGGCAGGACTGGAGCACCAGGACTGTGGCTTTATGGGTCCTGACGGTCTTGCTCCCACTGGGCTTGGTGATGGGAGGACAGGTGCCTTTTTAAGGTGGTCGTCCCTAGTTGAGTGTTGGGCTTACCGAGACTTATGCGTTGACAGCACAGGCTGCAGATGGCAACACTATTATCAGCAGCTGACAAGTTAAAAAAAAGCCCACACTGTGGAGCCATGTGGTGGCATCCTAGGAGCGCAAGATGTGATGGTGCATGGTGGATGGCTCGCTCCAGATACATTTGCAGTCTTCTTTTTGCCTCATGTGCACTGCGAATTCTGCCTGCTTCTCCTCCTTCTCCTCCCTATCTGCTGCTCCGTCTCTCCCTCTGAACTCCCCTCCTCTTCCTCTCTTGCAGGCACCCACGTGAAGTCCATCGACACGTCATCATCGTCACCTTCATCACCACTGACATTAGAGATCTCGGAGTAGGCAGCAACAGCGGGAACCACCCTCCTTGCGCTGATCTGGGTACTGTTGTCAGAGCGCTGGGTGGCGACCGTTGCTACCTAATCTTCCTCATCCGATGTCAAGAATGGCTGTGCATCGGTAAGGTCTGAGAATTAATGGGAAAATAATTCTTCTGACTCGAGTGTAGGGCTATGGTGGGGGTAGTGGTGGTGTCTTTGGGGGTGCACACAGCAGAGAATGAGGACGGTGCAGATACAGAGGATGAGGAGAGTGCAGAAGAGGTAGGCTGAGTGAGCCACTGAACCAACTCTGGTGCGTCCTTTGACGCAATCGCATGCACCTTCTCCAACTTCTCACTTAGGCTCTGGCCTGGTGCACCTGCCCGACCCCTACACCCCCTGCGGAATGGCCGGCCTCTTCCCCTACCTGTCATTTTCAAAATGACCCTATGGCAAATTCCCTATAGAAGAGCAGTATTTGTAGAAGCAGGTATATAGAACCACTTAATGATTATTTCCTGGAAGCAGCTATATCAAACCTATTGATCAGTTTTTTTGGAGGGCAACTGGTATATCACACCAGTTGAAATTATTTGTTCCAATAGCGTCTGTCCCTCTGTATAGCTGTGGTATCTCATCATAACCTCACACAACTCCTGCAAATTAGAAATGTACTATATGGAAATTATATTACAGGTATATCACATCCCTGCCTCAATCAGTTTTTTGGGGGGGGCAACTGGTATTTCACACCAGTTGAAATATTTGTTCCAATAGCGTTTGTCCATCTTTATAGCTGGGGAATCTCAGCAGAACCGCACACAACTCTTGCAAATTAAAAATGCACTATATTTAAAGTTTCCCTTTTCGTCCTCGGCAGCACATTATGGGTTAACTTGTATCATTCCTTTCCTTGGACCGCCCCCTAGATGAATTAATTAATTAATCAATCAATCAAATTTGAAAAGGTACTATATAAACACGCCTTCTCAAGTCAACTCTGTGTTTTTTTATTGTCCTCAGAAGCCCACCTGTTGTGTCGGTCGCATATACTGTGGTGTATCCCAGGTAAAAAGGCCAGAGTTCAGCGTTGCTATCGGTGTGTCCTTTGCGCTGCTCTGTTCCGCTTTTCTGTGCTTTGATAAGGCAGTTCTATCCAGGGGATACGTTTTTCAGTTGAAAAAATATGCGGAAGTCTTGGCCCGAACTTCCGGTTCATATGTGGAAACGCACAAGTGGAACTCAGACGTCTGCAGCATCTGACGTCATCAAGCACTGCCTCTTGCTCCCGTTCTGGCACCAAAGTTAAGTATTTAAAGCAGAAAAAGGCAGAGCAGGGTGCCTGATGTGCCTGGCAGCCGAGCTCTTGCAGTTTGCAAGGTACAATACTTTTTGTGGTCAGGATTTATTTCTCATGTGACATTCTAAAAGTGTTTTTTTGTGTTTAGTAATTGGATCCTGTTTTTTCTAACCAGATGTCTAGTCAGTCCAGCAAAGGGGGAAAAAGATACAAAAGACACAAACACAGGCTGTGTCGTTCGTGTGAACAACCTCTTCCTGATGAATCCCTGGGTGATCACTGTGTGGCGTGTGATGTTGAAGTATCTGCCCATTCCCAGAGATCCTCTCCCATTAGGCCCTCAAAGAAACATAAGTTAAAACAAACTTTGTGTATCTCTTGTATTCAGTCACTTCCAGAGGATTATACCTGAAATATCTGTGCAGATTGTACTTAGCCTAAGGAAATCTCTGAGACAGAAAGAAAGAGATTATTGCACTTTTTAAATCATTTCTGGTGCAGTACCAGAAGAAAACAAAAATGGCAAAAAAAAAAAAAAAAAGCAATATCTATCATCAGCTTCTTCACAAGAATCTGTACGATCAGAATGAGAAATTTCTTCAGATTCTGAGGATGAAATTTACAGAAGATAACTTTTTATTCAAAAGAAAGACGCAAACCAATAAATTAAGGAGGTAAAAAAGATTATGGAGGCGAAAAAGGAATCTACTACTGATCAGGAGAGAGTCTCTTCTACTTCCCAAAAAAGAGAGCTTGTGTCTTTCCCAGCCATCCGGTATTATAATCCATAATTCAAAAAGAATGGAAGTATCCCATTAAAAAGATGGACTTAGGATTTAGATTCAAAATTATGTACAAAACTGATCCTTCTGAATCAGCAAGCTGGGAGACGCCTGCCAGAGTTGATCCTGCAGTTACTAGACTTACTGGACGATCCTTTTTTCCACTAGACGACTCCACTCTCCTCAAAGATCCGATGGAGAAAAAAGCTGATAATCTCTCGAAAAGATTACATACCTACCTTGCTTCGCTCAACAAAGCCGCTATGGCTACAGTTCCAGTAGCACATGCACTTAGAGTCTGGCTTAGTCATCTGGGAAAAGATATTAAGGATGGAGTTCCTAGGGAAGAACTACTTCAACAATTGCCAACTTTAAAGATAGCAGCTGAATTCCTCTGTGATTTTTCAGTAGACTCCTTAAGGATTCTCGCTAAGAACATGGCTCTTGCTAATTCCATCAGAAGATCTATCTGGCTGAAATTGTGGTCAGCTGATGCGGTATCAAAAAGCAACCTATGTTCCCTACCCTTTGAACCAGGGAAATTGTTTGGTTCTCATCTGGACAAGCTACTTGAAGCTAATATAGATGAAAAAGCTCTAAATTTTAAGGTTCGAACTAGGATTTTTCGCCCCTATAGAAGACAAAATTACCAAAGACGTGGTTTTTGCGGACAGTCTAGCAGAGGAAGAACCTATTGTAGATTCCGTACAGCATTATTAGAAAGATCAAGAAAAAAATTGGAAGAGTTTAAGCCACCCAAACCAGAGTTTTGACGCTAGAAGCGAGTAGGAGGTCGGCTTACTCAGTATTATTCAAATTGGCAACAGATTACGTCAGACAAGTGGGCGCTGGAAATTATAAGAGAAGGATATGTTCTGGAATTTGATCATCGCCCAAAAGAATGATTTCTTGTAAACAAAAAAGATCCACAAATTATTTAACTAGTAGAAGAGTTCCTGCAAAAATGAGCATTAGAGCCAGTACCAAAAAGTCAAAAGGGGTCAGGAGTATACTCCAGATTATTTCCAGTCCCCAAACCAGGGGGGAAATCAAGGCTGATCATAGATCTTCGTTACCTGAATCGCTATATGAAAAAGATACACTTCAAGATGGATACCATAAGATCGGTCACAGCCTTACTTCAGAAAGGTCAATTCATGGTCTCGTTAGACCTAAAAGATGCATACAGTCAGGTCCATAAATATTGGGACATCGACACAATTTTCACATTTTTGGCTCTATACACCACCACAATGGATTTAAAGTGAAACAAACAAGATGTGCTTTAGACTGTCAGCTTTAGGCTAGTTTCACACTGGCGTTCGGGGCTCCGCTTGTGAGTTCCGTTTGAAGGCTCTCACAAGCGGCCCCGAACGGATCCGTACAGCCCCAATGCATTCTGAGTGGATGCGGATCCGCTCAGAATGCATCAGTTTGGCACCGTTTGGCCTCCGCTCCGCTCAGCAGGCGGACACCTGAACGCTGCTTGCAGCGTTTTCGTGTCCGCCTGGCCGTGCGGAGCCAAACGGATCCGTCCAGACTTACAATGCAAGTCAATGGGGACGGATCCGTTTGACGTTGACACAATATGGTGCAATTTCAAACGGATCCGTCCCCCATTGACTTTCAATGCAAAGTCAGGAGTCCCCATCAGATCGGAGTTTTCTCCGATCCGATGGTATATTTTAACTTGAAGCGTCCCCATCACCATGGGAACGCCTCTATGTTAGAATATACCATCGGATTTGAGTTACATCGTAAACCTCAGATCCGACAGTATATTCTAACACAGAGGCGTTCCCATGGTGATGGGGACGCTTCATGTTAGAATATACTGAGAACTGTGTACAGACCCCCCCTCCTCCTGTAATTAACTTATTGGTGGCCAGTGCGGGCCCCCCTCCCTCCCCAGTATTAAATATTACCAGTGCGGCGGCCTCCCCCTCCCTCCCTCCCCAGTATTAAATATGACCAGTGCGGCCTCCCCCTCCCTCCCTCCCCAGTATTAAATATTACCAGTGCGGCCCCCTCCCTCTATATTTATTGGTGGCCGGGCCAGTGCGGATTCCAAGTATTGTGAGCAGTGCGGCCTCCCCTCTCCCCCCCTAATTAAAATCACCCCCCCCCCCATCATTGGTGGCAGCGGAGAGTACCGATCGGAGTCCCAGTTTAAATCGCTGGGGCTCCGATCGGTTACCATGGCAACCAAGACGCTATTGCAGTCTTGGCTGCCATGGTTACTTGGCAATAAATACAAGCATTATACTTACCTGAAGAGCTGCGATGTCTGACCGGCCGGGCGCTCCTCCTACTGGTAAGTGACAGGTCTGTGCTATAGGCAATGCGCCGCACAGACCTTTCACTTACCAGTAGGAGGAGCTCCCGGCCGGTCAGACATCGCAGCTCTTCAGGTAAGTATAATGCTTGTATTTATTGCCAAGTAACCATGGCAGCCAAGACTGCAATAGCGTCTTGGTTGCCATGGTAACCGATCGGAGCCCCAGCGATTTAAACTGGGACTCCGATCGGTACTCTCCGCTGCCACCAATGATGGGGGGGGGGGGTGATTTTAATTAGGGGGGGAGAGGGGAGGCCGCACTGCTCACAATACTTGGAATCCGCACTGGCCCGGCCACCAATAAATATAGAGGGAGGGGGCCGCACTGGTCATATTTAATACTGGGGAGGGAGGGAGGGGGAGGCCGCACTGGTCATATTTAATACTGGGGAGGGAGGGGGGGCCGCACTGGCCACCAATAAGTTAAATACAGGAGGGGGGGGGGGTCTGCCCCCTGCTGCCTGGCAGCATCTGCCAGGCAGCAGGGGGCAGTCGTGTACACAGTTCTCAGTATATTCTAACATGAAGTGTCCCCATCACCATGGGAACGCTTCTGTGTTTAGAATATACTGTCGGATCTGAGTTTTCCGAAGTGAAAAATCAGATCTGAAATAAACAGTTATGCAAACGGATCCGTTCTGAACGGATGCAAGCGTTTGCATTATAGGAGCGGATCCGTCTGTGCAGACACCAGACGGATCCGCTCCTAACGCAAGTGTGAAAGTAGCCTTAATTTGAGGGTATTTACATTCAAATCAGGTGAACGGTGTAGGAATTACAACAGTTTGCATATGTGCCTCCCAGTTGTTAGGGGCCAAAAGTAATGGGACAGAATAATAACCATAAATCAAACTTTAACTTTTTAATACTTAGTTGCAAATCCTTTGCAGTCAATTACAGCCTGAAGTCTGGAACGCATAGACATCACCAGATGCTGGGTTTCATCCCTGATGATGCTCTGCCTGGCCTCTATTACAACTGTCTTCAGTTCGTGCTTGTTCTTGGGGCATTTTCCCTTCAGATTTGTCTTCAGCAAGTGAAATGCATGCTCAATCGGATTCAGGTCAGGTTATTGACTTGGCCATTGCATAACATTCCACTTCTTTCCCTTAAACAACTCTTTGGTTGCTTTTGCAGTATGCTTTGGGTCATTGTCCATCTGCACTGTGAAGCACCGTCCAATGAGCATTTGGATGAATATGAGCAGATAATATTGCCTAAAACAAATCAGAATTCATCCTGCTGCTTTTGTCAGCAGTCACATCATCAATAAATACAAGAGAACCAGTTCCATTGGCAGCCATACATGCTCACGCCATGACACTACCACCACTATGCTTCACTGATGAGGTGGTATGCTTAGGATCATGAACAGTTCCTTTTCTTCTCCATACTCTTCTCTTCCCATCACTCTGGTACAAGTTGATCTTGGTCTCATCTGTCCATAGGATGTTGTTCCAAAACTGTGAAGGCTTTTTTTAGATATCGTTAGGCAAACTCTAATCTGGCCTTCCTGTTTTTGAGACTCACTAATGGTTTACATCTTGTGGTGAACCCTCTGTATTCACTCTGGTGAAGTCTCTTGAATGTTGACTTTGACACACATACACCTACCTCCTGGAGAGTGTTATTGATCTGGCCAACTGTGAAGGGTGTTTTCTTCACCAGGGAAAGAATTCTTCGGTCATCCACCACAGTTGTTTTCCGTGGTCTTCCGGGTCTTTTGGTGTTGCTGAGCTCACCGATGCATTCCTCACCGATGTTCCAAACAGTTGTTTTGGACACACTTAATGTTTTTGCTATCTCTCTGATGGGTTTGTTTTGTTTTTTCAGCCTAATGATGGCTTGCTTCACTGATAGTGACAGCTCTTTGTATCTCATCTTGTGAGTTGACAGCAACAGATTCCAAATGCAAATAGCACACTTGAAATGAACTCTGGACCTTTTATCTGCTCATTGTAATTGGGGTAATGAGGGAATAACACACACCTTGCCATGGAACAGCTGAATAGCCAATTGTCCCATTACTTTTGGTCCCTTAACAAGTGGGAGGCACATATGCAAACTGTTGTAATTTCTACACAGTTCACCTGATTTGGATGTAAATACCCTCAAATTAAAGCTGACAGTCTGCAGTTAAAGCACATCTTGTTTGATTCATTTCAAATCCATTGTGGTGGTGTATAGAGCCAAAAATGTTAGAATTGTGTTGATGTCCCAATATTTATGGACCTGACTGTATCTACACATACCAATAAGACAATATTCAAGAGGATTCCTGAGAGTGGCTATTCTAAAAGATGGAAAGTTAATACCTTTCTAGTTCAAAGCATTACCCTTCGGTCTCTGCTCCGCACACAGGGTTTTTACGAGTCATAGCAGCAGTGAATCTTCGTCTACAGACCTTACAGGTATTCCCTCATCTAGACGACTGGCTTATAGTATCTCCATCCAAGGATCTTCTAAATCTACATCTTCTAAAAGTCCGCAAACTTCTCCAATCTCTAGGATTCCTGATCAATTGGGAAAAGTCAGATATTTGCCCTTCAACCGTCAAGATGTTTCTGGGTTTCCTAAAAAACACACGTACTATGACCCTTTATCTACCTACACCAAAGATCAAGGTTCTGAAGAAAGAGGTGAAAACACTAATCTTATCACGTTAACCCACAGTTCGCAGGGTGACAAAAACTCTTGGTCATATGTCATCAGTAATAGATGCAGTCCCGTGGGCGATGATTCATATGATAGATCTACAACAGAACATGTTACAAGTCTGGCGTTACAGTCATCACAATTTGGGAGCAAGAATAAAATAGAGATTATCCACAGTGCAAAATTTCAGATGGTGGTCTCAGAGAATTTTTTTTTACCAAAGGAAAGGAGTTCCACTTTTCTTCTCCTATAATGATTACCACAGATGCATCAGCCCTAGGTTGGGAGCTCATCTTCAAGAGAGATGGATTCAAGGCCAGTGGTCCCTCCAGGAGATGCAACAGTCATCGAATTTCAGAGCTAAAAGCAGTTCAACTGGCTTTACACCATTTTCATATACAGTTGTTGGGGAAGTCAGTGATTATTCAATCAGACAATCTTCCTACAGTTTTTTATCTCAAGAAGCAAGGTGGAACAAGAAGCAATTCCCTTCTGAAGCTATGCAAAGAAATCTTTGCTTGGGCAGAATTGCATCTTCTAGATCTGAAAGCGATGCATATCAAAGGCTGCTGCAATATTCGAGCGGATCATCTGAGTGGGAAAAAGATCAGCCCGTCAGATTGGGAACTGAATCCACGTTATTTTCAGCAAATAATAACCAAATGGGGCAGCACAACCTGGGATCTTATGGCATCCAGGCGGAACAAAAACTACTCAGGTTTTGCTCCCTAAACAAATTCAATAAACCTACAGTGGTGGATGCCTTCTCAATCAGTTGGAAACACCTATCGGTTTACATTTTTCCTCCAGTCCCTCTTATAACGAGGGTTCTTCAGAAGATACTAGCAGAAAAACCTCAAGCTATACTAATAACTCCTTTTTGGCCCCGGAGATGCTGTTCCTCCTTTTACTCCAGTTATCCAGAGGAGAATATTGGAAACTTCCTCTAGCCCCCGACCTGTTGTTACAGGACAGCTTATATCACCAGAATCTGGACAGACTTCATCTTACAGCCTGGAGACTGAAAAATCAAGATTAGAAGAAAAAGGACACATTACTTTGTTCTCGCAAAGATTCGACAAATCTAAAATATGTGAAAATTTGGAAAATGTTTGCATCCTGTCTGACTGAAGCTAAATATACAGACATTAACATCTCGTCTGTTCTCCAATTTTTGCAAGATAGTTTCCAGAAAGGGCTCAAACCAAATACTTTAAAAGTCCATATGAGAGCAATCAACACAATGACAGAAAATGCGTTTCTACATCATCTGTTAATATTCAGATTCTTTAACCACCTCAGCTCCCCTAGTTTAGTCTTTAGTGGGAGGTCGGGAAGAATAATTCGGAACAATAATGAAAATATTCGGATTTACGAATATGTTGTTGAAACACTCCACATACATATAAACTATTTGTCATACATGCAGTATGTAATAAAAAAAATGAAATGCTGTGATACAATATTACTTACAGTCAGGAGGAATCCTTCCTCATCCTCTTTAAAGTATCTTTTCACCATCTTTCGCTAGCCGATAATATTTGTGGCACTATGTTCGAATCCGGCATAGAAAACGAAACCAAGTCACGTGACACTGTAACTTCGTACGATCACATACGAAGTAACGCGATAATTTCATAACGTCCTGATTTTCAGTTGATACGGATATTCGAATTTAATGATCGATTCAAGCCTTCTTCTTGCGCGAATGGGCAGGGCACTGGGCAGGGAGGAATCGATATATATATATTTAAAGTACAGTTTTTCGAAAGATAGAATATACTGTCGGATCTGAGTTTCTCCTGCAACTCAGATCCGATGGTATATTCTAACCCACAAGCGTTCCCATGGTTACGGTGACGCTTGTCAGGGACTCCGGGGAGCAGTATGTTAAAGTGGAATATTATTGCTCTAACTTCGTCTTTTCGAATATTCTTAATATTGCTCTAACTTCGTCTTTTAGAATATTACGAATATTCTAAAAGACGAAGTTAGAACAATATTACGAATATTCGTTAAATACACATATAGATTGCAATTTAGCTAATATAGTTCTATAATCCTTTTTTTTTGTCTAATATTTTTGCCTCTTCTGAACTTCAGTTTTGTAAAACTATTAAAAAAATTACTATAGCAGTAAATTAGCTAAATTACAATCTATATGTGTATTTTGTGAATATTCTAAAAGACGAAGTTAGAGCAATATTACGAATATTCGCAAAATACACATATTAGCCTATCCATAGTAATTTAGTCGAACGTTGTCTTATAAAACAATTTGCAATACGCGATTAATTAAATCGCATGTTATATGAAATGATGAATATTCGATTTCGACGAATATAAGACAAATATTCAATCGAATATTCGCGAAGTATTGCGAAATCGAATATGGCACCTCCCGCTCATCACTACTGCTGAGCTGACCTTCTAAAACATTATATGTGAGGGCCTACTGTTCAGCTGAAGCTCTAAAACATTATATGTGAGAGCCTTCAGGCGAGCAGACCGCATAAAACATTACAGGTGAGGGCCTACAGGTGAGCAGACCGTATAAATCATTGGAGGTGAGGGCCTAGAGGTGAGCGGACGCTATAAAAATTTGTAGTGAGGGCCTACAGGTGAGCACACCCTATAAAACATTAGAGGTGAGGGTCTACCAGGGAGCAGACCGTATAAAACATTGGAGGTGAGGGCCTGAAGGTGAGCAGACCCTATAAAACATTGTAGTGAGGGCCTACAGGTGAGCAGACCATATAAAACAGTGGAGGTGATGGCCTGAAGGTGAGCAGGCCCTATAAAACATTGTAGTGGGGGCATATATACTGTATGGAAGAGGAGGAGGAGGAGGATGAGAAAACGAGATTCAAACATATACCCTTTTTTTTTAGTATATTATAAAACATACATTTAAATTGCGTTTTTGTTCCTCATTAGCTCAGCTTTCCTCTGGTGGAGTGGAGAAGTCAGGGGCAATCCAGGCCTTTTTCATTTTTATCAACCTGTCAGCATTGTCAGTAGACAAGCGGATACGCTTACCTGTTATAGTGTCACCAGAAGCACTAAATACACGCTCAGACAATACGCTGGCTGCAGGGCAGGCCAGAACCTCCAAGGCATAGAGCGCAAGTTCGTGCCACGTGTCCAGCTTGGACACCCAGTAGTTGTAAGGCACCAAGGGATCATTGAAGACCACTTTAAAAATGGCAAAAAATCATATTTAGCATGGCTGGATCCTAACAAGGTTCCAAGTAGAGCTTTAACATGCAACAAGAAGAAACGGGAGTGAGACAAAACATATTTTTTGCATTCAATTTAATGAATACAACGAATAAACTGAAACAGGCAGTTTTTCAGCTGATCAAAAGTTTAGAACCACACCTCCAAAAAAAAACTAAACGCCCCAAAACAGAAATCCAACTTCCAAACATGAACTCAGTAATGAGTAGCTCCGCTGTTATTGTTTATCACTTCCAAAATTTGTTACGTCATGCTTGATGCAAGCGTTTCCATGAGGTGAGTGGTAAAATTTCTCCAAGTGGTGAAGAGGGCCGCACGAAGGCCATCTGCTGTCTGGAACTGTTGTCCTTTTTGTAAACTTCCCTTGCTATCCATCCCCAAAGGTTCTCAATTGGAATTAGATTAGGGGAACACGCAGGATGGGCCAAAAGAGTGATGTTATTCTCCTGGAAGAAGTCCCTTGTCCTGCGGGCATTGTGTACTGTAGCGTTGTCCTGTTGAAAAACCCAGTCATTACCACACAGACAAGGGCCCTCAGTCATGAAGAATGCTCTCTGCAACATCTGGACATAGCCAGCGGCTGTTTGACGCCCCTGCACTTCCTGAAGCTCCATTGTTCCACTGAAGGAAAAAGCACCCCAGACCATTATGGCGCCCCCTCCACGGTGGGATCTGCTTGTTATGCCAGTAACGTTGGAAACCATCAGGACCATCAAGGTAAAAAAAAAAAAATCATCAGAGAATAAAATTTCTTCCACCTTTGAATGTCCCATGTTTGGTGCTCTCTTGCAAAGTCCAAACGAGCAGTTCTGTAGCGTTCAAGGAGACGAGGTCTTTGAAGACGTTTTTTGTTTTTGAAGCCCTTCAGTCTCAGATGCCGTCTGATGGTTATGGGGCTGCAGTCAGCACCAGTAAGGGCCTTAATTTGGGTCGAGGATTTTTTTCCACTTGACTTTTTTGTTCCATAACCATCAGGATCATTTAAGAAATTCCAAATGACTGTCTTACTGCATCCCACCTCAGCAGCGATGGCGCGCTGTGAGAGACCCTACTTATGCAGTTCAACAACCCGACCACGTTAAAAAGGGGAGAGTTTTTTTGCCTTTGCCATCACAACGTGTGACTACCTGACAGAAAATGACAATGAATCCACATCTTTGCACAGATTTGGCCTTTTAAAAGCACGTGGTCCTAAAATTTGGATCAGCTGAAAAACAGCCTGTTTCAGTTTAATCGTTATTTTCAATTAATTGAATGCTCAAAAAATGTTTTGTCTCACTCTCATTTCTTCTTGTTACATGTTGAAGGTCTACTGGAACCTTGTTAAGATCCAACAATGTAAAATATGATTTTTTGTCATTTTTCAAGTGGTCTTAAACTCTGATCAGGACTGTATATTCCTTCACCATCTCCAAAACTTTTCCCTCCTTGGGACAGTAGGCCGAGCTTCAGGGTGCGGTTGCTGGCGGGGTGTCATGAAAGTGTCCCATGTCTTGGAGAGTGTTGCCCTGCCTTTATTGGAACTGGAGTGTGTTCCCGTTGTCCGTCTTCCTCATTTGCCTATGGAAGTACGGACTCTGCCGCCAGCTTTGTCAGATGGAAATGTTTGTAGCAATTTCTCAACAAGGACCTTCTGGTATTGCACCATTTTACTTGCCCTCGCCACCAAAGGAATGAGAGTTGAGAAGTTCTCTTTGTAGTGGGGGTCGAGAAGGGTGAACACCCAGTAATCCGTGTTATCTAAAATGCGTATAACGCGAGGGTCATGGGAAAGGCATCCTAACATGAAGCCAGCCATGTGTGCCAGAGTACCAACAGGCAAGACGTCTATGTCGACGTCAGGATGACTCCCCATCTCCTCATCCTTCTCCTCATCCCCCTGTGCCCATCCACTTTGAACTGATGGAATTAAAGTTCTGTCGGTAGTACCCTCTGTAGCAGAGGCAACTATCTCCAGCTCCTCCTCCTCATGGTCCAATTCGCGCTGAGAAGACGAAATGTGGGTGGTCTGGCTATCACCCACACTAAAGTCCTCCCCCATTTCCACATCTGCCACATTCAGAGCGTCGTCCTTAATTGCGAGCAGCGATCATTTGAGTAGACACAGAAGTGGGATGCTTACGCTGATTATAGTGTTATCGCCACTAAACATCTGTGTGGATTCTTCAAAGTTTCTTAAAACCTCACAGAGGTCTGCCATCATGCCCACTCCTCGCTTGTGAATAGTGGAAGTTGACTCAAAAGGCAACGACTTTGTTGCAACTGGTATTCCACAACTGCCCTCTGCTGCTCACAAAGCATGGCCAACATGTAGAACGTAGAGTTCCAGCGCGTGCTCACGACGCACAACAGTTGGTGAGCTTGAAGCCCCAAGCTCTGTTGCAGAATTGACAGAGTGGCTGAAGCTGTGGATGAACAACCAACACTTATTTCCCTTAAACTTATTATATTAATGATCCAGTATCACCATTAACATAACCAATCACAGATACATCGATCAAATTGAGTAACAAATCATAACTCCATCACAATTGCTTCTAAATAATCATCAATTTTATTTATTGGTACACAGAGTTATGACCATTGCTGGCCTCACAGACATTAAGAACATTTAAAATAAACCATCAGACTTCGGGTATGTGGCAGTTACCATTCGTATAAATAAAGTACTAGTGCAATCACATATATAGACACGGTATCATCAGTGCATATAAAAAGTGCTATTTTGTCCACAAAGTATCATCACAGAGCCAGATTAACGATCCTGGATCCTACGGACACTATCAAGCTTGATAGACTGGTCTTGGTGGAAGAGAAACCCGGTCACACTGGTCCGACTTGGACAGTGTTGTCCTGCGACGCCCAGTTATCTGTGAAGTGAAACTGGGTATGGTGGATTTTTCTTTTTTCCAGTTTCACCGGCAGCTGGCACAGTTTCATTGCGACCAGGGCCATGGCCTCTGCCTGAACCGGCAGCAACACGCCCACTTCCCCGTCCCTTAGTGCTCGCCTTCTTCATTTTAAATGGTTTATTCAATCGATGTTGGACAACTTATTTAAATTTGCCCCCAGCAAAATAATTTTCTGCTGGAATACTATTTATAATGTTTGTGGATTGAATGCACACACAGATGTGCCCCAAACTAGTTAAATTTGTCCCAAATACAAATAATTATCTGCTGGAATACTGTATATACGGTTGCGGCCTAATTGCACACACAGATGTGCCTAAAACTAGTTAAATTTGTCCCAAAAAACATTTATTCTCTGCTGGAATACTATTTATAATGTTTGTGGATTGAACGCACACACAGATGTGCCCAAAAGTAGTTAAATTTGTCCCAAATACAAATAATTCTCTGCTGGAATACTGTATATACGGTTGCAGCCTAAACGCACACACAGATGTGCCTAAAACTAGTTAAATTTGTCCCAAATACAAATAATTCTGTGCTGGAATACTGTATATATGGTTGCGGCCTAAACACACACACACACACAGATGTGCCCAAAGTAGTTAAATTTGCCCAAAATATAAATAATTCTCTGCTGGAATACTGAACATAACGGTTGCGGATTGAACGCACACACAGATGTGGCACAAATTAGGCTAATTTCCCCAGAAGAAAAATGTATCTGATGGCGTGGTGTATATCTTACTAGCAGGCACACTCTAGTGAATAAGCCCCTTTTTATAATGTCTGCTAAACTCACTGCTTTCTGATGGCGTACTGTAGATCTCACTTGCAGACACACTCTAGTGAATAAGCCTCTTTTTATAATGTCTGCTAAACACACTGCTTTCTGATGGCGTGATGTATATCTCACTTGCAGACACACTCTAGTGAATAAGCCCTTTTTTATTGTCTGCTAAACACACTGCTTTCTGATGGCGTACTGTATATCTCACTAGCAGGCACACTCTAGTGAATAAGCCCCTTTTTATAATGTCTGCTGAACACACTGCTTTCTGATGGCGTACTGTAGATCTCACTTGCAGACACACTCTAGTGAATAAGCCCCTATTTATAATGTCTGCTAAACACACTGCTTTCTGATGGCGTACTGTAGATCTCACTAATATCAAATCTTTCTGTCTTTTAAAAGCATTTGGGTACTTAAAAAAGTGATTTTCCAGCCCTACACTGTCTGTCCCTGCCTGAAGACGCATGTCCTTGATACTGCTGAATTTAACCCCTGGCAAAGAAAAATGTGAATGGTGCTGCACTGCTGTCAAACACACACTGTAGTACTTAAGAGGACTGTTTTGTCTTTCAATAGTATTTTTTGGAGTAAAATCTGTGAATTTCCAGAAAATCGCTATCTGTCCCTGCCTACTGTCCGCTCTCCCTGACCCTGAATGATCCGGGCACGGGACATCGGCTCCTATAAGAACGCAGGATGTTCAAATACTTCAGTTCCTCACTGTGTGTGTGTGTAGACATATATATATATATATATATATATATATATACAGAGGATATAAAAAAAAGTCTACACAAAATGTCAGGTTTCTGTGATCGAAAATAAATCATTTCAGAACTTATTCCACTTTTAATGTGACTGTGAGGCAGTGACATGCCTCATGGTTGTTAGGGGAGATATATGGCAGGATTTGCTGTGTCTTCCCTCAGAATCGTCAGGTCTGAAGAAAGACCAGGTGCAGTAATCACCTGGGGATAAAGGAATCCTCAGAGTGAGAGGGGGTGGGGACTTGCACACAGAAGGCTGGAGTGGCTCTGTGTGGTCTGAGCCGAGAGGGCTGAGAGACCTCTATCCCCAAGGAGACATTGTTGTGGGAGCAGCCAGGAGGCTGTGGGACATTGGCTGACAAAGCCGCATGGGTTCACAGGGTGTGGACTGGGACTTAGGTGAGTCAGGAACGTCATGTTTAGTTAGAGCCCAGCCGGGCAGGTGTTTATTTTGTATTTATGTTTGGCTTGCTGAGGCGCAATAAATGCACTGTTTGGACCTGAAACCTAGTGTCCTGAAGCCGTATCTGTGAGAATGACCCCGAAGAAGAGCTAAACCCCCACAATTGGTGTCGGATGCGGGCAGGTGTCCCTGCTGATAAGTAAAAGTGCTGGAAGTCGGCTAGTTTGCAGAGCAGAGACTGCTGGTGTTAAACTGGACGTTTTTTTTTCTGTGGTACAAACAGTGCAGGACTTAAAGGGCCAGTAGTCGAGTAAAAGAGACTGATCAGTGGAAATGGCTGCAAAATGGTATAGCCCGTGGGAGAAATCCTGCGAGTTAGTGATCGGCGGAATCCCGCTGGGGGTCATTCTAGACTCCCGCCAGCAAGTGTCTCGAGTCCTGCCTGTAATTCTGGACTTTGTAACAAGGGGGCCAGAGACAAAAACTACGGTGTCACTGACCTTTGTGACGGACTATTCTGCAGAGAGTGCAAAAACTCCTGCAGAACTTGTACCTGTACCTTTAAGTGAGGATCTAAGGGAGCTGCACTTTGACCTGCATGGAAAAAGCATATTGGCCATTGGAAACAATGGTGCTGGTCAAATACAAAGTGATGGTGACAAAAGTGCGGAAATGCCTAAGGAAAATGTGATGTCATATGAAATATGTGATAATAATGACATGCCTTTTATTTTGTAGGCTGTGATTGGGGAAAAAGCTCCCCCTGTGGGTAAACATGTGTCTGATATAAAAGTGTTGATAAATGTTGAAGAAACACCGCTAGGAGACCCCACTGTAGACAACGTGGCGGGGCTAGAGGGTGTACCACACGGACCAGAGGTGGATGTGCAGTCTCCACAGGTTTCTATGATTAATAAAATGTCCCAGGTGGGGATTAACTCAGGGGTGCCCCTAGAGGCCAGGGTTAATAATGACACGAGCCGTATAAGTAGCCTATGTGCCGTGACAGTTAGCAACTCCGAGAGTGAGGCTACCATGTCAGGACCCAGCAAAACTAAAGTCGTTACTAGTAGCAACCAGGTGACAGTTATATCTGACGAGACGAGAGTTCAGTCGGGTGACAGCCTAGTGTCTGAAGCTCATATCCTGACAGTTGTAGATGACCTGACAGGACAGTACAGCTACAAACTTGATGTTTTCGCTCGCTCTGCACAGTCCCTAGATACACTAGAGACGGGGCTAGCGGTTCTCGCAGAGCAACTGCAGGAATCTCCAGAGGAGTCACAGAAAGAGATGAATGAACTGAAGGAACTAGAGTCACTAATAGAAGCGGAAATTCTCCAACTTCAAGAGGAACTTGCAGTTTCTGAGCAATCCAGACTTCATGCAGAGCAGGAAAGAGATGAGCTGGCTTATGAGGTTCTAAACAGCGCCTCAGAAAAATCTGCTCTCTTGGAGGAGAAAAGACATTTGGAAGCCAGGATGGCTCAACTTGATCAAGAGTTATGTGATCGCATGGTGGACCTGGACCACCAGAGACAAACTGTGTCTAGATTGGAGAAGAAACAAAAGAAGTATGACCAGCTCTTGGTTGAAGAGAAATACATATCGGCTCGATATGCCGAAAAACGCGACCGAGCGGAGGCTGATGCTTGGGAGAAAGAGTCCAAGACCCTCTCCTTGGCTAGTGCCCTTGAAGAAGTGCTTGAGGAGCGAAATGAATTAGAGAGGCTGAACAAGCAACTCAGAGCAAAGATGGAAGCTCTCATGAGCTCAAAAGATGCCATCTATGAGGTGGAGAAGCCTAAGTGTGCTCCTGCACAGCAGGTGGAAGAAAGTGAGAAACCAGAAGAGGAAGATCCTCTGGAAGGTGCCAAGAAGTCAGAGCCTGGTAAGAGTGGGTCTGGAGATGGTGGTGCCAGGGTACTGGCCAAGGCAGAGAAGGTGGAAAAGGTATCAGCTGAACCAGTTGATAGGGCTGATGTCGATGCAGAGGCCAAGAGTCTCATGACCAGGACCAGGTCGCAAAAGACATCCCCTCCGCCTACAAGGCCTTCCAAGTAGCCAGCTGCCTGCTGGGGAAGAAATATGAGGAGACGGACGACCAGTATGCAGATCCGGGCTATTGCGATGGGCTGTCTCTCCTGACTCCTCCCCAAAAGGAGACCAGTGTCCTGGGGAAAACACCAGAAGACAAGAAGTATGCTGAAGACCCCAGTGCCTCCAACCTTGATGCGAAAGGGAAGGAGGAATTAAGAAACCAAGGATATGATGCCATGTCCCTGAATGGGGAGAAGGCTAATAAAGTAAAGGCCAAAGAGACAGAGGCCAAGGAACTAAGGCCGAGCTCTTGAAATGGGAGAAAACTTTGGATGTCCCAGAGACCAAGGTTAGGGAGGAAAGAGTGACTGCTGAAGTGGGAAAAGCCACTGGAGACACAGAAGACTCTGAAGCTGGCTCCAAAACACCTGCTGAGAATAATAGTAAAGGGGTCCAGAGGCGTGGAAAAGGAGCGAGACATAAGAAACCTGCTCTGCTGAAGGAGCCCTGCAAGGCAAACGAGAAAGGGTTGGGACACGACCATGACTGGGACCAGTTCAGTCAAGAGTTGCTGCAGTCAAAGAAAGGACGTGAGGGGCCTGTGCAGAAGCCAGGAAATATAAAAAGACAGTACCTGCTCATGAGATGGACAAGATATACCCAGAGGCCTTGTCAGCTCTGTAATAAACTCATGAGGGTGACAAACCAAGCGCTGTTATCCTGGGTCTGGCAGAATAAGGGGAAGACTGTAGGCCAGGTTAATGCCCGTTCACGTGCATCTGGATTTGATGCTAGTGTTCAGCCCTACAGGCTTGAACAAAGGGGGGAGGTATGTGAGGCAGGGACATGCCTCATGGTTGTTAGGGGAGATATATGGCAGGATTTGCTGTGTCTTCCCTCAGAATCGCCAGGTCTGAAGAAAGACCAGGTGCAGTAATCACCTGGGGATAAAGGAATCCTCAGAGTGAGAGGGGGTGGGGACTTGCACACAGAAGGCTGGAGTGGCTCTGTGTGGTCTGAGCCGAGAGGGCTGAGAGACCTCTATCCCCAAGGAGACATTGTTGTGGGAGCAGCCAGGAGGCTGTGGGACATTGGCTGACAAAGCCGCATGGGTTCAGAGAGTGTGGACTGGGACTTAGGTGAGTCAGGAACTTTATGTTTAGCTAGAGCCCAGCCGGGCAGGTGTTTATTTTGTATTTATGTTTGGTTTGCTGAGGCGCAATAAATGCACTGTTTGGACCTGAAACCTGGTGTCCTGAAGCCGTATCTGTGAGAATGACCCCGAAGAAGAGCTAAACCCCCACAGTGACCTATAAACTGTACCACTGAAATCTTTTAGGTGGAGGGAAGAAAAAAAAATATGTGGTTGCATAAGTGTGCACACTCTCTTATAACTAGGGATGTAGCTGTGTTCAGAATTAAGCAATCACATTCAAAACCATGTTAAATAGGAGTCAGCATATGCCTGCCGTCATTTAAAGTGCCTCTGATTAACCCCAAATAAAGTTCAGCTGCTCTAGTTGGTCTTTCCTGAAATGTTCTTAGTCACATCCCACAGCAAAAGCCATGGTCCACAGAGAGCTTCCAAAGCGTCAGAGGGATCTCATTGTTAAAAGGAATCAGTCAGTATAAGGCTCCTTTCACACGGGCGAGTTTTCCGTGCGGGTGCGATGCGTGCGGTGAACGTATTGCACCCGCACTGAATCCTGACCCATTCATTTCTATGGGGCTGTGCACATGAGCTGTGATTTTCACGCATCACTTGAGTGAAAATCGCAGCATGCTCTATATTGTCCGATTTTCACACGACGCAGGCCCCATAGAAGTGAATGGGAAGCGTGAAAATCGCATAGCATCCGCAAGCAAGTACGGATGCGGTGCGATTTTCACGCACGGTTGCTAGGAGACGATCGGGATGGAGACCCGATCATTATTATTTTCCCTTATAACATGGTTATAAGGGAAAATAATAGCATTCTGAATACAGAATGCATAGTAAAACAGCGCTAGAGGGGTTAAAAAAATAAATAAATAAATTTAACTCACCTTAGTCCACTTGATCACGAAGCCGGCATCTCCTTGTGTCTCCTCTGCACTGAACAGGACCTGGGGTGAGCTGCTGCATTAAATACCGGTTAAGGACCTTTGATGACGTCACTCCGGTCATCACATGGTCTTTTACCATGGTGAATCACTATGGTAAAAGATCATGTGACGTACCATGTGATGACCGGAGTGACGTCATCAAAGGTCCTTAACCGGTATTTAATGCAGCAGCTCACCCCAGGTCCTGTTAAGCGCAGAGGAGACACAAGGAGATGCCGGCTTCGCGATCAAGTGGACTAAGGTGAGTTAAAATTTTATTTTTATTTTTTAATCCCTCTAGCGCTGTTTTACTATGCATTCTGTATTCAGAATGCTATTATTTTCCCTTATAACCATGTTATAAGGGAAAGTAATACAATCTACAGAACATCAATCCCAAGCCCGAACTTCTGTGAAGAAGTTCGGGTTTGGGTGCCAAACATGCGCAATTTTTCTCACGCGAGTGCAACGCATGACAATGTTTTGCACTCGCACGGAAAAATCGCGCATTTTCCCGCAACGCACCCGGCTCTTATCCGGGCAAAAAAACTGACGCCCGTGTGAAAGAGGCCTAAGGGTACAATTTTTTTTCCAAGGCATTAGATATATCATGGAACACAATAAAGACAGTCATCATCAAGTGGAGAAAATATGGCACAACAGTGACATTACCAAGAACTGGACGTCCCTCCAAAATTGATGAAAAGACAAGAAGAAAACTGGTATGGGAGGCTACCAAGAGGCCTACAGCAACATTAAAGGAGCTGCAGGAATATCTGACAAGTACTGGCTGTGTGGTACATGTGATGACAATCTCCCTTAGTCTTCATATGTCTGGGCTATGGGGTAGAGCGGCAAGACTAAAGCCTCTTCTTGCGAAGAAAAACATCCAAGCCAGGCTACATTTTGCAAAAACACACAAGTCTCCCAAAAGCATGTGGGAAAAGGTATTATGGTCTGATGAAACCAAAGTTGAACTTTTTGGCCATAATTCTAAAAGATAAAAGAACACCATACCCACAGCGAAGCATGCTGGTGGCAGCATTATGCTTTGGGGCTGTTTTTCTTTAGCTGGAACTGGGGATTATGAACAGTTCCAAATACCAGTCAATATTGGCACAAAACCTTCAGGCTTCTCCTAGAAAGCTGAACATGAAGAGGAACTTCATCTTTCATCAAGACAACGACCCAAAGCATACATCCAAATCAACAAAGGAATGGCTTCGCCAGAAGAAGATTACATTTTTGGAATGGCGCAGCCAGAGCCCAAACCTGAATCCCATTGAAAATCAGTGGGGTGATCTGAAGAGGGCTGTGCACAGGAGATTTGGAGTGTTTTTGCTAAGAAGAGTGGGCAAATCTTGCCAAGTCAAAATGTGCCTTGCTGATAGACTCATACCCAAAAAGACTGAGTGCTGTAATAAATTCAGAAGGTGCTTCAACAAAGTATGAGTTTAAGGGTGTGCACACTTATGCAACCATATTATTTTATTTTTATATTTTTTCTTCCCTCTACCTAAAAGATTTCAGTTTGTTTTTCAATTGAGTTGTACAGTTTATAGGTCACATTAAAGGTCGAAAAAGTCCTAAAATGATTTATCTTATTCTATTTTTTAAATCACAGAAACCTGACATTTTAACAGGGGTGTGTAGACTTTTAAATTCACTGTATAAATATGTAAATAATTGTGTATATCGTATTTTTCGCCCTATAAGACGCACTTTTCCCCCCTCCAAAAGTGGGGGGAAAATAGCAGTGCTTCTTATGGGGCGAATGCTGCTGATTTTGAAGAATTTTCAATGATACACCCGCCGCGATGCCGCGCGGCGGGTGTATCAGCTGTGAGGGAGGAGCAGCTGGGGGCCAGCATCTGCTTTTAAAATGACAGCGGGGCCCGTGCAGTGACTGTATTCTACTACACGGGCCCCGCTCACTGTATAATCGTATCTGTAATAGTTAATTATGTATATAATTGCATAATCAGCATCTGTATTACTTACAACTACAAGCGCTCGGTAGGTAGCAGAGAGGAGGGAGGAGGCAGGCCGGGAGGACAGGGTCACCCTCCTCTCGGCTACCTACCGAAAAAAAAATTGTTTCATCATGCTTGATGCAACCATTTCCATGAGGTGAGTGGGAACATTTCTCCAAGTGGTGAAGAGGGCCGCACGAAGGCCATCTGCTGTCTGGAACTGGTGTCCATTTTTGCTAACTTCCCTTGCTATCCATCCCCAAAGGTTCTCAATTGGATTTAGATCAGGGAACACGCAGGATGGGCCAAAAGAGTGATGTTATTCTCCTGGAAGAAGTCCCTTGTTCTGCGGGCATTGTGTACTGTAGCGTTGTCCTGTTGAAAAACCAAGTTGCTACCACACAGATGAGGGCCCTCAGTCATGAGGAATGCTCTCTGCAACATCTGGACATAGCCAGTGGCCGTTTGACGCCCCTGCACTTCCTGAAGCTCCATTGTTCCACTGAAGATAAAAGCACCCCAGACCATTATGGCACCCCCTTCACTGTGGCGCATAGAAAACATCTCAGGTGGGATCTGTATGTCATGCCAGAAACGTTGGAAACCATCAGGACCATCAAGGTTAAAAATAAATTGCATCAGAGAATAAAACTTTCTTCCACCTTTGAATGTCCCATGTTTGGTGCTCTCTTGCAAAGTCCAAACGAGCAGTTCTGTGGCGTTCAAAGAGACTAAGTCTTTGAAGGCGTTTTTTGTTTGTGAAGCCCTTCAGCCTCAGGTGCCATCTGATGGTTATTGTGCTGCAGTCAGCACCAGTAAGGGCCTTAATTTGGGTCGAGGATCGTCCAGTGTCTTGACGGACAGCCAATTAGATCCTCCGGCTCAGTGCTGATTACATTTTTTCGGGTCTTCCACTTGACTTTTTTGTTCCATAACCCTCAGGATCAATTAAGAAATTCCAAATGACTGTCTTACTGCGCTGTGAGGGACCCTGCTTATGCAGTTCAACAACCCGACCACGTTCAAAAAGGGAGAGTTTTTTTGCCTTTGCCATCACAATGTGTGACTACCTGACAGAAAATGACAATGAATCCACATCTTTGCACAGATTTGGCCTTATAAAGGCATGTGGTCCTAAATTTTGGATCAGCTTAAAAACAGCCTGTTTCAGTTTAATCATTATTTTCAATTAATTGAATGCTCAAAAAATGTTTTGTCTCACTCTCATTTCTTCTTGTTGCATGTTGAAGCTCTACTTGGAACCTTGTTGAGATCCAACAATGTAAATTATGATTTTTTTGGCTTTTTTCAAGGTGTCTTAAACTTTTGATCAGGACTGTATGTGTTTATATGTGTATATATATATATATATATATATATATATATATACAGTACAGACCAAAAGTTTGGACACACCTTCTCATTCAAAGAGTTTTCTTTATTTTCATGACTATGAAAATTGTATATTCACACTGAAGGCATCAAAACTATAAATTAACACATGTGGAATTATATACATAACAAAAAAGTGTGAAACAACTGAAAATATGTCATATTCTAGGTTCTTCAAAGTAGCCACCTTTTGCTTTGATTACTGCTTTGCACACTCTTGGCATTCTCTTGATGAGCTTCAAGAGGTAGTCACATGAAATGGTATTCCAACAGTATTGAAGGAGTTCCCAGACATGCTTAGCACTTTTTGGCCCTTTTGCCTTCACTCTGCGGTCCAGCTCACCCCAAACCATCTCGATTGGGTTCAGGTCCGGTGACTGTGGAGGCCAGGTCATCTGGCGCAGCACCCCATCACTCTCCTTCATGGTCAAATAGCCCTTAAACAGCCTGGAGGTGTGTTTGGGGTCACTGTCCTGTTGAAAAATAAATGATGGTCCAACTAAACGCAAACCGGATGGAATAGCATGCCGCTGCAAGATGCTGTGGTAGCCATGCTGGTTCAGTATGCATTCAATTTTTAATAAATCCCCAACAGTGTCACCAGCAAAGCACCCCCACACCATCACACCTCCTCCTCCATGCTTCACGGTGGGAACCAGGCATGTAAAGTCCATCCGTTCACCTTTTCTGCGTCGCACAAAGACACGGTGGTTGGAACCAAAGATCTCAAATTTGGACTCATCAGACCAAAGCACACATTTCCACTGGTCTAATGTCCATTCCTTGTGTTCTTTAGCCCAAACAAGTCTCTTCTGCTTGTTGCCTGTCCTTAGCAGTGGTTTCCCAGCAGATATTCTACCATGAAGGCTTGATTCACACAGTCTCCTCTTAACAGTTGTTCTAGAGATGTGTCTGCTGCTTGAACTCTGTGTGGCATTGACCTGGTCTCTAATCTGAGGTGCTGTTAACCTGCGATTTCTGAGACTGGTGACTCGGATGAACTTATCCTTTGCAGCAGAGGTGTCTCTTGGTCTTTCTTTCCTGGGGTGGTCTGCATGTGAGCCAGTTTCTTTGTAGCGCTTGATGGTTTTTGTGACAGCACTTGGGGACACTTTCAAAGTTTTCCCAATTTTTCTGACTGACTGACCTTCATTTCTTAAAGTAATGATGGCCACACGTTTTTCTTTACTTAGCTGCTTTTTTCTTGCCATAATAGAAATTCTAACAGTCTATTCAGTAGGACTATCAGTTGTGTATCCACCTGACTACTTCACAATGCAACTGATGGTCCCAACCCCATTTATAAGGCAATAAATCCCACTTATTAAACCTGACAGGGCACACTTGTGAAGTGAAAACCATTTCAGGTGACTACCTCTTGAAGCTCATCAAGAGAATGCCAAGAGTGTGCAAAGCAGTAATCAAAGCAAAAGGTGGCTACTTTGAAGAACCTAGAATATTACATATTTTCTGTTGTTTCACACTTTTTTGTTATGTATATAATTCCACATGTGTTAATTCATAATTGTGATGCCTTCAGTGTGAATCTACAATTTTCATAGTCATGAAAATAAAGAAAACTCTTTGAATGAGAAGGTGTGTCCAAACTTTTGGTCTGTACTGTATATATATATATATATATATATATATTCCAAAAGCAGACAGCACTCCAAGGTAAAGGTGAAAAAATATGCAAGACTTTATTAACCCATGTGACAAAGCAACGCTTCAGCTCAGTATGAGCCTTTCTCAAGCAAAATTACTAAACAAAGTGAGCAGTATATATAGGCTGAAAAACATGTGACACATAATTGGATCAACCTGTGTTCAATTATGCAAATGAGATAAATCACTCACAAAATTTAAATCCAGACCTTGCTCATACATTCAGTTGCAAGAAAACGTATGTGACCTCTTTGGAATTATATGGATTTCTGCACAAATTGGTCATAAAATGTGATCTGAGCTTCATCTAAGTCACAACTAGGGTTGAGCGCACCCGAACTGTAAAGATTTTTAGACCCCGGACCCGAAACCGAACATTTCTGTAAAATTTCAGGTTCAGTGATTTCTTAGCGCTTTTTGAAAGGCAATCAACAAGCGTTTAACTTTGTGCCCTTAGAAGCCATCACAGCCATGCCTACTAATGGCATGGCTGTGATTGGCCAGTGCAGCATGTGACCCAGCCTCTATATAAGCTGGAGTCACGTAGCACTGCACGTCACTCTGCTGTGCTTAGTGTAGGGATAGGATGCTGCTGCTGTAACGGAGAGAATAGGACAGAATCTTTAATCAGAACTCCAATTGATCTACATAGATTTTGCTGTGTGGGTGCAGTGCACAATCTTTTTACCCTGCCCTGAGCCCAGTGACAGAGTATAATAACTTTTATCTGTCTGTTAGTTAGGTGAGCGCTGGCGGCCATTTTATGCAAGCTCAGTGCACCAGCACTGCATATGTGCTTTTGTGACATTTAAATACAAGCTTGAAATACTGCAATAATAATCTAGTTTTTTTTTTTTAAATACCCTTTTTGGGCAATATTCTACATCTGGTGCCTTTGCAGCATTAGTCAGTGTGCAATTTAAGCTATGAAAGCACAATGAAATTCCAGCACTCACGATTTTGGTAGCTAAAATCTTCGTCTTTTATTCAGGCAGTAGACATATAAACAGGACATCCACCCACAAGTGCAGCAACCTTGACGCGTTTCGAACAGTAGTTCTTAGTCGTAACAAAGTTGTTACGACTAAGAACTACTGTTCGAAACGCGTCAAGGTTGCTGCACTTGTGGGTGGATGTCCTGTTTATATGTCTACTGCCTGAATAAAAGACGAAGATTTTAGCTACCAAAATCGTGAGTGCTGGAATTTCATTGTGCTTTCATATCAAGAATATACGGGCTTGCCGGCCTTTTCCGTGCACGCAGGTGGTGGAATAATTGGGTGAGCTGGACTTTTCTTTGTGCAATTTAAGCTAGAAATGCAACTATAATTTTCTGGGTTTTAAAAAACTCCCTTTTTGGGCAAAATACTTAATACTGCAGCCTTTGCTGCATGTGTTATTGTTAAAAACAAGCTTCAAATACTTCAATAATTTTCTGGCTTAGAAAAAACACCCATTTTTGGCAATACCCTCCATATGGGGCCTCTGCAGCATTAGTCAGTGTGCAATTTAAGCTAGAAATGCAACTATAATTTTCTGGGTTTAAAAAAAACACCCTTTTGGGGCAAAATATAAAATTTTATAGCCCTTGCTGCATCTGCACGTGTGAAATTCAAACGTTATATACTGCTGTCATATTATGTTAGTAAAAAAAACACCCTTTTTGGGCAAAATACTTAATATTGCAGCCTTTGCTGCATCTGTGATTGTTAAAAACAAGCTTGAAATACTTCAATAATTTTCTGGCTTTGAAAAAATACCCATTTTTGGCAATACCCTCCATCTGGGGCCTCTGCCGCATTAGTCAGTGTGCAATTTAAGCTAAAAATAAAGCTATAATTTTCTGGGTTTTAAAAAACATACTTTTTGAGCAAAATACTAAATTTTACAGCCCTTGCTGCATCTGTACGTGCAAAATTCAAGCATTATATACTGCTAATATATTCTGTTATTCTGAAAACACCCATTTTGGGGCCAAGTACTTAATATTACAACCTTTGCTGCATCTGTGATTGTTAAAAACAAGCTTGAAATACTTCAATAATTTTCGGGGTTATAAAAAAACACCCATTTTTGGCAATAAACTTCATTTTGTGCCTCTGCCACATTAGTCAGTGTGCAATTTAAGCTAGAAATCCAGCTATATAAAAAAATACCCTTTTTGGGCAAAAATCTTTAATGGCTGCCTAGTCTGCATCTGTACGTGTGAGATACACCCTTTAGATACTGTGGTTCTATTCTGCTATTAGAAAAACATCCATTTAGGGCAAAAAAACTAAATTTTTCAGCCTTTGCTGCATATTTCATTGTGAGATACACCCTTTAGATACTGTTGTTCTATTCTGCTATAAAAAAAAACACACATTTTGGGCAAAAATCTTAAATAGCAGCCTAGTCTGCATCTATACATGTGAGATACACCCTTTAGGTACTGTGGTTCTAATCTGCTATTGGAAAAACACAGATTTAGGGAAAAAAATAAATTTTTCAGCCTTTGCTGCATATGTCATTGTGACATACACCCTTTACATACTGTTGTTCTATTCTACTAATATAAAACACCCATTTAGGGCAAAAAAATTAATTTTGCAGCCTTTACTGCATATTTTATTGTGAGATACACACTTTACATATTGTTCTATTCCACTATAAAAAAAACACCCATTTTGGGCTAGATCCTAAATTTGAGAAATATGAGGAGAGCGTCAAATAAAGGACGTGGCCCCAGTTGTGGTGCTGCTGGTGGAGCTCCTGTTGCAGGGAGAGGACTTGGTTGATCTGTGCCAGCCAAGCAGTCTGAGCCCCAAGTGATGCAGCAGTCTCTTTTGCTTTTTGATGACTCTATTAGCAGGGTTTCCCAGGGCCATCTATCTAGCCCTGTGTCACGACCCTTGGTCATGGTTGTGACTCCTGTAACCGCATGCAGTTGCCTGCGGTCTTGGTGTTGTTGTCAATCACAGGTGAGGGCTATAGTATGTTGCCTCACCTGTGGTTGCCGCTGGCAACATGGTGTATGGGGCAGCAGAGCAGCCTGAGCGGTGCTAGGCAGCTTGCTGCAATAGGCATGCGGTTGCACCTGGCAACCTCTCTTTATCGGTGTGCATGGGGTGTTATATGTGTTGTGTGCACTTCCCCTTTAAGTTGATGTCTTCCCTTCCCTGGTGTTGGAAGAGTTAACTTCCTTCCTAGTGTGTGTGTGCACTGGGTGTGTCTCACTGTGGGTGTGGCTACTTGGCCCTATAAAGCCTCAGTGAATAGCAGTAGTCAGTGGGGGTTCTTCAGCCATGCTTGCTGGAGACATCCTCCTGGTTACTTACCATCTGCCAGTGAGGGCCACCCTGGTGGTCATAAACGTTATGTCTGGTGTTAGTTTATGGTTTATCTGTTATTGCAGCATATGGTTTACTGGGTTCCCGTGTGATGTCTGTTGTGTGCTGTGTCCTTATATGTTGGTTGTGGATAGCAGCACTTGCACGTGGGTTCCAGGTTGTGTGTCTCTGGCAGGTTAGTGTGGTACTAGTCTCACTTATCTGTCATTGCCATATGTCTGTTTATGTTCCCCTTTCTATGCAGCTTGGCCAGTGAGACTCCTGTTCCTCCGTGCCTAGGAGGAATGGGTCATCTTACCCTGCTCCTAGTCCAGGGCCACCCTGAGGGTGAGCAGGAATATCAGGTTTCTGAGTATGAGCCCTCCTACCTTCAGGGTTGGCTCATACGGATAGGAGACAGGGTCAGAATTAGGGATGTGCAGGAGGTGACCTTCTCCCTTATTCCTGTCCTGGCCATGCTCTGATCACCCATCTGCTGATACCGCACAGCTGAGGGTTTTCCCCATCCGCAGCCGTGACAGTATGACCACCAGAGTGGCCCTCACTGGCAGATGGTAAGTAACCAGGAGGATGTCTCCAGCAAGCATGGCTGAAGAACCGCCACTGTCTACTGCTATTCACTGAGGCTTTATAGGGCCAAGTAGCCACACCCACAGTGAGACACACCCAGTGCACACACACACTAGGAAGGAAGTTAACCCTTCCAACACCAGGGAAGGGAAGACATCAACTTAAAGGGGAAGTGCACACAACACATATAACACCCCGTGCACACTGATAAAAGGCACACCTATAAAGAGAGGTTGCCAGGTGCAACCGCATGCCTATTGCAGCAAGCTGCCTAGCACTGCTCAGGCTGCTCTACTGCCCCATACACAATGTTGCCAGGTGAGGCAACATACTATAGCCCTCACCTGTGATTGACAACAACACCAAGACCGCAGGCAACTGCATGCGGTTACAGGAGTCACAACCATGACCAAGGGTCGTGACACCCTACCCTGCATTGATGCCCAACCACTTATGTTTCAAGATGAGTACATAGGAGGACCATCACAGCAGGTCTCGGATGATGACAAAACACAGGTCCTCAACCCCACATGGAATTAAGGTCATGCCAGTGACTTGTGTAGTTCGGAGGAAGAGGCAGTGGTCGCACAGAGCCACAATCACAGCAGAAGAGGGAGCAGGGTGCAAAAGCGGAGCTGCCGGCTCCTAGACAGTACCCCTGCTACTGCCCACCTCAGCAAGGGACCAAGCACACCAAAGCCAGCTCCAAGGAGTTCACTGGTGTGGCAGTTCTTCAGACAATGTGCTGATGACAAGACATAAGTGGTTTGCATGCTGTGCATTCAGAGCCTGAAGCGAGGCATAAAAGTTCTCAACCTGAGCACAACCTGCATAACCAGGCATCTAAGTGCAAAGCACGAGATGCAGTGGAGTAGACACCTCAAAAACTAAGAAAGGTCTCTGGCTCCTCCTGCTTCCTCTTCTGCTGCAGTCTCTGCCTCGTCATCCACCTCTGGAGTGACAGTGCCACCTGCTACCCCGCAAACAGAGGATGTGCCAGCAACACCACCATCTGGGTCACCAAGCATCTCCACAATGTCCCACGGAAGCGTTCAGCTCTCCATCTCCCAAACACTGGAGCGGAAGAGGAAGTACCCCCCTACCCACCATCGATCCCTGGCCCTGAATGCCAGCATTTAAAAATTGACATTTGAAATGCTGTCATTCCGTCTGGTGGAGACGGAGAGTTTTAAAAGCCTAATAGCGGTGGCTGTCCCACAGTACGTCGTACCCAGCCGCCACAATTTTTCCAGGCATGCCATCCCTTCCCTGCACAACCAAGTGGGGGACAAAATCAGGTGTGCACTGCGCAATGCCATCTGTGGCAAGGTGCACCTCATTACGGATACGTGGACCAGTAAGCACAGTCAGGGTTATATCTCAATAACAGCACACTGGGTAAATGCAGTGGCGGCTGCACCTGAGGCGGATAGCAGTTTGGCGTATGTCTTTCTACCACCGAGGATTGCAGGGCGCTTCAGTTTGCCTCCTGTTGCTCCCTCCTCCTACTCTGGTTCCTCATCCTCTACCGGTTCCTCATCTGGTCAGCGTAACACCTTCAACACCAACTTCAGCACAGCCAGGGGTAAACGACAGCAGGCAGTTTTAAAATGTATCTGTTTGGGGGACAAACCCCACACCACGCAGGAGCTGTGGATGGGCCTTGAACAACAGACCAATGAGTGTTTGGTGCCAGTGAGCCTCAAGCCCGGCCTGGTGGTGTGCAATAATGGGCGAAATCTCGTAGCAGCTCTGGGACTAGCCGGTTTGACACACATCCCTTGCCTGGCGCATGTGCTGAATTTGGTGGTGCAGAGATTCCTAAAAATTCCCCCGATATGTCAGAGCTGCTGCATAAAGTGCGTGCCGTCTGTGCGTGCTTTCGGCGTTCTCAACCTGCTGCTGCTCGCCTGTCAGCGCTGAGGCGTAACTTCAGCCTTCCCGCTCACTGCCTCATATGCTACGTGCCCACAAGGTGGAACTCCACCTTGCACATGCTGGCCAGACTGTGCGAGCAGCAGCAGGCAATAGTGGAGTTTCAGCTTCAGAACGCACGGGTGAGTCGCTCTGCGGAACAGCACCACTTCACCACCAATGACTGGGTCTCCATGTGAGTACTCCACCAACATGGCCTGTGCCTATAACGCTGTTCTCAGTGTTACTATCCCACTTCTATGCCTTCTTGAAAAAACGTTGCTGACAATGATGGAAGAGGATGTGGCACAGGAGAAGGAAGAGGAATCATTGCATATGGTTTCCAGCCAGCCATTCACAAGTGGCTCCGAGGGTGGGTTCCTGCACTCACAAACGCCAGGTACACAATTGTCCAGCCAGGGCACAGTTCTGGAGGATGACGAGGTGGAGGATGAGGAGATGAAGGAGGAGGAACCGTGTTAACAGCAGAGTAGCACCCAAACCAGTTCATGGCCATCACTGGTGCATGGCTGGGGGATACAGAGGACACAGACGATACACCTCCCACAGAGGACAGCTTTTCGTTGCCTCTGGGCAGCCTGGCACACATGAGCGATTACATGTTGCAGTGTCTCCGCAACGACCGCCGAGTTGCCCACATTCTAACTTGTGCTGATTACTGGGTGGCCATGCTGCTGGATCCCCGTTACAAGGACAACGTACCGTCCTTAATTCCCTCACTGGAGTGTGATCGTAAGATACGCGAGTACAAGCGCACGCTGGTAGACACGCTGCTGGTGGCATTCCCAACTGACTGCGGGGGCACAGTGGAAGCACAAGGCGTAGGCAGAAGAGGAGGAAGAGGTCGCCAACGCAGCTGGGGCACCACCAGCACCTCAGAAGGCAGGGTTAGCATGGCAAAAATGTGGAAAAGCTTTGTCAGCATGCCACAACAACCAGAACCACCAGCTGATATGCAACGTCTTAGAAGGAGGCAGCATTTCACCAATATGGTGGAGCGGTATGTGTGCACACGCCTATACGTACTGAATGAAGGGTCTGCCCACTTCAACTTATGGGTCTTAAAATTGGGCACTTGGCCTGAGCTTGCCCTTTACGCCTTGGAGGTGCTGGCCTGTGGACAAGCTTGCGTTCATTAAAATGAACCAGGCATGGATCCCACAGGACTTGTCCGTACCTTGTGCAGAATAGACATGTATACCGGCCTTAGCCAGCGCAATTTCTCATTCTTGTATTTTGGATATTTCCCACTTTTTTGTAGTGTACCCTAATAAAATAAATAAATGTAAAACTACAAACCAGTGTTGGCTACCTCGTCCTCTTCCACCGCTGCTTCCAACTACACTGCTACGTCCATCGCCTCCTCAAACTCCTACGCCATATGGACCTCCACCTCATAAATCCAAAAACATTTTTGTACGTATTTTACTTTATTTTATGTAATGTCACTAATTTGTCTGTTACATTTTCGGGTGAAATTCACCAATTTTTGGGTCTGATATACCAGTCCTATACCTAGTAGACAGTTTAAAAAAATCACTAATTTGTCTGTTTCATTTTCGGGTGAAATTTACCAACTTTTGGGTGTGATATATCACTGCTATACCGAGTAGACAGGTATAAAAAAATCATCAATTTGTCTGTTAAATTTCCAGGTGAAATTCTAAAATCTTTGGGTGTGATACACCATTGCTATACCTTGTAGACAGATACAAAAATTCACTAATTTGTCTGTTACATTTTCGGGTGAAATTCACCAATTTCTGGGTTTGATATACCACTGCTATACCTAGTAGACAGGTTAAAAAAAATCTGTAATTTGTCTGTTACATTTTCGGGTGAAATTCACCAATTTTTGGGTGTGATAGGGTGTGATATACCACTGCTATACCTGCCTTGGACGTGGTCTCTCTTTCTCACGCTCCCTCTCTGGCAGAAGTTATCTAGAGTCAACAAAGTGGCAGCAGGGTTTCTCCTGGCTATCGTTTCCAAATCCAAAATACCCCAGTGACATTCCCTATAATTTTTTATTAATCATTTAAATAACAAGGCATCTTATGAGTCTGTATTGTTATTTATCGTCACTACCTCCCCGAATTGCAGAGCGCCCCAAAGTCCACATAGCAAAAATCACCTTGTTGGCTGTTCTGTCTCCATCAGTCCATAGCAGGCTTTTAGGGGGCCATTTTCTCTTACAGACGGGTCTCAGCCCTCCAGCACTGCACAAACCTCAGACTCCAGCACACATACCCCCTGAGCTCCACTGTCAGACTGAGGTAATCCTCCTCACCTAGCAGTGCTGGCTGGTTTTTAGGCCTGGCAAAACTCAGCCTGGAACATGGGGAGTAGTCACCCACCCATCACTTTGACTACTCCCAGTAAGAGCCGTCCCGGACCAGCTATACAGCCATACTAAGTATTAAGGTGTTAAACAGCAACTGCTGCTGACACATAAAAACCAGCTCTTACTTCACCAAGGCCAGGAACCTTGGTGACACGTACGTACCTATCATCCACGATGATTCCTTGTACCTTCTTACAATATATATATATATATATATATATATATAAAAATAAATGTGCAGATGCGAATGAGCACGCTACTGTTGCTCTGCTGCATGCACGCACACAGATCGTGCATGTGTGCAAAAACTGTAGTAATATATATATATTGTGGGGATGTGCTCGTGGTAGGCTACGGTAGCGGCGGCAGTATTGAGGCAATCATAGACAGTCTTTGTGATACACTGTGACTTTATTCACACCAACGGCATAACAGGCAATGTGCAGACCACACAGGGGCATATCCACATAGTGCATAGAACAAAAGTCCTTCCATAGAAAATAAACAGCAGGTTTGAGTCACCTTGTTTTGGACAGACCACAGCAGTTCTGCAGGCTTCTAGGCTATCTGCCTTTGTCTCCCTCAGGCCAGAGCCCCTTCGGCTCGTAGCACCACAGGTCCCAGGGCTATCCTTCAATGTGTGCTGCGCCCAGACTCTCCTTCACCAGCACTCACTCTGTCTGTGGAAATCTCCAGCACAGCAAGACACACCCCATCCCCATCATCCGCAGGCTGGGTTCTTAAAGGCCCCACCAAAAACCTGGGCTGGCCGTGGGGAACAGGCACCCCCCCACTCTTTACCTGTTCCCAGTAAGAACCGGCCCGGACACGCTGCGCCAGCAGCATTCGCCGCTGTAACCGCAATGATCCGGTTCTTACTCCACCGAGGCCAGGACCTCTGGTGGCACGTATCGTCCGTCCATTATTATTCCGGGGACTCTCCTACATATCCCCCCCCCTTTGTTCACCCCTGAGGGCTTGAACATACTGTTCAAGCCTGAGGGGGTGAACACATGCACAGCAGTGTACCCGGGACAGGGCATCTGCGTTCCCCTGTAAGCGGCCGGCCCTGTGCTCAACAGTGAACTTAAAGTTCTGGAGGGACAAGAACCACCTGGTAACCCGAGCGCTCCCCTCCTTAGCCCGACTCATCCACTGGAGAGGGGAGTGGTCGGTCACCAGACGGAACCTTCTCCCCAGAAGGTAATATCTGAGAGACTCGAGTGCCCACTTGATGGCGAGGCACTCTCTCTCTCCACAATGCTATATCGGGTTTCTGCTGGGGTAAGCTTGCGGCTTAGAAAAACCACGGGGTGCTCTTCCCCGTTGAGCTCTTGGGAAAGCACAGCCCCTAGTCCTACTCCCGAGGCATCTGTTTGAACTACAAACTCCCGCTTGAAGTCGGGCGTCACCAGAACTGGGGACTCACATAGGGCCGACTTCAAACGGGAGAACGCCTCCTCCTCCTTCTCCCCCCAGCGAACCATCACCGACTTTCTACCCTTCAAGAGGCCGGTTAACGGGGCTGCCAAGGTGGCAAAATGGGGAATGAACCTCATGTAGTACCCAATCAGGCCCAAAAATGACCGTACTTGCTTGGACGTACGAGGCCTGGGCCAATTCTGGATTGCTTCAACTTTATTTACTTGGGGCCTAATGACTCTGCGTCCAATCACATACCCCAAATAGCGAGCTTCCTCTAGTCCCACCGAGCATTTTTTTGGGTTGGCAGTCAACCCCGCCTTCCTTAGAGAATCTATCACTGCCTGAAGTTTTGACAAATGACCCTCCCAGTCTGGGCTAAACACGACTATATCATCCAGATACGCGGAGGTATACTGGTGATGGGGCTTGAGGACGACATCCATCAGACGCTGGAACGTAGCCGGAGCGCCATGCAACCCAAAAGGCAACACCCTATACTGAAAAAGCCCCTCCGGGGTGACAAAGGCCGTCTTCTCCTTTGCCGCCTCCGTCAGAGGTACCTGCCAGTAGCCCTTCGTGAGATCTAGGATCGAAAAATACCGGGCTTTTCCCAGCCGCTCTATCAACTCGTCTACCCGAGGCATGGGATAGGCGTCAAATTTTGATACCTCATTCAATTTCCTAAAATCATTACAGAACCGTAATGAACCATCCGGTTTGGGAATAAGGACAATCGGGCTAGCCCACTCGCTCTTTGACTCTTCTATGACCCCTAGACGTAGCATCGATCTTACCTCCTGCGAAATGGCCTGTCGCCGAGCCTCCGGTACTCGGTATGGTCTTAGGCGGACTTTCACCCGGGGCTTGGTGACAATGTCATGCTCGATCAAGGTGGTACGTCCAGGAAGGTCAGAGAATACGTCCCTACTCCGACTAACAAATTCTTTCACCTCTTGTGCTTGTTTGGTCGACAGTCCGTCCCCTATCGTCACCCCAGCGGCGTTCTCCGGAACACCTGGTGACCCCGGGTCACTCCCTGACGTCCCGACAGAGGGCGGGCTGTCTGCAAACAAATTCTCTCTGTCTCTCCAAGGTTTTAGTAGATTCACATGATATACCTGTTCGGGCTTCCGCCTCCCTGGCTGGTATATCCTGTAATCAACTGGGCCCACCTTCTCCTTAACTTCATAGGGTCCTTGCCACCGGGCCAAGAATTTACTCTCGACCGTGGGCACGAGTACAAGAACCCGGTCCCCCGGGTGAAATGTCCTTACCCGGGCGGTTCGGTTATATACCCGACTCTGGGCCAGTTGTGCCGCTTCCATGTGCTCACGGACGATCGGCAACACGACCCCTATTCGGTCCTGCATTTTTCCTATGTGCTCTATCACACTTTTATGAGGCGTAGGCTGTTGCTCCCATGCTTCCTTAGCGATATCCAGTAGCCCACGGGGATGTCGCCCAACTCAAAGGGCGAGAACCCCGTGGACGCCTGGGGCACCTCCCGTACCGCAAACAAAACATAGGGCAACAGTAAGTCCCAATCCCTCCCGTCCTTAGCCACGACTCTTTTTAGCATGGACTTCAGGGTCTTATTAAACCGTTCTACTAACCCATCGGTTTGGGGATGGTAGACGGACGTGTGCAGGTGTTTAATATTTAATAGCTTACACAATTCCTTTGTTATTTTGGACATAAAGGGTGTCCCCTGGTCCGTCAGAATCTCCTTTGGTATCCCCACCCGGGCAAACATACTCATGAGCTCTTTAGCTATTACCTTGGCCGACGTATGGCGCAATGGGACCGCCTCCGGATAGCGAGTGGCATAGTCTAACACTACCAGGATGTGTTGGTGACCTCGGGCTGACTTAATAATGGGGCCTACCAGATCCATGGCGATCCTTTCGAAGGGCACCTCTATAATGGGCATAGGTACCAGTGGACTGCGATAGTGAGGTTGGGGGCTAGTCAGCTGACACACTGGACAGGACTGACAGAACCTCCGGACTTCCTCATATATCCCAGGCCAATAGAACCGTTGTAGAATTCACTCCAGCGTTTTCTTAACCCCCAGATGACCACCCAACACATGCGCATGCGCTAAATCCAAGACCATTCGCCGGTAAGGCTGGGGCACCACCAGTTGTTCCCCCACCTCCTGCCTCACCTTGTCTACCCTATATAACAGGTCCTGGTTATAGGCCAGGTGAGGAAATACGGTATCGGCGCCGGGACGCTGGGCAACACCATTAACCACCGACACACCTTCTCTAGCCCGCAATAACGTCGAATCCTGGAGCTGTGCGGTCCCGAAGGTTTCTCGGGGTACCTCCAGATCCAGGATGGACGAACTTTCTACTGTCTCACCCGCCAATACTTCTAGGGGAAACCGGTCAGGGTTACACTCTACCTCCTCTACGGTGACCCCTACAGCTGGGGTCCCTGCCTCGGGGTCCTCGGGCTCGGGACCTGGACATTTTCCTTCCCCATAGGTAGGCAACCCGTTCCTCCACAAAGTCCAGAACAGGGGAAAGTCCCTCCCCAATATTGCGGCATAAGGGAGCCGTCTCCCCACCCCGACGACATGTGGTACCTTCTTTTCCACACACTGCCAGGGTAACCTTAGTGGTGGGATACTCCCTGCGATCCCCATGTATACAGACAATGGTAAGGGTTCGCCTTTCTGGGAGTTTTTCCGTTACCAGCGACTCATGGACCAGAGTTACCAGGCTCCCAGAGTCCAGCAGGGCCTGCACGGAGTGTCCATTAACAACGAAATCACACACCGGAGGGTTGTCCGCCGCCAGCAGGGGGTCAGCTATATACACCGGTTGGGCATAAAAAGAGGACCGGCGAGCGAACCCGCCATCCATGGGTTCGGATGCCCTAGGGCAGTTGGATGCCACATGTCCCCAGTCCTGACAATGCCAACATCTGATCCTCGCAGCCTCCCTCCTCCCCAGGGTATTCCTCCCACGGACTGGAGATCCACTCCCCTCCTTATGTGGTGGGATCCCTTTTTCAGGATCCCGGGTCGGCAGCGGGGGCTGACGTGACTTCAGTAGTACCGCTGAGTCCCGCCCCAAATCCTGAGTGGCCATATACCTCTCCACCAGGCTAACCAGTTGTTCCAGGTTGCCTGGATCACCTTGTCCCACCCAGCGCTGTATGGCTCTCGGGAGGGTACGCACGAACCTGTCGACCACGACCCTTTCAACCATCTGAGAAGGGCTCAATATCTCAGGCTGAAGCCATTTTTTTACTAGGTGAAGTAAGTCATAGGCTTGTGACCGGGCGGGTCGGGACTCGGCAAACACCCACTGATACACCCTGTGCGCTCGCACATAGGTGTTTACCCCCAACCTGGCCAACACCTCAGCTTTTAGCCTCTCATAGTCCTTGGCCTCATCGCAGCTGAGGTCAAAATAGGCCTTTTGTGCGTCCCCCACCAGAAAAGGCGCCACCACCTCGGCCCACTGCTCCAACGGCAGCCTCTCTTGCTCCGCGGTTCTTTCGAATACCATCAGGAATGCCTCTATATCATCTCCCGGACCCATTTTCCTCAGGGCGGATCGGACTTTGTCCCTGGCGGTAGACACAGTCGGGGTTGTCGCAGTTAAAACTCCTTGCAGGGATGTTCGCACCGACTCTTGCATGGCTACCAGCTGCTGCCTTAGGAGAGTGTTTGTTTGCTGCTGTGCACACATAGCCTCCTCATGTCTTTTTTGCTGTAGCTCATTACTTTCCCTCTGAGCCTGCAATGCCTGTTGCTGCTGTACATTACTCTGAATCAGGTGCTTAATGGCCTCCTCCATCTTGTCAGGAACCATAAAACTTGCAGGCCTGATATATGACATGCAGTCCAACACAACTTTTGCCTCAGGCCTGCCTCACTGCAGGAATGCCTGCTCCAAGCCACCAATTGTGGGGATGTGCTCGTGGTAGGCTACGGTAGCGGCGGCAGTATTGAGGCAATCATAGACAGTCTTTGTGATACACTGTGACTTTATTCACACCAACGGCATAACAGGCAATGTGCAGACCACACAGGTGCATATCCACATAGTGCATAGAACAAAAGTCCTTCCATAGAAAATAAACAGCAGGTTTGAGTCACCTTGTTTTGGACAGACCACAGCAGTTCTGCAGGCTTCTAGGCTATCTGCCTTTGTCTCCCTCAGGCCAGAGCCCCTTCGGCTCGTAGCACCACAGGTCCCAGGGCTATCCTTCAATGTGTGCTGCCCCCAGACTCTCCTTCACCAGCACTCACTCTGTCTGTGGAAATCTCCAGCACAGCAAGACACACCCCACCCCCATTATCCGCAGGCTGGGTTCTTAAAGGCCCAGCTCCACCAAAAACCTGGGCTGGCCGTGGGGAACAGGCACCCCCCCACTCTTTACCTGTTCCCAGTAAGAACCGGCCCGGACACGCTGCGCCAGCAGCATTCGCCGCTGTAACCGCAATGATCCGGTTTTTACTCCACCGAGGCCAGGACCTCTGGTGGCACGTATCGTCCGTCCATTATTATTCCGGGGACTCCGGAATAATAATGACTCCGGATGCAGTAGCGTCCTGGTTGCCATGGTTACCGATCAGAGCCCCAGCGATTAAACTGGGACTCCGATCGGTACACTCCACTGCCACCAATAATAGGGGGGGAGATTTTAATTAGGAGGGGTAGGGAGGGGGGAGGGCCCACTGGCCACCAACGAGTTAACTACAGGGGAGGGAGGGGGTCTGGTCACCAACAAGTTAACTACAGGGGAGGGGGGGCTGGTCACCAACGAGTTAACTACAGGGGAGGGAGGGGAAGGCTGGTCACCAACTAATTAACTACAGGGGAGGGAGGGGGGCTGGTCACCAACGAGTTAACTACATGTACACAGTTCTTTTAGTATATTCTAACCTGAAGCGTCCCCATTAACATGGGAATGCCTCTGTGTTAGAATATACTGTCGGATCTGAGTTTTCATTGAGAGTCAATGGGTCAGCGAAAAAAAACGGAAAACGACACAACAGCCACGGATGCACACAACGGTCGTGTGCATGAGGCCTAATACGCTGTAATTTTGCTGCATGTAAATCTGAGCTGAAAATCCGTGTGTAATCCACATTGTGTAAGGTACCTTAAAGAGGACCTTTCATCTGGAAAAACATTGTGAACTAAGTATGCAGACATGTAGAGCGGGGCCCGGGGATCTCACTGCACTTACTTTTATCCCTGGGCACTGCTCCGTTCTCCCGTTATGACCTCCGGTACCTTTGCTCTGTAAGTTATAGTAGGCGGTGTCTGCCCTTGTCCTGTGGGCGTCTACTTCTCCTAGGCTGCAGCGCTGGCCAATCGCAGCGCAGAGCTCACAGCCTGGGAGAAAGGAGACGCCCACAGGACAGACACCGCCTACTATAACTTACAGAGCAAAGGTACCGGAGGGCATAACGGGAGAACGGAGTGGCGCCCGGGGATAATAGTAAGTGCAGTGAGATCCCCGGGCGCCGCACTACATGTCTGCATACTTAGTTCACAATGTTTTTCCAGGTGAAAGGTCCTCTTTAAGGGTTTTAAATACAAAGAACGTTGTATACTCACGGTACTGTTGTTTTAGGGAATTTCTGCATGTCATTTTCAGACATATCCTGTAAATAGAAAAATATTAATGTAATGTAGAACTGCTAGGCTGAATTGTAGCTGCAAATAGTGGGAGCTGGTGTCAAGGAATGGTAGTGGCCCTGGTGTAGTGTTGTACTGTTACAGTGCTCTACATACATTTCTGTTGCAACGGAAGTAGTAGCAATGAAGAATGAGGCAAGACTTGAACGTAACAAGGTACTTTTAGTAAGTGCAACACAGAACTTGCAAATACAAACAGAAGCAGCAGACTTTAGTGCAATTCTTTTCTGGCACCAGCTAAGGAGGTATGGTGGCAAATGAGATGTCTGCAATTCTGCACTTAGATGTTACTGGCCTAGTGGCCTATTGGTGATGAGGACGTCTTTGGCCCATTCTTTATCACAGCAGGGTCAGCAGAAGCTGGATGCCTTTGTTTTACTCTGCTGTCTCTGATCCCAAGACTCTACTTGAGTCCTTACTTTGATTCAGGGGAGTTGATGCTCTATGAGCTACTTCCGCACTCTCTAGCAGGAGAGGAACCTCCCTAGCTCAGCTGTCCACTCTCTCAGGAGGGATGGAACAGAGTTGTTAAACCCTGTTGCAGCTAGCCATTGCCAACCAAAACCTCCTCCTGCTCGATAAAATCACACAGTACAATTGAAGGGTTCTATTACAGTCCAAAGCCTATTTTTTATATAAGCTTATATTTCATCATGATCTATACATTAATACATTACGCACACAGGAACACGTAGCGGTCAAAGTTCTTGAAAAGCTGCTACTAAGAGGTTTTGCTCACATATCATATATAGCCTTGGACTCTAATAAACCATAAGATAACTTAAATGCGTAGCTGACTAAGACGCGTGTTACTGGTTAACTTAAACATCATGTCATTTTGGACTATATATGTCTCATGAGATCAATAAAGATGCAGAGTGATTTTGAACTGCACAGAAGTGTGTCTTGCTTCATTATCGCTCTCTCTGGCCAGATAAGAGTCAAACCAAGCTGAAAACGGAAGTCTTGTACCAGGGGTACACATAAGGGGGAACGTAAAGAATATTCCTTACAACTTGGGGGCTCTTGTCCGGGATTGGGAAGGTCATCCTCAGGTTTGGTGAGAAGAGACACAGATTTTTGTCCTCTGGCCATTCCGGGGGCACTGGCCACATCTCAATTCAAGTAAGTACATAAGAGACCATTAGATAGACTTTGGGTGAAGTACTGTGTCAGGGATACAGTAAGCATAACTCCAGTAACAGGAAAAGTGCACTTTAGAGGGCTCAGGGAGCCCCGTAAAAGATCTGTTCCGGGAACAGACAGGACTCAGGGAGTCCAGTAACAAGAAAAGTGCACTTCAGAGGGCTCAGGGAGCCCCGTAAATGATCTGTTCAGGGAACAGAAGGTTTTACAGCTTGATTTGATTCTTAATAAGATAATTGTAGAAGTTTTGCATGATAAGTTGTTTGATAATTTTAGAAGTTTTGCATGATAAGTTGTTTGATAATTGTAGAAGTTTTGCATGATAGGTTGTTTGATAATTGAAGAAGTTTTGCATAAGTTGTTTTGTCTAAAAACAGTTTAATAAGGGGAAGTGACAGGCTGGGTCATAAGTGTACAGCTGTCGTCCCAAGACTAACATTCTGTTTTGTTTTTTGCTATTACTATTTTGAATTCTTTTTGTAAGAAAATAAGTTTTGATAATGGGTAGTCAAACATCTAAGACAGAATACCCTAAACCAGAACCAGGAGAAACATGTAAACAATATGTTGCCCGAGTCAGTCCTACAAAGTAATACCTTGTTAACCCATGGGTAGATAATTTGACAGGGTGGACAGAGGCAATGGAAGCGGTAGACCCCTTTCCCAGGGAAGGAGACAATAGCATAAATCCCATGGACATGGTCAAGGGTCTATGCTTAGGCGACACTGCCGCCTGGCCATATTTTGAACCTGATCCTTCATGGGATATGGATTATATGCAGAAAGGAGGAGAACAATGGCTAGAAATAGCTCCCCACTGGTATGACCCCAACATGTGCAAGACAAAAAGTTTAAAAAGATCAAAAGACGATAGAAAATTACATGAGATACAGACTAAGAAGGAAAATGATAAAAAAAAACATCAGATATATCCCCCACCATCGTATGTACATAAAATGAACTGTTCAGCGCCCCTATCACCCCCCCCCACACACACACACACACACACACACACTGCTCCCTCTCTACATGTCCTTACAGCAATATAAAAATGATGAAGAAGAGGATTTAATAGCAGCCAGTCACATAATAGCGCGTAAATAACCCACACCCCCAATCGTATTGAGATATAATTTAAGGAAGAAGGAAAAAGAGTAAAAAGATAGTGAGACCAGGGGACCTGAGACATCCATGCCTTTTTTGACGGTTGGTAATCAACTAATGAAAAAGGCTTTGGACATAGATGACCTTAATAAAATTATTAAACACTGCCCCAAGCCTACTGTGGCTCCGTCTGGCACAGTGGCTTATTTTAAAAAAAGCCTGTAAGGGGAGGAATTTCACCCAAGAAGACCTTAGACTCATAATTGATGGAATAGTGGGTTCCCACAGTTCATGGGATTTGAAAAAGGTAACAACAGTATCAGAAATAGACCCTAATACTAACGCAAAGGACTATATTTGTAACACTGACCACGGACAACAGTTATTATGGAAAGAGATAGAAGAACACATGATAGAGGTATTTAAACAAAAGTCTTCACTCCCAGTAGCCGTAGCATGTAAGCAAAAACCCTCAGAAAGCGTTACTGATTTCTGGAGGAGATTTATGGATTACTGGAAATTGGAGGCAGGACTACTGATTCTTCAGAATGACAGTTTAATTATTTCCACATTTATTAACAATCTATCTGATAGACTAATGCTTACAGTAAAACAAAACGTCTCCACGTGGACTTCAGACAGCATAGATCAATTTGAAAAACACCTTTATGAAAAGGAAGCCGCAGGGTGTTTTGACATTAGTAGATCCACTGCCCTCACATATGCGTATGCAGGGAACAGAGGGAGAGGGAGAAATAAGCGAAAGACAGCAGGAAACTTTCATAGATCAAATGATAGAAACCAAGACTTCCAAACTATGAATAACCGCTGTTATAACTGCTGACAAGAGGGACATTGGGCTAGACAGTGCACAATGCCCAGGAGAGACAGGAAGAATCGGGGAGCACACAGCCAACAACAGCCCATGACACAAAGAGGACAGAATACAGATAGACAGGGTACACAGACTCAGCCCAGGTTCCCCATTGATTGGAATAATCAACAACCCTACTGACGGGGCCCGGAGGGAGTCACCCCAGCTTTCACACAGGTCACCACCCACTGGAGAGATACACCGATTATTTTGCTTAAAGTTGCGGGAAGGAAGGTAGGATTCATGGTAGACAGCGGCTCCACCTCCAGTGTGCTAAACAAAGATATGTACAAGGGACCTTTAAGAAAGTCTGACCCCTCTATGGGAATTAACGGGGTATTAACTAAAACATATAAAACAAGTGCCCTCCCAATAGAGACAGTGGACGGTGAATACATCACTGACCATACTTTCAGCATCATACCGGATTGCCCTGTAAGTTTATTAGGAAGGGACCTGTTTGTGAAGTTGGACTTGGGGGTGACAGTAAAAAATGACGGACTAAGTATTCACTCAGCCACTATGCCCATAGTGACCCCGGCTATATGTACTTTTGTTAGTTTACAGGAGTACCCTGAGCTAGGAGACATAAACCCTGCACTATGGTCACAGGGCGACTATGACACGGGCTTAAACCCGGTGCCACACCAGTGCATCAAAAGCAATACTCATTGTCCAAGGAAAAGATTGAGGGGCTACGGCCAATGATAGAAGAATTTCTGAAAAAAGGAATCCTCGAGGAGGTGATTTCACCTTACTCCACCCCTATCAATCCTGTGACAAAGGCAGATGGTACTACCCGCTTTGTCCAGGATTTGAGGGCAATCAACAATCTCATTGTGCCCATAGCCCCGGTAGTTCCTGATGTCACAACTCTCCTTGCCTCCATCCCTGCAGAAGCCGTCTGTTTTAGCGTGATTGATTTGAAGAATGCTTTCTTCTCAGTCCCAGTTAATAAGAGTACCCGACTCCTTTTTGCTTTTTCCTTTGTGGGACGTCAACTGAAATTAGCAAATTTCAAAGTTTCAGTTTCTCTACTCCTGTAATACATAGTAATACCCCCAAAAATTGTGATGACTTTACATTCCCCATATGTCTAATTCATGTTTGGATCATTTTGGGAATTACATTTTATTTTTTGGGGACGTTACAAGGCTTAGAAGTTTAGAAGCATTTTTTGGAAAATTTCCAAAACCCATTTTTTTAAGGACCAGTTCAGGTCTGAAGTCACTTTGTGAGGCTTGCATAATTGAAACCACCCAAAAATGACCCCATTCTATAAACTACACCCCTCAAGGTATTCAAAACAGATTTTACAAACTTTGTTAACCCTTTAGGTGTTGCACAAGAGTTATTGGCAAATGGGGATGAAATTTGAGAATTTCATTTTTTTGCCAAATTTTCCATTTTAACCCATTTTTTCCACTAACAAAGCAAGGGTTAACAGCCAAACAAGACTGTTTCTTTATTTCCCTGACTCTGCCGTTTACAGAAACACCCCATATGTGGCCATAAACTACTGTACGGCCACACAGCGGGGCGTAGAGTGAAAGGTGCGCCGTATGGTTTTTGGAAGCCAGATTTTGCTGGACAGTTTTTTTTACACCATGTCCCATTTGAAGCCCCCTGATGCACCCCTAGAGTAGAATCTCTATAAAAGTGACCCCGTCTAAGAAACTACACCCCTCAAGGTATTCAAAACTGATTTTACAAACATGGTTAACCATTTAGGTGTTGCATAAGATTTAATGGAAAATAGAGATACAATTTCAAAATTTCACTTTTTTGGCAGATTTTCCATTTTTTTTTTTTTTCAAGTAACAAACCAAGGGTTAACAGCCAAACAAAACTCATTATTTATGGCCCTGATTCTGTAGTTTACAGAAACACCCCATATGGGGTTGTAAACTGCTGTACGAGCACACGGCAGGGCGCAGAAAGAAAAGGTGCGCCATATGGTTTCTGGAAGGTAGATTTTGCTGGACTGGTTTTTAGACACCGTGTCCCATTTGAAGCCCCCTGATCCACCCCTAGAGTAGAAACTCTATAAAAGTGACCCCATCTAAGAAACTACACCCCTCAAGGTATTCAAAACTGTTTTTACAAACGTTGTTAACCCTTTAGGTGTTCCACAAGAGTTATTGGCAAATAGAGATGAAATTTCAGAATTTCAATTTTTGGGCAAATTTTCAATTTTACAATTTTTTTTCCAGTTACAAAGCAAAGTTTAACAGCCAAACAAAACTCATTATTTATGGCCCTGATTCTGTAGTTTACAGAAACACCCCATATGTGGTCGCAAACTGCTGTACGGGCACACGGAAGGGCGCAGAAGGAAAGGAATGCCATACGGTTTTTGGAAGGCAGATTTTGCTAGACAGTTTTTTTGGGCACTATGTCCCATTTGAAGCCCCCCTGATGCACCCCTAGGTTAGAAACTCCAAAAGAGTGACCCCATTTTGGAAACTATGGGATAAGGTGGCAGTTTTGTTGGTACTATTTTAGGGTATATATGATTTTTGGTTGCTCTATATTACACTTTTTGTGAGGCAAAGTAACAAAAAATAGAAATTCTGAAATTTCATCTCCATTTGCCACTAACTCTTGTGGAACACTTAAAGGGTTAACAAAGTTTGTAAAATCAGTTTTGAATACCTTGAGGGGTGTAGTTTCCAAAATGGGGTCACTTTTTGGAGTTTCTACTCTAGGGGTGCATCAGGGGGGGCTTCAAATGGGACATGGTGTCAAAAATACCAGTCCAGCAAAAACTGCCTTCCAAAAACCATATGGCATTCCTTTCCTTCTGTGCCCTGCCGTGTGGCCATACAGCAGTTTACGAACAAATATGGGGCATTTATATATACTACAGAATCAGGCCAATAAATATTGAGTTTTATTTGGCTGTTAACCCTTGCTTTGTTACGGGAAAAAATGGATTAAAATGGAAAATTTCCCCAAAAATAGCTGTTTTGGCACTGTTTTTATTATTTATTATTTGCAACGTTCATCTGACAGGTACGATCATGTGCTATTGTTATAGAACAGGTTCCTACGGACATGGCAATACCTAATATGTCTACCTTTTTTTAATTTATCTAGGTTTTACACAATAATATAAGTCTGAGAGCTATAGTTTTTTCAGTTTTTAGGCGATTGTCTCATGTAGGGGCTCATTTTTTGCGGGATGAGGTGACGGTTTGATTGGCACTATTTTGGCGTACATGCGACTTTTTTGATCACTTTTATTATCTTTTTGGGGAAGTAAGGTGGGCAAAATTTCTATTTCCTCATAGTTTTTATTTTTTTATTTTCATGGCGTTCACCGTGCGGGGAAAGTAACATGATTGTTTTATAGATCAGGTCGTTACGGACACCGCGATACCTAATATGTGTAGTGTATTTTATTTTTTTAATTTTATTCAGTGATAAATGTTTTATTTTTATCTTTTACTTTTTTCACTTTTTTTTTACATTTTTTTGACCCAGACCCACTTGGTTCTTGAAGATCCAGTGGGTCTGATGTCTGTATAATACAGTACAGTACAATATACTATACAGTATTGTACTGTATTTTACTTACAGTTTGCCTGAACAGATCTATGCTTTCAGCATAGATCTGCTCAGCACCATGGACAGCAGGATGCCTGAGAAGGCATCCTGTTGCCATGGGAACCTTCCCCGTCTGTCACAACTGCGCAGACGAGGAAGGGTGAGGACTGGGGTGTCGGGGGGCTGTCTGGGGGCTCTCTACCTCTCCCATCGGGGGGCTGCAAAGGCACAGCAGCCCCCCGATCGGAGAGGGAGGGAGCCCCCTGCGCTGTTAACCTTTTCCATACAGCGGTCCGTACGGACCGCTGTACGGAAAGGGTTAAACGGCTGACATCACATCAACGATGTCAGCCGTTTATACCAGGGTGCCAGCAATGTGCTGGCACCCTGGTATACCCACTAGAAACCAACGATTATTGAAGGGGAGGCGGGGGATCGCTATCCCGCCTGCCGCACCGCACGCCTCCCGCACCGCCCTGCACCGCCCGCAATCCTCCCCCTGCAACACCCGCCCACATAATACCATTCAGGGGTGCAGGGGGGGGTAAAAAAACGTTATTTTGGGAATTTTAAAGTTTCTGATCCCTGCGGTCAGGGACCGCAGGGATCAGAAACTACATAAAGCGCTAAAAAACCGCAGGTCTGAATTGACCTGTGGTTTGAAGCGATCGCCGATACGGGGGGGTCACAGGACCCCCCTTGGCATTGACCCTGGGTGCCTGGCTGTGTGTAACAGTCGGCACTCAGCCCTGTCACCATGTCTGCAGACATGGTGACAGTTTAATGCCATGTCTTTATACTCGTCGTGGAGCACTAACTAGCAGTGCTCCATGACGAGTATACACGTCATAGGTCAGGAAGGGGTTAAGCTCCACACATATGCTGACAGAGCTCCAAAGATATGCCACAGAGGAAGAGGAAAAAGACTGGGTTTACCCTGTTTTGCAGAAAAATCCACAAACTGGATTGATCTACTAGAACGGGAAACCATGTATACCCCAGCACAGCGCTGTACTTTTCATAGCACATTTTCATGGAGTAGGGCACAACAGCATCAAAACAACATGCACCCTTTTGAGCCAAAATTTCTATATAACAGACATGCAACGTTTGGTTGCAGACTACATAGGCAGATGCCTGATCTGCCTTAGAGCTAATCCTGGTAATCCACATAGGATATTACACCAACATCTTGATTATCCCACGACTCCATTCACCCATTTACAGGTTGACTACACACATATCCCCAAGACAAAGGGTAAGCAAGAATACGCTCTGGTCATAGTGGACATGTTTTCTAGATGGCCAGAGGTATTCCCTACAAAGGCAGAAGATGCCAAGACCACAGCAAGGATTATCACTCAGCAGATAATTCCGAGATGGGGATGTCCCCTGGTCATTGAATCAGATCGGGGGCCAGCATTTACATCCAAGTTAAATAGAGAAATAGCCAGATTGCTACAAGTGGAATGGAGATTTCATATCCCGTATCACCCCCAAAGCTCCAGAATTGTAGAACGCATGAATCGAACAGTTAAAGACAAAATTAGGAAAGCCACAGCAGGTACTTTTGAGAAATGGAAACAAATCCTACCTATTATATTGGCAGAAATAAGAATGACTCCCAATAAAAGGTTAGGACTGTCACCCTTTGAAATCCTTATGGGTAGGCCTTTTCCAAGTTCTTAGCAAAACTTAAGAAAAAGTGGCTTGTAAGTCTCCCTCTCTTCCACAGGCACCCACGCACCCCTTCCGGGCTGGGGACACAGTGGTGGTCAGGGTACTGCGAAAAGGAAAAGATCCCAAGGAGCTGACATTCGGACCCCCTACAACGGTGGTAGCAGTCACTAGAACAGCGATTCTCACAGAGGAGGCTCCGATCTGGATTCATGCTAGCAGAGTGAAAAGGGTTCCTGAGGCTTCTTCTCCGGTGTCCAACAAAGACAAAGAGGGTGAAGCAGGTTAAATCCCTGAACAAAGAGGGGAGCTCAGAAGAAGCCTTGCCACAGGCTGAAGATGAGGACCCCACAATATTCTGGGAGATTTGTTTGTCTGCTGTTGATTATTAATCTTTGTGTTTTCTTGCCAATCGGACTCATTGCCACTTGTATTTATCATCCAGAGGAGATAAGTTTATTATGTGGTGCACCAAATAATCATACAGTCTCTAAAAGAGCTCAAGAGCAAGATCCTTTTGTTCCTGGCCCTTCTTATTCTGACCAAAATAGTATAATCAGGCGAGTGAAGGCCTTAAATGTTAGCTCATTGTACCTTAAAGACTTACAGAGCCCACGGGATCTTATACAAACATGTGTTATTGCTGTGCCTACACCCGATGAATCCCTCCTTGAAGTCTGGTCAATGGTTAACAATACACAATCTTTTATTCCTTTGTATGATTTCTGTGGGGAGTCTCAGAAATTAGAAGACGGCATGGATAATATTAGAATAACTACTATTAACGTAACTGCAGCAGAAACCTGTTTTACTTTTTCCCAAGACATGACTTTATATTGTGACGATAAAGGTATAAAAAAAGGATTACCTAAGAATAGTGTATATGATTACATTGATGACACTTGTAAAAAGAATAGTAGACCTGCTAGCTCCCTGAATAATTCCATGAGTTGTAACAAAACCATTGTGACACCTAGTTTTATCTATAATATCATGCTCCCTAAGGGATGGTTTTTGTCTTGTGGTAACAGTACTTACAATTACATCCCTGCCAATGTTATTGGAGGTCCCTGTGCGTTATCCCGGCTGACTTTAGCCCTTCCCAGTCGACCCCCTAACAGGAGAGCTTGTAGATCAGTTACCAAGACTTTATCAGAAGACTGTAACTCTACACTACCCCTTCTCAGTCATGCAGAATATATGAGTTTGGGCGTCTCCATAATAGGAGTGCCTGCATTGGCTATATATAATACTCGCACTATAAATTCTATCGCATGTGACCTGGCCAAATCTTTGAATCATACCTCTATCGCCTTATCAGACATACTATTAGATCTACAAGGACTACAAGGAGCAGTGCTGGAAAACAGATTTGCTGTAGATTATTTGTTGCTGAAACATAATGTAGGGCAGTGATGGCGAACCTTTTAGAGGCCGAGTGCCCAAACTGCAACCCAAAACCCACTTATTTATAGCAAAGTGCCAGCATAGTATATCCTCTATGTACTTTATCATTTAGCTATAATAGCCTGCCTACATTCAGTGCTCTGCCTGTGCTGTTCATAGTGCGCCTGCGCTGATGAATGGCAGGAAAAGTCTAAGGCATATTGGTAGACCATAGACTTATTCCAGGGTGTGGGTGCCCACAGAGAGGGCTCTGAGTGCTGCCTCTGGCACCCGTGCCATAGCTTCGCCATCACTGATGTAGGGTGTCAGGATTTTAAAGGAATGTGTTGTTTTAATTTATCTGACCATTCCAGATCAATACAATCCCATATTCAATCGTTACATGACATAGCCAATAATATTAAGACGGATGTTGATTCATCCTCCTGGTGGGACTGGTTATTGAGCTGGATGCCGGATTTGAGTTGGTTAAGAAGAGTTATTTGTTAGTATTATAATCATAAATGTTGATATATTTTATTGTTAGATATCTCTGGATTGGTGATCATGATTCATGACCATAAGATTGTCGGCAAAAGCCGCAGTCTTGTGCTCCTGATCTCCAAGAGAGACACCCCTAATTTGATGGTATGTCCGGAGTATATGCAATAAGGGCTCCTGCATCAATGCAAACAACCCTGCCTTGTCCTAGTTGTTATCCAGAAAGGCAAAGACAGGTCTCCATTCACCCCAATCAAGGCCGAGGCATTGGTGTACATTGAGAAGATCGCTTCTACAAAGAGTTCAGGGAGGCAGAATTGATGGAGTACCTTACACATAAAAACCCATCTGACATTGTCAAATGCCTTTTCAACATCAATGCTGAGAAGGACTAGAGCAATCTTTTGAGCTTTGGAGTTATAAAAGATGTTTGGGGACAGATGTACAGCCTAAAGAAGTTCCTCCCTAGTAAATGGTGAGGACAGCAACTGCAGCTGGGTCACACATATTCCAAAGTGCACCTTTCGGATTTTGCAGGCCATTTTTTACACATTTTGAGTTCCTAGAATTTTTTATTTTTTTGTCGCTAGTTAGGGGAATATGAGACTTTGTAATGAAAAAAGAAAAAAAAGAAAAATCATCATTTTCCGCTAACTTGTGACAAAAATAAAAAATTCTAGGAACTCGCCGTGCCCCTCACGGAATACCTTGGGGTGTCTTCTTTCCAAAATGGGGTCACTTGTGGCGTAGTTATACTGCCCTGGCAATTTAGGGGCCCATATGTGTGAGAAGTACTTTGCAATCAAAATGTGTAAAAAATGGCCTGCGAAATCCGAAAGGTGCTCTTTGGAATGTGTGCCCCTTTGCCCACCTAGGCTGCAAAAAAGTGTCACACATCTGGTATCGCTGTACTCAGGAGAAGTTGGTGAATGTGTTTTGGGGTGTCATTTTACATATACCCATGCTGGGTGAGAGAAATATCTGGGCAAAAGACAACTTTTCCCATTTTTTTATACAAAGTTGGCATTTGACCAAGATATTTTTCTCACCCAGCATGGGTATATGTAAAATGACACCCCAAAACACATTGCCCAACTTCTCCTGAGTACGGTGATACCATATGTGTGACACTTTTTTGCAGCCTAGATGCGCAAAGGTGCCCAAATTCCTTTTAGGAGGGCATTTTTAGACATTTGGATCCCAGACTTCTTCTCACACTTTCGGGCCCCTAAAAAGCCAGGGCAGTATAAATACCCCACATGTGACCCCACTTTGGAAAGAAGACACCCCAAGGTATTCAATGAGGGGCCTGGCGAGTTCATAGAATTTTTTTTTTTGCATAAGTTAGCGGAAATTGATATTTTTTTAGTTTTTTTTCTCACAAAGTCTCACTTTCCGCTAACTTAGGACAAAAATTTCAATCTTTCATGGACTCAATATGCCCCTCACGGAATACCTTGGGGTGTCTTCTTTCCAAAATGGGGTCACATGTGGGGTATTTATACTGCCCTGGATTTTTAGGGGCCCTAAAGCGTGAGAAGAAGTCTGAAATATAAATGTCTAAAAATGTTTACGCATTTGGATTCCGTGAGGGGTATGGTGAGTTCATGTGAGATTTTATTTTTTGACACAAGTTAGTGGAATATAAGACTTAGTAAGAAAAAACAAACAAAAAAATATATATATTTCCGCTAACTTGGGCCAAAAAAATGTCTGAATGGAGCCTGACAGGGGGGGTGATCAATGACAGGGGGTGATCAGGGAGTGTATATGGGTGATCACCCCCCTGTCATTGATCACCCCCCTGGTAAGGCTCCATTCAGACGTCCGTATGATTTTTACGGATCCATGGATACATGGATCGGATCCGCAAAACACATGCGGACGTCTGAATGGAGCCTTACAGGGGGGTGATCAATGACAGGGGGTGATCAGGGAGTGTATATGGGTGATCACCCCCCTGTCGTTGATCACCCCCCTGTAAGGCTCCATTCAGACGTCCGTATGATTTTTACGGATCCATGGATCGGATCCGCAAAACACATGCGGACGTCTGAATGGAGCCTTACAGGGGGGTGATCAATGACAGGGGGTGATCAATGACAGGGGGTGATCAGGGAGTGTATATGGGTGATCACCCCTCTGTCATTGATCACCCCCCTGTAAGGCTCCATTCAGACGTCTGCATGTGTTTTGCGGATCCGATCCATGTATCCATGGATCCGTAAAAATCATACGGACGTCTGAATGGAGCCTTACAGGGGGGTGATCAATGACAGGGGGTGATCAGGGAGTGTATATGGGTGATCACCCCCCTGTCATTGATCACCCCCCTGTAAGGCTCCATTCAGACGTCCGAATGATTTTTACGGATCCATGGATACATGGATCGGATCCGCAAAACACATGCGGACGTCTGAATGGAGCCTTACAGGGGGGTGATCAATGACAGGGGGGTGATCAATGACAGGGGGTGATCAGGGAGTGTATATGGGTGATCACCCCTCTGTCATTGATCACCCCCCTGTAAGGCTCCATTTAGACGTCCGCATGTGTTTTGCGGATCCGATCCATGTATCCATGGATCCGTAAAAATCATACGGACGTCTGAATGGAGCCTTACAGGGGGGTGATCAATGACAGGGGGGTGATCAATGACAGGGGGTGATCAGGGAATCTATATGGGTGATCACCCACCTGTCATTGATCACCCCCTTGTAAGGCTCCATTCAGACGTCCGTATGTGTTTTGCGGATCCGATCCATGTATCCGTGGATCCGTAAAAATCATACGGACGTCTGAACGGAGCCTGACAGGGGGGTGATCAATGACAGGGGGGTGATCAATGTCAGGGGGGTGATCAGGGAGTTTATATGGGGTGATCATGGGTGATCAGGGGTTCATAAGGGGTTAATAAGTGACAGGGGGGGGGTGTAGTGTAGTGTGGTGTTTGGTGCGACTTTACTGAGCTGCCTGTGTCCTCTGGTGGTCGATCCTAACAAAAGGGACCGCCAGAGGACCAGGTAGCAGGTATATTAGACGCTGTTATCAAAACAGCGTCTAATATACCTGTTAGGGGTTAAAAAAAAATCACATCTCCAGCCTGCCAGCAAGCGATCGCCGCTGGCAGGCTGGAGATCCACTCGCTTACCTTCTTTTCCTGTGAGTGCGCGCGCCTGTGAGCGCGCGCGCCTGTGTGCGCGCGTTCACAGGAAATCTCGGCCCTCGCGAGATGACGCGTATATGCGTCACTCTGCGCAGGGCTGCCGCCTCCGGACCGCACATCTGCGCTAGGCGGTCCGGAGGCGGTTAAAGAAGCATTTCAGAAATTTTATTCCCTGTCACCTAAGCAGAGCAGGGGTTTATTCACGTCTAAAATTGTATAATGTCAACCCAAGAGTGTAACAGAAAATTACAGAAATGTATTAACCTGTCTACTTGGTAGAGCAGGGGTCTATGACAGAAAACAATTGTTTATTGTCACCAGAAAATGTAAAATAAAAATTATTGAAATGTATTAAGCTGTCAACTAGGTAGAGAAAGGGGTATAATTACACCCAAACATTGATTAATTTGACCCTAAAATGTAACTGACAAATGTTTTTTTTTTTTTTTTTACCGGTCTAATAGGTATATCAGTGGTACATCACACCAGAAAACTGCAGAATTTCACCAGAAAATGTAACTGCCATTTTTTTTTTTACCGGTCTACTAGGTATAGCAGTGGTACTTCACACCCAAATATTGTTGAATTTCAACTAAAAATGTAACTGACAATTTTATTTTATTTTTTTAACCGGCCTACTAGGTATAGTAGTGGTACATCACACACTAAAATTGGTGAATTTCGCCATAAAATGTAACAGACAATTTTTTTTTTTAACCGGCCTACTAGGCACACCCAAAAATTGGTGAATTTCACCCAAAAATGTAAATGACAATTTTATTTTATTTTATTTTTAACCGGCCTACTAGGTATAGCAGTGGTACTATACACCCAAAAATGTAAATGACAATATTTTTATTTATTTTTTTAACCGGCCTACTAGGTATAGCAGTGGTACTATACATCCAAAAATTGGTGAATTTTACCCAGAAATGTAAATGACAATAATTTTTTTTAAACCGGCCTACTAGGTATAGCAGTGGCACTATACACACAAAAATTGGTGCATTTAACCCAAAAATGTAAATGACAATTTTTTTTTTTTTAACCGGCCTACTAGGTATAGCAGTGGTACTATACACCCAAAAATTGGTGCATTTCACCCAAAAATGTAAATGACAATTTTTTATTTTTTTTAACTGGCCTACTAGGTATGGCAGTGGTACTATACATCCAAAAATTGGTGAATTTTACCCAGAAATGTAAATGACAATTGTTTTTTTTTTAACCGGCCTACTAGGTATAGCAGTGGCACTATACACACAAAAATTGGTGCATTTCACCCAAAAATGTAAATGACAATTATTATTTTTTAACCGGCCTACTAGGTATAGCAGTGGTACTATACACCTAAAATTTGGTGAATTTTACCCAAAAATGTAAATGAATTTTTTTAATTTTTTTTAACTGGCCTACTAGGTATAGCAGTGGCACTATACACCCAAAAATTGGTGAATTTCACCCGAAAATGTAAATGACAATTTTTTTTTTTTTTTTTACTGGCCTACTAGGTATAGCAGTGGTACTATACATCCAAAAATTGGTGAATTTCACCAAAAATGTAAATGACAATTTATTTTTTTAACCGGCCTACTAGGTATAGCAGTGGTACTATACACCCAAAAATTGGTGCATTTCACCCAAAAATGTAAATGACAATTTTTTATTTTAACCGGCCTACTAGGTATAGCAGTGGTACTAAACACGCAAAAATTGGTGCATTTCACCCAAAAATGTAAATGACAATTTTTTTTTTTTAACTGGTCTACTAGGTATAGCAGTGGTACTATACACCCAAAAATTGGTGAATTTCACCCAAAAATGTAAATGACTTATTATTTTTTTTAACCGGCCTACTAGGTATAGCAGTGGTACATCACACCCAAAAAATGCTGAATTTCACTAGAAAATATAACTGACAAAGTAGTGAAATGATATGAAATAAAATACGTTAAAAAAAATTGTATTTATGAGGTGGAGTTTCATATGGAATAGGAGTTTGAGGAGGCGGTGGACATAGCGGTGTAGGTGGAAGCTGCGGTGGAGGAGGACGAGGTAGGCAACCCAGGTTTTTTGGTTACATTTTTTTTATTTTTTTATTAGGGTACACTCTGAAAGAGTGTGAAATTTCCAAAATACAAGAATGAGCAATTGCGCTGCAGTATAACAATGGATGGTTAGTGCCAGTATACATGTCTATTCTGCACAAGGTACGGACAAGTTCTGAGGGATCCATGCCTGGTTCATTTTAATGTATGTGAGCTTGTCCACATTGGCTGTGGACAGGCGGCTGCGCTTGTCTGTGATGACGCCCCATGCCGTGCTAAACACACGTTCAGTTAATACACTGGCTGCAGGGCAGTCAGGTGAAGGGGGTCAGGTGAAAGACTGATGGACATTGGCTGCAGGTGCCAACTGTGGTTTTTCAGCAGGAGACTGGGTGGGAGACAAAGTGAAGGAACTGGATCCACTGTCAGCAACCCAATCTACTATCGCCTGTACTTGTTCAGGCCTCACCATTCGTAGAGCCGCATTAGTCCCGACTAAATACCGCTACAGGTTCTGTCGCTTACTCGCACCTGAGGAAGGGGTTTCACTTGTGCGTGTAGCTGGCACATATCAACCACATCCTCTCCCCGCAACAGAAACTCCACCAGTAGAACCACGACCTGGGCCACGTCCCTTATTTGACGCTTTCCTCATATTTTTCGAATTTAGGATCTTGTACTAAATGGGTGTTTAATTAATAGAAGTAGAATAGAACAACAGTATGTAAAGGGTGTTATCACACAGCCTGAACCAGACTAGGCCTCAATTAAAGATTTATTTGCCCAAAATGGCTGTATTTCAAATGCCTGAATCAAACCCCTGTATGTAGAGGGTGTATCTCACACGGCCTGACCCACCGTAGGCCCCAATAAAAAAAATTTTTGCACAAAATGGCTGTATTTCAAATGCCTGAATCAAACCACCATATATAAAGGGTGTATCTCACACGGTCTGACCCACTGTAGACCTCCATTAAAGATTTCTTTGCCCAAAATGGCTGTATTTTAAATGCCTGAATCAAACCCTTGTATGTAAAGGGTGTATCACACACGTCCTGAACCACTGTAGGCTTTAATTAAAGATTTCTTTGCACAAAATGGCTGTATTTCAAATGCCTGAATCAAACCCCTGTATGTAAAGGGTGTATCTCATACAACCTGAACCACTGTAGGCCTCAATTAAAGATTTATTTGCCCAAAATGGCTGTATTTCAAATGCCTGAATCAAACCCCTGTATGTAAAGGGTGTATCTCACACGGCCTGACCCACTGTAGGCCCCAATTAAAAAAAAAAATTGCCCAAAATGGCTGTATTTCAAATGCCTGAATCAAACCACCATATATAAAGGGTGTATCTCACACGGTCTGACCCACTGTAGACCTCCATTAAAGATTTCTTTGCCCAAAATGGCTGTATTTCAAATGCCTGAATCAAACCCTTGTATGTAAAGGGTGTATCACACACGGCCTGAACCACTGTAGGCTTTAATTAAAGATTTCTTTGCACAAAATGGCTGTATTTCAAATGCCTGAATCAAACCCCTGTATGTAAAGGGTGTATCTCATACAACCTGAACCACTGTAGGCCTCAATTAAAGATTTATTTGCCCAAAATGGCTGTATTTCAAATGCCTGAATCAAACCCCTGTATGTAAAGGGTGTATCTCACACGGCCTGACCCACTGTAGGCCCCAGTTAAAAAATTTTTTGCCCAAAATGGCTGTATTTCAAATGCCTGAATCAAACCCCTGTATGTAAAGGGTGTATCTCACACGGCCTGAACCACTATAGACCTCAATTAAAGATTTCTTTGCCCAAAATGGCTGTATTTCAAATGCCTGAATCAAACCCCTGTATGTAAAGGGTGTATGTCACACGGCCTGAACCACTGTAGGGCTGAATAAAATATTGGTGCACCAAATGGCTGCATTTCAAATCTCTGAATCTAACCCAAATGTATTAAGGGTGTATCTCACAATGACATATGCAGCAAAGGCTGCCAAATAAACTTTTTTTGCCCAAATGGGTGTTTGTTTAATAACTCAATATGGCAGCAGTATATAATCCTGGAATTTCAAACGTGCTTATGCTGCAAGGCCTGAAATATTGTGTATTTTGACCCAAAAATTGTATTTTATTAATGAAAGAATATAAGCCCTGTATATACAGGGTGTATCTCACACGGCCTGACACACAGTAGGCCTGAATTAAAGATTGGTGCACCAAATGGCAGTATTTCAAATCTCTGAATCTAACCCAAATGTATTAAGGGTGTATCTCACAATGACATCTGCATCAAAGGCTGCCAACTATTTTTTTTTTTTGCACAAACGAGTGTTTGTTTAACAACTGAATTTGACAGCAGTATATAAGCCTGTAATTTCACACGTGCTGATGCTGCAAGGCCTGAAAATAGTGTTTTTTGACAGAAAAGTGTGTTTTTAAAACCCCATAAAATGATGGCTGTACTTCTAGCTTAAATTGCACACTGACTAATCCAGATGTTGTGTATTGTCCAAAAAGTTTTTTTTTTTTTTTTGTAACAGAATATGAAAGCTGTATATATTAAACTTGAATTTAACACTTGCAGATCTGGAAAATAGTGTTTTTTTGCAAAAAAGTGTGCTTTTAAATCCCAAGAAAATGATGGGTGTATTTATATCTTAAATTGCACACTGACTAATCCAGATGTTGTATATTGCCAAAAAAAAAGTGGGTTTTTTTTGGTAACAGAATATGAAAGCTGTATATATTAAACTTGAATTTAACACTTGCAGATCAGGAAAATAAAAAAATTTTGCAAAAAAAGTGTGTTTTTAAAACCCTAGAAAATGATGGCTGTATTTCTATCTTAAATTGCACACTGACTAATTCAGATGTTGTATGTTGTCCCAAAAAATTGGGATTTTCAATGTCCCAAAAGCTCAGATGCAGTGCTGGTGCACTGAGCTTGCATAAAATGGCCGCCGCCCACCTAACTGACTTATTAAAGTTATTTTTTGGGGGTCACTGGGCTCAGGGCAGGATAAAAAAAATGTACCCTGCACCCACAAAGCACAATGTAAGTAGATCGCTGAGTTAGATTCTGATTTGGAGCAAAGAGTCTCTCCTATTCTCTCCCTGAAATCACCAGCAGCATCCTCTCCCTACACTAAACACGGCAGAGTGACGTGCAGCGCTACGTGACTCCAGCTTATATAGAGGCTGGCTCACATGCTACACTGGCCAATCACAGCCATGCCATTAGTAGGCATGGCTGTGATGGCTTCTAAGGTCAGACAGTTAATTGGTGATTGTTGATTGGCTAATCTGCAGCCTTTTAAAAAGCGCCAAAAAAGCGCCAAACACCGAACCCAAACTTTTACTGAAATGTTCGGGTTCGGGTCCGGGGGTATAAAAATCCTAAAGTTCGGTACGAACCCAAACTTTACAGTTCGGGTTCGCTCAACCCTAGTCATCAACTGAGACGCAATGGTGCTGGATGAAAACACCATGGACCCTGAGGGCAACCGTAATTAGTGGACAAAGTTGGCAGATCTTCTATTATTAGCCGCATCATAAACCTGAAAGCAAAATTTGACAAGCTTAGAGAGTACATCAGCCTGACTAATTGTGAGTGTCTAAAGTCTCATTGTGAGAAGTACATACCTTATGGGAATAAAAGGTTCAAGAACAAACTAGAAAAGGTACAATTTCTGGGGAAATTGTGTGAAGTGTTCTTGCCTCCACCAGTAACTGGAGTGGGCAGAGTAACTGGGTGGAGTGGCTTGAGTAAGTGTTGTGTGGTTGGATTGGCTGGAGTAACTGTGGAAAGGTTGCACCTAAAAGTCGGGGTGGTTGCACCTAAGGGTTGGGGTGGGTGCACCTAATCGTTGGGGTAGTGTCATGGTCTTACCTTCCACTGTTCTCCTTCGTTTGACATGTGCTGGCGGCCATCTTGGTTTCTGGGTTTTTTGTAGCCTCCCACCCTGCGGCTTCTCCTTCCCACTGGGAGGAGCTGGATGCCTAGCTCATATATATAGGAGGCCTGTGGCTTCAGTTCCTTGCTTGGTCCTCCTGTGTGCACATGCTTCTAAGACTGCTGCTGCTTCTGGTTCCTGATCCTGGCCTCGTCTGACTACCCCGTTGGTTCCTGATCCTGGCTTCATCTGACTACCCTGCTGGTTCCTGATCCAGGCTTCGTCTGACCACCCCCCTGGTTCCTGACCTCTGTCTACGCAAGACCCTGCTTCGGTTTAGCCATCCGTTTGGACTTTTGCTTACAGCTTTATTTTCAATAAAGCCTTCTTACTTCCACTTATCTCTGTTGTACGTCTGGTTCATGGTTCCTTGACATTAGGACCAAGCCATGAATTCTGACGGTACAGGGCCATCCTCGCTACCTACGCTGGTTGCCAGACTTGATCAGCAGGATCACCTGTTGGGTCGGTTCGCTGTGGCGTTGCAAACCCTGCTTGAACGCACGGCTCATTTCGCCTCCGTTGCCGATGGGTCGGTTGTCGCTCCTGGGCCCGCTCCTACTGCCGCTCCGGTTGTTGCGCCAGAGTCTACCCCGACACCTGTTGCTGCGCCTGCGGTGTCTCGGGGTATGACCGGTTCTGCCCCCCTTCCACAGCGCTTTGGGGGAGAGCCAACTCAGTGCAGAGGTTTCCTTAACCAGGTGGGCATTTATTTCGAGTTGCTGCCACATGCCTTTCCTACTGAGAGATCAAAGGTGGGCTTCTTGATCTCGCTGCTCTCGGACAAGGCCTTGGCCTGGGCCAGCCCTTTATGGGAGAACAACAATCCGGTGGTTGCCGAGTTTTCTGGTTTTGTTGCTTCTCTTCGGAAGGTATTCGATGTGCCGGCTCGTGCTGCCTCTGCTGCGAAGCTCCTTATGTCCATCAGACAGGGTTCACGATCCGTAGCTGAATACGCCATTGAGTTTCGTACCCTGGCAGCAGAGGTGGGCTGGAATAATGAGGCTCTGGTCGCTGCTTTCTCTCATGGTCTCTCGGATGCCTTGAAGGATGAGGTTGCAGCTAAGGACCTACCAGTGGAGCTCGAGTCTCTTATTTCTTTCCTGATTTTGATTGACACCAGACTCAGGGAGAGACCTTCCTTTAAGGAGAGCCTGCGGAGGTCTTCTAACAGATTGGCGCCTACGTTTGCTGTCCCACCCGTGCCTCCCTCTCCTCCCACGCCTCCTGGGGATGACTTGTCTGGGGGTGAACCCATGCAGCTGGGGTTTGCTCGCCTGTCCGAGGGGGAGAGGGTACTCCGGAGACGCGAGGGCCGATGCATGTACTGTGGTCTCGGTGGGCATTTTCGGTTGGCATGTCCGAACCGTCCAGGAAAACGCTCGCACCTGAGATCCTGTCGGGGGCAGATCTTGGTTGGAGTCTCCTCGTCCCTGGTTTCCCGTGTTGACAAACCACTGATCACTGTTGTCCTCTCCTGGGTCGGGGGCTCGGTGACGACCCAGGCGTTGGTGGACTCTGGTGCTGGTGGTTTGTTCATTGATAGTGTGTTCGCTGCCGCCAATTCCATTCCTCTGCAGCCTCGAGGTTCCCCACTGGCTCTTGAGGCGATAGACGGCAGACCCCTTCTGCCGCCACACGTGACTCATGAGACCCTTCCAGTGGGGATAGCCATTGGTGCCGTTCACAGAGAGTCGGTCTGTCTCCAGGTGATTTCGTCTCCACACTACTCGGTGGTCTTGGGGTACCCCTGGCTCCAGAAGCATAATCCGACTTTCGATTGGAGATCGGCCGAGATCCTCTCGTGGTCACCGCAGTGTGGGGCTAGTTGCATCCATGGGCCTGTCAAGTTGCTGTGTACTTCCTCGGACCCTCTGTTGCCTCCTGAATACGAAGAGTACCGGGATGTATTCGATAAGGTGCGCGCGGTTGCCCTACCTCCGCACCGCCCATACGATTGTGCCATAGAGTTACAATCTGGTGCCGTTCCTCCTCGTGGCAAAGTCTATCCACTGTCGGTAGCGGAGAATGAAGCCATGGAGGAGTACGTGAGGGAGGCGCTTTCACGCGGACACATTCGCAAATCCTCGTCCCCGGCAGGGGCTGGATTTTTCTTTGTGAAAAAGAAGGGCGGTGAGTTGAGGCCTTGCATCGATTACAGGGGTCTCAATCGCATCACGATCAAGAACGCTTACCCGATACCCTTGATTTCCAAGCTGTTCGATCGCCTCAAAGGGGCCACGGTCTTTACCAAACTCGACCTGAGGGCGGCATATAACCTGGTAAGGATCAAGGCGGGCGATGAGTGGAAGACCGCGTTTAACACCAGGACCGGTCATTATGAATCCTTGGTTATGCCCTTTGGGTTGTGCAATGCGCCCGCAGTCTTCCAGGAATTCATCAACGATGTTTTCCGTGACCTGTTGCAGCAGTGTGTGGTGGTCTATTTGGATGACATCTTGGTATATTCTGAATCCATGGAGGCCCACATTATGGATGTCAGACGAGTGTTGCAACGGTTACGAGAGAACAGGCTGTTCGGTAAGCTTGAGAAATGCGAATTTCACCGATCCCAGGTAACCTTCTTAGGTTACATCATTTCCGCTGAGGGCTTCTCCATGGATCCTGAGAAGGTTTCGGCTGTCTTACAGTGGCCCCAGCCCAGTGGTCTCCGTGCCCTGCAGCGCTTTTTGGGCTTCGCCAATTATTATCAGAAGTTCATCAGGGACTTTTCTATGCTAGCCAAGCCTCTCACGGATCTGACCAGGAAGGGCAGTAATTTCCAGGTCTGGCCGCTCGAGGCCATCCGAGCTTTTGAGGCTCTAAAGTCCGCCTTTGTGTCGGCTCCGATTCTGTCGCATCCCAACCCTGGGTTGCCCTTTGTCCTCGAGGTGGACGCGTCTGAGACGGGAGTAGGCGCCCTTCTGTCTCAGCGTAGAACACCAGAGGGTCCTCTGCTTCCTTGTGGGTTTTACTCCCGGAAACTGTCTTCCGCGGAGTGCAACTATCAGATTGGTGACAGGGAGTTATTGGCCATCGTGCAGGCCCTTAAAGAATGGAGGCACTTGCTCGAGGGTTCGGTGGTTCCGGTTCTCATCCTGACGGACCATAAGAATCTGACCTACCTTTCTGAGGCCAAGAGATTGACACCACGTCAGGCCAGATGGGCTCTGTTCTTGTCACGTTTTAATTACGTGGTCTCCTACCTACCCGGTTCCAAGAACATCAGAGCGGATGCCTTATCACGGCAGTACTCCGAGCTGTCCGGGGAGGAGTCGATTCCGACTACGGTCATACCTCCGAATCAGATCCTGGCCGCCATTCGCACCAGCCTGACCTCTCCCCTGGGTGAGCAGATTTTGGCGGCTCAATCTGGTGCTCCCTCTGGGAGACCCAACGGCAGGTGTTTTGTGCCTGAGGAGTTGCGCACTCGGTTGTTGCGAACCTACCATAACTCCAAGGCCGCGGGGCATCCTGGAAAGAATCAGCTGTCCTGGGCTGTTTCACGTCTGTTCTGGTGGCCTTCTCTACGTTCCGACATCGCCGCATATGTAGCGGCATGCTCCGTTTGTGCCCAGAGTAAGTCCACCCGGCACCTTCCGTTGGGCCTTTTGCAACCCATAGCCACCGGGGAGCGCCCATGGTCACACCTGGGGATGGATTTCATTGTGGACCTCCCTGCATCCCGAGGCCATACGGTCATTCTCATGATTGTGGATCGGTTTTCCAAAATGTGCCACTGTGTTCCTCTCAAGAAGTTACCCTCTGCACAAGAGTTGGCCACGATTTTCACCAGGGAGGTCTTCCGGTTGCACGGTTTGCCCAAGGAGATTGTGTCGGATCGGGGGAGTCAGTTTGTGTCCAGGTTCTGGCGCGCCTTTTGCTCCCAGTTGGGGATTCATCTCTCTTTCTCCTCGGCCTACCACCCTCAGTCCAATGGGGCCGCAGAACGATCCAATCAGGCCTTGGAGCAATTCCTTCGTTGCTATGTCTCCGATCACCAAGACAATTGGGTTGACCTCCTGCCTTGGGCTGAGTTTGCCAGGAACACGGCGGTGAACTCTTCCTCTGGGACGTCTCCCTTCATGGCCAATTATGGGTTCCAACCTGCCGTGTTACCGGAGGTATTCTCTCCCCAGGATATTCCGGCTGTGGAGGATCACCTTTCCGTCCTACGTGCTTCTTGGGTACAGATCCAGAGGTCCCTTGAGGTCTCTGCGCAGCGCCAGAGACTCCAGGCTGATCGCAGACGAGCGCCCGCTCCTTCCTACCAGGTCGGAGACCGTGTATGGTTGTCCAACCGCAACCTCAACCTTCGAGTGCCCACTCCCAAGCTGGCGCCTCGCTTTGTTGGTCCCTTCCGAGTGCTTCGCAGGGTAAACCCTGTAGCCTATGCCCTCGCGCTTCCTCCTGGCATGCGGATCTCCAACGTGTTTCATGTCTCCCTGTTGAAGCCATTGGTGTGTAATCGTTTCACTTCCTCGGTTCCTCGGCCCCGTCCGGTCCAAGTGGGCAATCGTGAGGAATATGAGGTGAGCAATATCCTGGACTCACGCCTGGTCCGCGGTCGGTTGCAGTTTTTGGTCCATTGGCGTGGTTATGGTCCAGAGGAGCGTTCCTGGGTTCCCTCCACAGATGTCCATGCTCCTGCTTTGCTCCGAGCCTTCCACGCACTCTTCCCTCAGAAACCGTTCCTTACTCCGCGGAGGAGGGGCCCTTGAGGGGGAGGTACTGTCATGGTCTTACCTTCCACTGTTCTCCTTCGTTTGACATGTGCTGGCGGCCATTTTGGTTACTGGGTTTTTTGTAGCCTCCCACCCTGCGGCTTCTCCTTCCCACTGGGAGGAGCTGGATGCCTAGCTCATATATATAGGAGGCCTGTGGCTTCAGTTCCTTGCTTGGTCCTCCTGTGTGCACATGCTTCTAAGACTGCTGCTGCTTCTGGTTCCTGATCCTGGCCTCGTCTGACTACCCCGTTGGTTCCTGATCCTGGCTTCGTCTGACTACCCTGCTGGTTCCTGATCCAGGCTTCGTCTGACCACCCCCCTGGTTCCTGACCTCTGTCTACGCAAGACCCTGCTTCGGTTTAGCCATCCGTTTGGACTTTTGCTTACAGCTTTATTTTCAATAAAGCCTTCTTACTTCCACTTATCTCTGTTGTACGTCTGGTTCATGGTTCCTTGACAGGTAGTTGCACCTAAGGGTCGGAGTGGTTGCACCTAAGGGTCGGAGTGGGTGCACCTAAGGGTCGGGATGGTTGCACCTAAAAGTCGGGGTGGTTGCACCTAAGGGTCGGGGTGGGTGCACCTAATCGTTGGGGTGGTTGCACCTAAGGGTCGGAGTGGGTGCACCTAAGGGTCGGGGTGGGTGCACCTAATCGTTGGGGTGGGTGCACCTAATGAAAGGTTTCTTATTGAAGTCAATAGGGAAAATCTGATTGGTTGTTTGTGGCTCCGCCCACTTTTTATCGTCCCCAAAATTAGATATACATTGGCACAGTCCTCCAGTGACCAACTGTGCCAAGTTTCAGAACCCTGCCATTAAAAGTCTAAGAGCAGCGGCAGTTAGAATTTTTCCCATTTAAACAAATGGCTGAAATGTGATTGGCCGTTGTAGACCCCACCCACTTTTTAATTTTTTTTTTACTCCAGTCTCCCAATGACCTACGGTGCCAAGTTTGGGTATTCTGGCTTAAATACTGTGAGAATGACAGCAATTTTAAGGTTTCTCATTGAAGTCAATAGCGAAAATCTGATTTGTTGTTGTTGGCTCCGCCCACTTTTTCAATTTTTGAAGCCAAAGTAATCTATGACCTGATTTCTGAGATTTGAAGCCCCTGACATCAATAATGGCAGCATTTTTCAATTTTCAGCATTTTTCAATTTTCACATTGAAATCAATCAAAGATATCTGATTGGTTATTTTTGGCCTCGCCCATTTTTCTGAATTTTAATCCTAATCCTAAATTGTCCAACTGTACCAAGTTTGGGGATCCAGCCATTAACAGTCTAAGAGCAGCGGCAGTTTTAAATTTTCCCATTAAAGCATATAGCTGAAATTTGATTGGCCGATGTAGACTCCGCCCACTTTAAACCATTTGAATTCTAGTCACCTATTAACCGAATATATTAAGTTTAACAACCCTGCCATTAACAATGTTGAAATGGCAGCAATTTAAAATTTTCTCATTAAAGTCAATAGGGAAAATCTGATTGGTTGTTTGTAGCTCCGTCCACTTTTTAATGTCCCCAAAATGTGACAGAAATTTTCAGGTTGACCCCATGACTAAGTGACCCAAGTTTGGTGAGTTTCACTCCGAAGCTGTATGAGCGACAAACGTTTGCATTTTTCCAATAAAACTCTATGGGAGAAAAAAAGAGGTTTTCGGGGGCCCGCCCCAGGGGCCCGGAGGGAGGGATCGGTTAACAAAGCACAAGCAAGATACTCGGGTATGTGCCGACCAAGAGTGCAAAGTTCGGTATTCATACTCCTAAATCTGTGGGAGGAGTAGCAATTTGAACGTCTCATTGTAGTCAATGGGGAGAATTTGATTGGTTCTGTGTGGCCCACTCTAGCTTTGCCATTCATTCCTATGGGACAACTTTCGCCACAAGAACCACGATATTCCGTGAACCATTCAGCGAAACGTTCCACAAAGTAATAGCAATCCGATCGGGAACAATCTGCACGTTTTGGTAAATTTTTGTCTATGTAGTGTAAAAACTGTGGGAGGAGTTAGGGTGGCAAATTTGGCTATAATAATAAGAATAATAATATATATGAGATAACATTAAGTGGTCTTGCTATGCAAGAACACTTAAAAAAACAATGTGGATAAATAGAAATGTAAAGGGGGCACTACATGACAAAAATAAAGCATTTAAATTACTAAAATAGGAATGCATTAAGGAAGTGCTAAAAAAAATACAAGGAGCAAATTAGAATATGTAAAAGACAGATAAAGGCAGCCAAGCTGGAGACAGACTTATTGCCAAAAGGAATAAACTATCCCTAAAACGTTCTTCTATTATATAGCTGGTAAACAATTTAAACCTAAAGGCATTGGCCCTTTAAGGAGTGATGAGGGAGGAATTGTAGAGAGTGATGAGGAGAAAGCTACATTTTTAAAGACATATTTCTTAACTGTATTCACCAATGAAAATTAAATGTCAGAATAAAGGCAGAGTATCAAAGGAAATTTTCCATTAAATGTGGCATGCTTGACCTTGGAAGAAGCTCAGCAGCATCTTAAAAATAATAAAATAGACATATCACCGGGCCCAGATGGCATACACCTCTGTGTTTCTGATATTAAAGAACTGTATAATTACAGGGTCTGTTCCACAGGATTGGCGTTTAGCAAATGTGGTGCCAGTATTCAAAAAGGGGTCAAAGATAGAGCCTGGAAACAGTAGGCTGGTAAGTCTAACATCTGTTGTGGGTAAACTGTTTGAAGGTTTTTAAGAGATGCTATTCTGGAGTATCTCAATGAAAATAAGTGTATAACACAGTTTCAGCACTGGTTTATAAAGGATCGGTCCTGTCAAACTAATCTTAGAAGTTTCTTTGAGAAGGTAAGTTTTAGACTGGACTGGGGTGAGTCATTGGATGTCATATATCTGGACTTCTCCAAAACATTTTTATACCACATAAAAGGTTAGTACATATATTAAGAACCTTTGGATTGAGAGGAAATGCATGTATATGAGTAAGTAACTGGCTCAGTGATAGAAAACAGAGGGTGGTTATGAACAGTGTATACTCTGGTGGGGTAGCTCAGGGGTCCGTATTGGGCCCTATTCTCCTCAATGTATTTTTTCATGATCTTGTAGAGGGGCTGCACAGAAAAAAAAAAATATATTTTTTTTAAGACAATACTAAACTGTGTAAGGTAATTTCACGACCATGGTCATGGTCGTGACTCCTGAACCGCAGGCTGTTGCCTGCGGTTTGGTTTGGTTGTTCAACCACAGGTGAGGGCCGCTAGTATGTTGCCTCACTTGTGGTTGCCGCGGGCAACAAGTTGTTATTTTGTGTGTCGCAGTATAGCAGCTAGGCAGCTTGCTGCAATGTGCATGCGGTTGCACCTGGCAACCTGTCTTTGTTAGGTGTGTCTTTTGTATGTCTGGTGTGCACAGGGTTTTAGTTATGTGTGCACTTTCCCCTTTATGTGGCTGTTTTCTCATGCCTGGTGTAGGAAGGGTTAAATCCCTTCTGTGTGGGTGTGGCTACTTGGGCCTATATAGCCTCTGCTGAGAGCAGTAGTCAGAGGGGTACTTCAGCCATGGTCTGCTGGAGTCGTCCTCCTACTTTATACAATCTGCCAGTGAGCGCCACCCTTGTGGTCATAAATGTTTTATGTGATGTTTAGTTGAGGTTGTTTTCCTTTTCATATTTTATGCACCTATGTATCTGGGTTCCTGTGTGTTTGTGTGTGTGCTGTTTCCATTTATGTTTGGGTGTGGACACTAGTTTTCTATTGCACGGGATCCAGTCAGTGTGTCTGTGGCAGGTAGGTGTGGAAGTTCTTTTCATCCTCCTGCCATATCCTATCCCCTTGCAGCTTGGCCACTTTAGACTCCTGTTTCTCCGCGTCCAGGAGGAACGGGCTATCTACCCAGCTCCTAGCTCAGGGATCTGCGGAGGATGAGTAGGGATCCGAGGTTCCTGAGCATAGGCGCTCCTACCTTCAAGGTCGGCTCATGTAGCTAGGAGTCAGGGTCAGATTAGGGAAGCTCTAGGAGGTGACCTGCTCCCAAATTCTGTGGTCCTGGCCAAGTAGCGACCTACCATCTTCTGGCATCGCACGGCTGAGGGTTTTCCCCATCCTCAGCCGTGACAGGTAATTAGCACAAACGATGACATTATACTGCTACAGATACATCTGGACAGAAAGGGGGCTTGGGCAGAGAAGTAGCAACTGAGGTTTATCACTAATAAAGTAGGGACATGGGAAGGAAAAATACATGTCACTAGTACGCGCTAAATGGTAAAACAGTGGGTAACACGTGTCCTTCATGCATCCATCTTAAACGTATGGCATGTGAATTTGCACTATACGGATCTTTTAGGATGTAACCAATAAAGAATTGTTTTATTGAAACACAGTGCTGGTTTTTTCGTATCAGTACTGGACCGTTTCCGGAGTGGCTTCTCCATGCACCGTCACATTTTTCCTGCATTTGGACCTTGCATAGTGGTTCAGTGGTGAGCTGTATGACCTTCCCTCATATTTGTTCCTTATTTGTTGTTATGATGTTACACAGCATCTGAGGTGTGTATGATTAGGTTCTGCAGCATTTGAGGTGTACAGGATGAGGTTCTGCAGCATCTGAGGTGTGTAGGATGAAGTTCTGCAGTATCAGAGGTGTGCATTGTTATGGTCATCAGCAGCATCTGAGGTGTGTATTGAGGTTCTACAGCAGCTGAGGTGTGTATTATGAGGTTCTGCAGCATCTGAGGTGTGTATGATAAGGTGCTTCATCATCTTAGGTGTGTAGGATGAGGTTCAGCAGCATTTAAAGTGTGTATTGTTATGGTCTGCAGCATCTAAGGTGTGTATTATGAGGTTATACAGCAGCTGAAGTGTGTATTATGAGGTTATACAGCAGCTAGGTATGTATTATGATTAGAGATGAACAAATCAAAGTTGACAAAGTGGAATTCGATTTTTCAGGAAAAATTTGATTTGTCCCGAAGTCAAATTTTCTTGCACTTCATGGTAACAAATCATATTTTTCCTAAAATGGCAGCTGCACGTGTTAGAAAGAGGAAGTAAGAAGCACGGGAATGAAGGAGCACCCATAATGCCATGCAGACAATCAGAGGATAGCCAGCCCCTGTGATTTCACAGCCCTATAAAAGGTTTTTAAGTGAACTTAGTGCAGGGAGAGACATTATAGGCACTAGGGACAGTGTTTAGGAAATGCTTTATTATAAAAAAAAATTACTATTGAGCAGTTCAGGGACAGCTAATTAATAGTGTAGGGATATAATAGGAAGGCATTTTCCGCACTATAGGGAAGAGAGCAGGGACAATTGAACTGTGTAAAGCCTGGCTAATAGGGGCTATTCTATTACACCTTGCTGCACTAATTGGGGTTACAAAAAGTGATCTAGTACTACAGATTTTAGGTTGTTTTCATTCTTTGATACATCAGCAATTCCAGTAATCCTTAATTCTGCAATTGGGGTGAAACTGCGGTCTAATACTACAGAATTTGTGAGGTTTACGTTCTTTTATATCATTCAAACTGTTAATCCTTGATTGTCTAATTAGGGGTGAAATTGCAGCTGGATACTACAGATTTTAGGGTCTTCATTAGAGTTGAGCGAACACCTGGATGTTCGGGTTCGAGAAGTTCGGCCGAACATCCCGGAAATGTTCGGGTTCGGGATCCGAACCCGATCCGAACTTCGTCCCGAACCCGAACCCCATTGAAGTCAATGGGGACCCGAACTTTTCGGCACTAAAAAGGCTGTAAAACAGCCCAGGAAAGAGCTAGAGGGCTGCAAAAGGCAGCAACATGTAGGTAAATCCCCTGCAAACAAATGTGGATAGGGAAATGAATTAAAATAAAAATTAAATAAATAAAAATTAACCAAAATCAATTGGAGAGAGGTTCCATAGCAGAGAATCTGGCTTCCCGTCACCCACCACTGGAACAGTCCATTCTCAGATATTTAGGCCCCGGCACCCAGGCAGAGGAGAGAGGTCCCGTAACAGAGAATCTGTCTTCATGTCAGCAGAGAATTAGTCTGCATGTCATAGCAGAGAATGAGGCTTCACGTCAGCCACCACTGCAACAGTCCATTGGCATATATTTAGGCCCAGCACCCAGGCAGAGGAGGGAGGTCCCGTAACAGAGAATCTGTCTTCATGTCAGCAGAGAATTAGTCTGCATGTCATAGCAGAGAATGAGGCTTCACGTCAGCCACCACTGCAACAGTCCATTGGCATATATTTAGGCCCAGCACACACACAGGCAGAGGAGAGAGGTCCCGTAACAGAGAATCTGGCTTCATGTCAGCAGAGAATCAGTCTGCATGTCATAGCAGAGAATGAGGCTTCACGTCAGCCACCACTGCAACAGTCCATTGGCATATATTTAGGCCCAGCACACACACAGGCAGAGGAGAGAGGTCCCGTAACAGAGAATCTTGCTTCATGTCAGCAGAGAATCAGTCTGCATGTCATAGCAGAGAATGAGGCTTCACGTCAGCCACCACTGCAACAGTCCATTGGCATATATTTAGGCCCAGCACACACACAGGCAGAGGAGAGAGGTCCCGTAACAGAGAATCTGTCTTCATGTCAGCAGAGAATTAGTCTGCATGTCATAGCAGAGAATGAGGCTTCACGTCAGCCACCACTGCAACAGTCCATTGGCATATATTTAGGCCCAGCACACACACAGGCAGAGGAGAGAGGTCCCGTAACAGAGAATCTGGCTTCATGTCAGCAGAGAATCAGTCTGCATGTCATAGCAGAGAATGAGGCTTCACGTCAGCCACCACTGCAACAGTCCATTGGCATATATTTAGGCCCAGCACACACACAGGCAGAGGAGAGAGGTCCCGTAACAGAGGATCAGGCTTCATGTCAGCAGAGAATCAGTCTGCATGTCATAGCAGAGAATCAGGCTTCACGTCAGCCACCACTGCAACAGTCCATTGTCATAAATTTAGGCCCAGCACCCAGGCAGAGGAGAGAGGTCCCGTAACAGACAATCTGGCTTCATGTCAGCAGAGAATTAGTCTGCATGTCATAGCAGAGAATGAGGCTTCACGTCAGCCACCACTGCAACAGTCCATTGGCATATATTTAGGCCTAGCACACAGGCAGAGGAGAGAGGTCCCGTAACAGACAATCTGGCTTCATGTCAGCAGAGAATCAGTCTGCATGTCATAGCAGAGAATGAGGCTTCACGTCACCCACCACTGCAACAGTCCATTGGCATATATTTAGGCCTAGCACACAGGCAGAGCAGAGAGGTCCCGTAACAGACAATCTGGCTTCATGACAGCAGAGAATCAGTCTGCATGTCATAGCAGAGAATGAGGCTTCACGTCACCCACCACTGCAACAGTCCATTGGCATATATTTAGGCCTAGCACACAGGCAGAGCAGAGAGGTCCCGTAACAGACGATCTGGCTTCATGTCAGCAGAGAATCAGTCTGCATGTCATAGCAGAGAATGAGGCTTCACGTCACCCACCACTGCAACAGTCCATTGGCATATATTTAGGCCTAGCACACAGGCAGAGCAGAGAGGTCCCGTAACAGACAATCTGGCTTCATGTCAGCAGAGAATCAGTCTGCATGTCATAGCAGAGAATCAGGCTTCACGTCAGCCACCACTGCAACAGTCCATTGTCATAAATTTAGGCCCAGCACCCAGGCAGAGGAGAGAGGTCCCGTAACAGACAATCTGGCTTCATGTCAGCAGAGAATTAGTCTGCATGTCATAGCAGAGAATCAGGCTTCATGTCAGCCACCACTGCAACAGTCCATTGGCATATATTTAGGCCTAGCACACAGGCAGAGGAGAGGTTCATTCAACTTTGGGTAGCCTCGCAATATAATGGTAAAATGAAAATAAAAATAGGATTGAATGAGGAAGTGCCCTGGAGTCCAATAATATATGGTTATGGGGAGGTAGTTAATGTCTAATCTGGACAAGGGACGGACAGGTCCTGTGGGATCCATGCCTGGTTCATTTTTATGAACGTCAGCTTGTCCACATTGGCTGTAGACAGGCGGCTGCGTTTGTCTGTAATGACGCCCCCTGCCGTGCTGAATACACGTTCAGACAAAACGCTGGCTGCCGGGCAGGCCAGCACCTCCAAGGCATAAAAGGCTAGCTCTGGCCACGTGGACAATTTAGAGACCCAGAAGTTGAATGGGGCCGAACCATCAGTCAGTACGTGGATGGGTGTGCACACGTACTGTTCCACCATGTTAGTGAAATGTTGCCTCCTGCTAACACGTTGCGTATCAGGTGGTGGTGCAGTTAGCTGTGGCGTGTTGACAAAAGTTTTCCACATCTCTGCCATGCTAACCCTGCCCTCAGAGGAGCTGGCCGTGACACAGCTGCCTTGGCGACCTCTTGCTCCTCCTCTGCCTTGGCCTTGGGCTTCCACTTGTTCCCCTGTGACATTTGGGAATGCTCTCAGTAGCGCGTCTACCAACGTGCGCTTGTACTCGCGCATCTTCCTATCACGCTCCAGTGCAGGAAGTAAGGTGGGCACATTGTCTTTGTAGCGTGGATCCAGCAGGGTGGCAACCCAGTAGTCCGCACAGGTTAAAATGTGGGCAACTCTGCTGTCGTTGCGCAGGCACTGCAGCATGTAGTCGCTCATGTGTGCCAGGCTGCCCAGGGGTAAGGACAAGCTGTCCTCTGTGGGAGGCGTATCGTCATCGTCCTGCCTTTCCCCCCAGCCACGCACCAGTGATGGACCCGAGCTGCGTTGGGTGCCACCCCGCTGTGACCATGCTTCATCCTCATCCTCCTCCACCTCCTCCTCATCCTCGTCCTCCTCGTCCTCCAGTAGTGGGCCCTGGCTGGCCACATTTGTACCTGGCCTCTGCTGTTGCCAAAAACCTCCCTCTGAGTCACTTCGAAGAGACTGGCCTGAAAGTGCTAAAAATGACCCCTCTTCCTCCTCCTCCTCCTCCTCCTGGGCCACCTCCTCTTCCATCATCGCCCTAAGTGTTTTCTCAAGGAGACATAGAAGTGGTATTGTAACGCTGATAACGGTGTCATCGCCACTGGCCATGTTGGTGGAGTACTCGAAACAGCGCAACAGGGCACACAGGTCTCGCATGGAGGCCCAGTCATTGGTGGTGAAGTGGTGCTGTTCTGTAGTGCGACTGACCCGTGCGTGCTGCAGCTGAAACTCCACTATGGCCTGCTGCTGCTCGCACAGTCTGTCCAGCATGTGCAAGGTGGAGTTCCACCTGGTGGGCACGTCGCATATGAGGCGGTGAGCGGGAAGGCCGAAGTTACGCTGTAGCGCAGACAGGCGAGCAGCAGCAGGATGTGAACGCCGGAAGCGCGAACAGACGGCCCGCACTTTATGCAGCAGCTCTGACATGTCGGGGTAGTTGTGAATGAACTTCTGCACCACCAAATTCAGCACATGCGCCAAGCAAGGGATGTGCGTCAAATTGGCTAGTCCCAGAGCTGCAACGAGATTTCGCCCATTATCACACACCACCAGGCCGGGCTTGAGGCTCACCGGCAGCAACCACTCGTCGGTCTGTTGTTCAATACCCCGCCACAACTCCTGTGCGGTGTGGGGCCTGTCCCCCAAACATATGAGTTTCAGAATGGCCTGCTGACGTTTACCCCGGGCTGTGCTGAAGTTGGTGGTGAAGGTGTGTGGCTGACTGGATGAGCAGGTGGAAGAAGAGGAGGAGGAAGCCGAGAAGGAGGAGGTGGCAACAGGAGGCAAAGAATGTTGCCCTGCGATCCTTGGCGGCGGAAGGACGTGCGCCAAACAGCTCTCCGCCTGGGGCCCAGCTGCCACTACATTTACCCAGTGTGCAGTTAGGGAGATATAGCGTCCCTGGCCGTGCTTACTGGTCCACGTATCTGTGGTTAGGTGGACCTTGCTACAGATGGCGTTGCGCAGTGCACACTTGATTTTATCGGATACTTGGTTGTGCAGGGAAGGCACGGCTCTCTTGGAGAAGTAGTGCCGGCTGGGAACAACATACTGTGGGACAGCAAGCGACATGAGCTGTTTGAAGCTGTCTGTGTCCACCAGCCTAAATGACAGCATTTCATAGGCCAGTAGTTTAGAAATGCTGGCATTCAGGGCCAGGGATCGAGGGTGGCTAGGTGGGAATTTACGCTTTCTATCAAATGTTTGTGAGATGGAGAGCTGAACGCTGGCGTGTGACATGGTTGAGACGCTTGGTGACGGAGGTGGTGGTGGTGGTGGTGTTGGTGGTACATCCCCTGTTTGCTGGGCGGCAGGTGCCAACGTTCCTCCAGAGGCGGAGGAAGAGGCCGAGGCGGCAGCAGCAGAATAGGCCGAGGCGGCAGCAGCAGAAGAGGTAGCAGGGGGAGCCTGAGTGACTTCCTTGGTTTTAAGGTGTTTACTCCACTGCAGTTCATGCTTTGCATGCAGGTGCCTGGTCATGCAGGTTGTGCTCAGGTTCAGAACGTTAATGCCTCGCTTCAGGCTCTGATGGCACAGCGTGCAAACCACTCGGGTCTTGTCGTCAGCACATTGTTTGAAGAAGTGCCATGCCAGGGAACTCCTTGAAGCTGCCTTTGGGGTGCTCGGTCCCAGATGGCGGCGGTCAGTAGCAGGCGGAGTCTCTTGGCGGCGGGTGTTCTGCTTTTGCCCACTGCTCCCTCTTTTGCTACGCTGTTGGCTCGGTCTCACCACTGCCTCTTCCTCCGAACTGTGAAAGTCAGTGGCACGACCTTCATTCCATGTGGGGTCTAGGACCTCATCGTCCCCTGCATCGTCTTCCACCCAGTCTTGATCCCTGACCTCCTGTTCAGTCTGCACACTGCAGAAAGACGCAGCAGTTGGCACCTGTGTTTCGTCATCATCAGAGACATGCTGAGGTGGTATTCCCATGTCCTCATCATCAGGAAACATAAGTGGTTGTGCGTCAGTGCATTCTATGTCTTTCACCGCTGGGGAAGGGCTAGGTGGATGCCCTTGGGAAACCCTGCCAGCGGAGTCTTCAAACAGCATAAGAGACTGCTGCATAACTTGAGGCTGAGACAGTTTCCCTGGTATGCATGGGGGTGATGTGACAGACTGATGGGGTTGGTTTTCAGGCGCCATCTGTGCGCTTTCTGCAGAAGACTGGGTGGGAGATAATGTGAACGTGCTGGATCCACTGTCGGCCACCCAATTGACTAATGCCTGTACCTGCTCAGGCCTTACCATCCTTAGAACGGCATTGGGCCCCACCATATATCGCTGTAAATTCTGGCGGCTACTGGGACCTGAGGTAGTTGGTACACTAGGACGTGTGGATGTGGCAGAACGGCCACGTCCTCTCCCAGCACCAGAGGGTCCACTAACACCACCACGACCATGTCCACGTCCGCGTCCCTTACTAGATGTTTTTCTCATTGTTATGGTTCACCACAACAACAAATATATTATTTGGCCCAATGTATTGTATTCAAATTCAGCGGGATATAAATTTGAGGCCTAGTATTTAGGCGCTGGGTGACCGGTATGGATTTAGTGACAGAATTAGACTTGGAAATGCACAGAAGCGTGTGTGTGTGAAGTTATTCTGAATGACCCAATGTGCACCTTGAATATTATATACCCTTTTAGGGATAGATTTCAAATAGCTCTGATATAGCAGAAACCACTAAATTATGAAATTGCTAAATTGGGAATTGTATTTCAACCCAGAACAAAAAATGTGCTTTGACGGACACTAAATAACTTTCCCAGCCACAACAGGACAGCGTTAACGAGAGATTTAGCAGGATATAAATTTGAGGCCTAGTATTTAGGCGCTGGGTGACAGGTATGGGTTTAGTGACAGAATTAGACTTAGAAATACACAGTAGCGGGTGTGTGTGAAGTTATTCTGAATGACCCAATGTGCACCTTGAATATTATATACCCTTTTAGGGATAGATTTCAAATAGCTCTGATATAGCAGAAACCACTAAATTATGAAATTGCTAAATTGGGAATTGTATTTCAACCCAGAACAAAAAATGTGCTTTGACGGACACTAAATAACTTTCCCAGCCACAACAGGACAGCGTTAACGAGAGATTTAGCAGGATATAAATTTGAGGCCTAGTATTTAGGCGCTGGGTGACAGGTATGGGTTTAGTGACAGAATTAGACTTGGAAATGCACAGTAGCGGGTGTGTGAAGTTATTCTGAATGACCCTATGTGCACCTTGAATATTATATACCCTTTTAGGGATAGATTTCAAATAGCTCTGATATAGCAGAAACCACTAAATTATTAAATTGCTAAATTGGGAATTGTATTTCAACCCAGAACAAAAAATGTGCTTTGACAGGACACTAAATAACTTTCCCAGCCACAACAGGACAGCGTTAACGAGAGATTTAGCAGGATATAAATTTGAGGCCTAGTATTTAGGCGCTGGGTGACAGGTATGGGTTTAGTGACAGAATTAGACTTGGAAATGCACAGTAGCGGGTGTGTGAAGTTATTCTGAATGACCCTATGTGCACCTTGAATATTATATACCCTTTTAGGGATAGATTTCAAATAGCTCTGATACTAGCAGAAACCACTAAATTATTAAATTGCTAAATTGGGAATTGTATTTCAACCCAGAACAAAAAATGTGCTTTGACGGACACTAAATAACTTTCCCAGCCACAACAGGACAGCGGTAACGAGAGATTTAGCGGGATATAAATTTGAGGCCTAGTATTTAGGCGCTGGGTGACCGGTATGGATTTAGTGACAGAATTAGACTTGGAAATGCACAGAAGCGTGTGTGTGTGAAGTTATTCTGAATGACCCAATGTGCACCTTGAATATTATATACCCTTTTAGGGATAGATTTCAAATAGCTCTGATATAGCAGAAACCACTAAATTATGAAATTGCTAAATTGGGAATTGTATTTCAACCCAGAACAAAAAATGTGCTTTGACGGACACTAAATAACTTTCCCAGCCACAACAGGACAGCGTTAACGAGAGATTTAGCAGGATATAAATTTGAGGCCTAGTATTTAGGCGCTGGGTGACAGGTATGGGTTTAGTGACAGAATTAGACTTAGAAATACACAGTAGCGGGTGTGTGTGAAGTTATTCTGAATGACCCAATGTGCACCTTGAATATTATATACCCTTTTAGGGATAGATTTCAAATAGCTCTGATATAGCAGAAACCACTAAATTATGAAATTGCTAAATTGGGAATTGTATTTCAACCCAGAACAAAAAATGTGCTTTGACGGACACTAAATAACTTTCCCAGCCACAACAGGACAGCGTTAACGAGAGATTTAGCAGGATATAAATTTGAGGCCTAGTATTTAGGCGCTGGGTGACAGGTATGGGTTTAGTGACAGAATTAGACTTGGAAATACACAGTAGCGGGTGTGTGTGAAGTTATTCTGAATGACCCAATGTGCACCTTGAATATTATATACCCTTTTAGGGATAGATTTCAAATAGCTCTGATATAGCAGAAACCACTAAATTATGAAATTGCTAAATTGGGAATTGTATTTCAACCCAGAACAAGAAATGTGCTTGAACGGACACTAAATAACTCGCCCAGCTACAGCACTAAGGACAGATTTAGCTGGATATAAATTTGAGGCCTAGTATTTAGGCGCTGGGTGACAGGTATGGGTTTAGTGACAGAATTAGACTTGGAAATGCACAGTAGCGGGTGTGTGAAGTTATTCTGAATGTCCCTATGTGCACCTTCAATATGATCTACCCTTTTAGGGATAGATTTCAAATAGCTCTGATATAGCAGAAACCACTAAATTATGAAATTGCTAAATTGGGAATTGTATTTCAACCCAGAACAAGAAATGTGCTTGAACGGACACTAAATAACTCGCCCAGCTACAGCACTAACGACAGATTTAGCTGGATATGAATTTGAGGCCTAGTATTTAGGCGCTGGGTGACAGGTATGGGTTTAGTGACAGAATTAGACTTGGAAATACACAGTAGCGGGTGTGTGTGAAGTTATTCTGAATGACCCAATGTGCACCTTGAATATTATATACCCTTTTAGGGATAGATTTCAAATAGCTCTGATATAGCAGAAACCACTAAATTATGAAATTGCTAAATTGGGAATTGTATTTCAACCCAGAACAAGAAATGTGCTTGAACGGACACTAAATAACTCGCCCAGCTACAGCACTAACGACAGATTTAGCTGGATATGAATTTGAGGCCTAGTATTTAGGCGCTGGGTGACAGGTATGGGTTTAGTGACAGAATTAGACTTGGAAATGCACAGTAGCGGGTGTGTGAAGTTATTCTGAATGACCCTATGTGCACCTTGAATATTATATACCCTTTTAGGGATAGATTTCAAATAGCTCTGATACAGCAGAAACCACTAAATTTTTAAATTGCTAAATTGGGAATTGTATTTCAACCCAGAACAAAAAATGTGCTTTGACGGACACTAAATAACTTTCCCAGCCACAACAGGACAGCGGTAACGAGAGATTTAGCGGGATATAAATTTGAGGCCTAGTATTTAGGCGCTGGGTGACCGGTATGGATTTAGTGACAGAATTAGACTGGGATATGGCCAAAAAATAACCACACTATTGCTGGTTAAATGCACTTGGTGATGGGCGCAGCTTGCCCCTGATGTAGTATATGGCCAAAAAATGAACAGACTATTGCTGGTTAAATGCACTTGGTGTCACAGCTTGACCAACCACACTACTGAGGGTTAAATGCACTTGGTGACGGGCGCAGCTTGCCCCTGATGTAGTATATGGCCAAAAAATGAACAGACTATTGCTGGTTAAATGCACTTGGTGACGGGCGCAGCTTGCCCCTGATTTAGTATATGGCCAAAAAATGAACAGACTATTGCTGGTTAAATGCACTTGGTGTGATAGCTTGACCAACCACACTACTGAGGGTTAAATGCACTTGGTGACGGGCGCAGCTTGCCCCTGATGTAGTATATGGCCAAAAAATAAACAGACTATTGCTGGTTAAATGCACTTGGTGTGACAGCTTCACCCTGATGTAGGCTTTAGCCAAAAAACAAACGCACCATTGAGGGTTAAATGCACTTGGTGACAGGCGCAGCTTGCCCCTGATGTAGTATATGGCCAAAAAATAAACAGACTATTGCTGGTTAAATGCACTTGGTGTGACAGCTTCACCCTGATGTAGGCTTTAGCCAAAAAACAACCACACCATTGAGGGTTAAATGCACTTGGTCGCAGCTTGTGCTGGCGCACCACAAGACACAAAATGGCCGCCGATCACCCCAGAAAAATGTGACTGACAAACGGTCTGGGCAGCCTAAAAACAGTGAGCAATTGAGGATCAGCAGCTCAATGATCCACAGCTGCAGATCGATCAGTTAATCAAGTCCTTTGGAGGAGTTAATCTGCCTAATCTCGCCCTACTGTCGCAGCCGCAACCTCTCCCTACGCTAATCAGAGCAGAGTGACGGGCGGCGCTATGTGACTCCAGCTTAAATAGAGGCTGGGTCACATGGTGCTCTGGCCAATCACAGCCATGCCAATAGTAGGCATGGCTGTGATGGCCTCTTGGGGCAAGTAGTATGACGCTTGTTGATTGGCTGCTTTGCAGCCTTTCAAAAAGCGCCAAGAAAGCGTCACAAAAGCGCGAAGAAAGCGACGAACACCGAACCCGAACCCGGACTTTTACGAAAATGTCCGGGTTCGGGTCCGTGTCACGGACACCCCAAAATTCGGTACGAACCCGAACTATACAGTTCGAGTTCGCTCATCCCTAGTCTTCATGTTCTTTTATATATAATTCAATACGTTAATCCTTGATTGTCTAATTGGGGTGAAACTGAGGTTTGAGACTACAGATTTAAGGGTGCTCAAGTTGTATTATATATAAATAAATTGCGGCCTGATACTACATGTTTTGGCGGGTGTTTAATATTTTTCTATTTAACTACATCTATTCATCCTTGATTCTGGAGTGAAATTGCAGCCTGATAAATACAGGGTGCTCAAATTCTATTACATGTACATATATCCATTAATGCTAAATTATGGAGTTGGTGTGAAATTGTGGCCTGATAGTACAAGTTTTAAGGTGTCTACTTTTTTATACATATATATATATATATATATATATATATATGTATAATTATACATAAAAATATACTAGCAGAAGGACCCGGCTTTCCGTGTGTCGTAAAAAGATATAAACATTTTCCCCCATAGCAGTGACCTCTACAGTAACCGCCCCTTTAACAATGACCTCTACAGTGCCCACCCCTTTAACAGTGATCTCCACAGTGCCTGCTCCTTTAACAGTGACCTCCACAGTGGCCGCTCCATTAACATTGACCACCCCTTTAACAGTGACCTTCATAGTGGCTGCCTCTTTAACAGTGACCTCCACAGTACCCGCCCCTTTAACAGTGACTTCCACAGTGCCCATCCCTTTAATAGTTACCCCCCTTTAACAATGACTTCCACAGTGCCCACCCCTTTAACAGCCACCTCCAGATTGTCTGCCCCTTTAACAGTCACCTCCACAGTGCCCGCCCCCTTTAACAATGACCTCCACAGTGCCGCCCCTTTAAAATTGACCACCCCTTTAACAGTGACCTTCATAGTGGCCGCCACTTTAACAGTGACTTTCACAGTGCCCGCCCCTTTGACAGTGACTTCCACAGTTCCCACCCCTTTAACAGTGACTTCCACAGTGCCACCCCTTTAAAATTGACCACCCCTTTAACAGTGACCTTCATAGTGGCCGCCCCATTAAAAGTGACCTTCACAGTGCCTGCCCCTTTCACAGTGACTTCCACAGTGCCCGCCCCTTTGACAGTGACCTCCACAGTGCCGCAAGATGTCCTGGACCCCGGGGTATTTGGCAACGAATTGCTGCACGGCTAAGTTCAGGACATGAGCCATGCACGGCACGTGTGCCTGTTTCAGCATGCTCAGCAGATTGGCACCGTTGTCACACACCACTTTGCTAACTGTCAAATTGAGCAGGGTTAGCCACTAACCAGCCTGTGACCGCAGATCTGAAAGTGGCTCTTGTCTTCAAGGCACAGCAGCCACAGCACAGCTTGGCAACGTCTCACCTGGCCTGTCAAATAGATTCTGGGGAGCTAGGGGGTGCAGCGAAAGAGGCGGTAGCAGTGGAAAAGGAGTCAGCTGAGGAGGAGATGGAGGATGGAGTAGGAGAAGAAGAGGCAGGCCTGCATGGTAAAACGGTTGTCCCTAGGTGAGTGTTGGGCTTACCGCGACTTATGCGTTGACGGCACAGGCTGCAGATGGTAACACTATTGTCAGCAGCTGATACGTTAAAAAAAGCCCACACTGCGGAGCCATGTGCCAGCGTCCTGGGAGCGCCAGATGTGACCGCGCATAGTGGATGGCTAGCTCCAGATACATTTGCAGTCTGCTTTTTGCCTCCTGTGCAATGCGAGTTCTGCCTGCTTCTCATCCTTTTACCCCCTATGTGCTGCTCTGTCTCTCCCTCTGAACTCCCTTCCTCTTCCTCTTTTTTGGGCACTCACATGACATCCATGGACACGTCATCATCTTCACTTTCATCACCACTGACATTAGAGATCTCAGAGTAGGCAGCAACAGTGGGGACCCCCCCTCCTTGGGCTGACCTGGGCACTGTCGTCAGACCACTGGGTGGCGGCCGTTGCTACCTCAAATTCCTCATCCGATGCCAAAAATTGCTGCGCATTGGTAAGGTCTGGGAATGGATGGGAAAATAATTCCTCTGACTCAAGTGGAGGGGCTATAGTGGTGGTGGTGGTGGTATCTTTGGGGGTGCACACAGCAGAGAGTGAGGAGGGTGCAGATGCAGAGGATGAGAAGGGTGCAGAAACAGAAGGCTGAGCGAGCCACTCAACCAACTGGTGCATCCTTTGACGTAATAGCACGCACCTTATCCAACTTTCCCCTGTGACAAAGTCCCTATAGAAGAGCAGTATTTGTGGAAGCAGTTATATTGCAGGCCTCAATCAATATTTGGTGGAAGCCGGTATATCAATCACCTCTATCAGTATTTAGTGGAAATAGGTATATAGAACCCCTTATTGAGTATTTGCTGAAATCCGAAAATTCAAATCCCATAATCAATATTTGGTGGAAGCTGGTGTATCGCAGGCCTCATTCAATATTTGGTGGAAGCCGGTATATCAATCTCCTGTATCAATATTTTGTGGAAACAGGTATATAGCACTCCTTAATGAATATTTGCTGGAAGCCGATAAATCAAACCCCTTAATCAATATATGGTTGAAACCGATATATCGCAAGCCTCAATCGATATTTGGTTGGAGCCGGTATATCAATCCCCTCTATCAGTATTTTGTGAAAACAGGTATATAGAACCCCTTATTGAGTATTTGCTGGAAGTTGGTACATCAGACCCCTTAATCAATGTTTGGTGGAAGCTGGTGTATCGCAGGCTTCAATCAATATTTGGTGGAAGCTGGTATATCAATCCCCTCTATCAGTATTTTGTGGAAACAGGTATATAGAACCCCATATTGAGTATTTACTGGAAGCCGAAAATTCAAACCCCTTAATCAATATTTTGTGGAAGCTGGTGTATTGCAGGCCTCAATCAATATTTTGTGGAAGCCGGTGCATTGCAGGCCTCAATCAATACTTGGTGGAAGCTGGTATATCCATCCCCTGTATCAATATTTTGTGGAAACAGGAATATAGAACCCCTTAATGAGTATTTGCTGGAAGCTGGTAAATCAAACCCCTTAATCAATATTTTGTGGAAGCTGGTGTATCGCAGGCCTCAACCAATATTTGGTGGAAACCAGTATATCAATCCCCTCTATCAGTATTTTGTGGAAACAGGTTTATTAAACCCCTTAATCAATATTTGGTGGAAGCCGGTGTTTCGCAGGCCTCAATCAATATTTAGTGAAAGATGGTGTTTCACACCCCTTTATCAGTATTTTGTGGAAGCAAGTATATCAAACCCCTTAATCACTATTTTGTGGAAGCAGGTATACCGCACCCCTTAATTAGCATTTTTGGGGCGACAGTTATATCACACCAGTTGCAATTAGTTATTCCAATAGCGTTTGTCCCTCTATCTAGCTGCAGCATCTTAGCAGAACCGCACGCAACTGCTGTACAATACAAATGCACTATAATATACTTTCTATGTTAGAAGGTATATTATAGGTATATCACACCCCTCAGTATGTCACACCTATCGATAGCACACCTATTAAAAGGACTTTTATGGCCCTATGAGCTAGCGTTTGATGTCTCTAACAGCCTGTCCCTGCTCCACACAGCAACCTCTCCCTACACTGGCAAAAAACTGAATGTAAAATGGCTGCCAGATCAGGTTTATTTTTAGGGTAGGGGGTGTGTCCATGTACTGAAATGTCTCAATTGACTGTTCTGTCCCACCTGATGGATGTGTCATGGGTCAAAGTTCGGCTCTATGCAAAAAGAAATGGCGTGTGCAAATATCGCCATATGTTTGCATGTCGGGCGAATCGTAAACGAGCAAAGATCACCGCGAAACGACCGCTGGGCGAACCGCAAAGCCATCTCTATTACTGACCAAATTCTGACCGAATGAAGGCGGATGCCCAACAGACAGGATCCGTTTTTCGGGGGTTATTGTTCTGACAGTTCCGAGGAAGGGCAAAATAATCAGTGAGGTCAACACAAACTTATTAACTGATTAACTGATACCTGTAAAACGTATCAAGGAAACGCGTCGGGATATAGACTGTTACATCATGGACACAGTATTATATATATGAAGTTACTGGGCATACCAATATATATGGAGTTTGTGTGAAACTATAATTTTCTGATGAAACATCATTATTCATCTGTTTTGTTTTTGATGTACATTTAGACCACTTATGTTTGACACCTGACAGTTATACAGTGGGTCTCTGTAGGTGGTGGTATCTATCCCTTGTCAGGGCCATACAGGGTGATTAGGAGGATCCTGACACGGGATCGCCCCTATCGGGCAGCTATTCCGTTTTGTAGACAGGGTTAATAGATTATAGGGCAAGCTGGAGGGTCAGATAATTTTACTTTCCCCAGCAATAGTCCATATATACCCAGCCTAAGTGGATAGAGATTTTAGGCACGAATTTGGGTATTTTTAACAAATAGCTAAGGAGAGCTATCTATTTGGTTTATGACTTAATCACCAGAAATTCAAATATTTGTATAAGAAGGTGTGGATGGTGATTTTATTTTTAAAACTTAACTTTTATTTAGGTATTTATATAGAATATAGTCCCTGAATGTTCCTTAATGAAAAGAGAAAAAAAGGGTGTATGATGACACCAGGGATATGGATAAGTGCGCTGCGACGCCTTTGATATATACAAGAACAGATGTGCACAGCAGCACTTTACAGGCAACCAATGGTCCTACCATGTGAGTCAGGAACCTCTTGTCACCTAGAATGTTCAGTGGCTTAAATAAGCTGAAATAAGGAGCGGTTAAACCTGGACGAGGGGTATTGGTTAGAGTATGGACCCTAGACAGCCCTAAAATAGCGGTGCTGGCTCAGCCCTAACATCCTAACACGGAGCACCCGTTCTGATAACAACGACCCCGTCCGGAACCTTGCCCTTATTTTCTACTTGGCCCTATTGTGCCCTAGTGTAGCTAATCCCTACACGCATGTTTCGTTTACAGTACTCGTCAGGGGATTTTAGGCATATACAATCGGGCAATATATTGAAAACTATGGTGTTGACTTTCTTGTCAACAGTCAACACATATAGATATATTTATACACAGTTACTTTTAGCCGTGTATGACACAAGTGGTACCTTAGCAGCGGAGGCCCTTTGTCCGGGCTCCACTGGCGTACCTGGGCGCAAATTCTGCCTGATGGTATTCTGGCAGTCTGTAGGATCCAATCTGGGTGATGTTCGGGTTCAGGTCCTGGAGCTCAGCGTTGTGTCAGGAGGCCGTGATGTGACCTGTTATCCCGTTAGCGCTGACTCCTATTTAAACATCCTCTAGCATCAGATTGAGGCCTGAGACGCAGCGCGATGACGTCAGACGCACGTACGGCGTCATCGCGCATGCGCCAGTGTTTAATGAATACACTTAGCCTTTTGATATGAGTCTACTCTTGTGCGCCGCATCGGTGACGTCAGCGGAGCTGCCAACGTCATCGCGCATGCGCAGATTGTGCTGTGGATAGACAGCAAGTCAATTGACGTGATCAGGGATAGGTACGTCATTTTTAGTGGCCGAGTATTGGGTAATAAGCCCAGGACCTTGTTGTTATTGGCGGCCATTAGTTTACATCGTTGCCTGGTTACCGGGACATCGTCAGGCAGCCTTGATATGTAGTTACCGTTTATAGCAAAATACGGTTATATTAATTAAAGTGGCATTTTTTGCAGTCTTATCGCAATAAAACAACTCCGAAAAACTACTTCAGACGTCTGTGGAAAAATTCCAGTTTTTCCTACGAGATAGGAAACACAGACAATTTAATCACGATCTGGCGGAGTTTAAAGAAAATAAAGCATATTGCGTCCTAAGGGAGAAACCCACCACAAGAGAGGCAGTCTCAGACCTTTCAACCACAGAGACAGACGTCTCTGACAGCGACCGCGAACTGCCGAACAGAAACAAATCCAGAAACTCCTACAGAAGAGGGAGGGGCAGAGGCAATAGAGGAAGAGGCCAATCAGGTGGGGCTCCATCTAATTTTTTAGATCAGGGGATCTCCTACCCCGTGAGGACCCGCTCCAAACAACGGGAACAACAGAAATAATTAACCTATCAAAAAGGCCACTCTCATCCTTAGAAATGGCGGTCTTAAGTAAAGGCCTGTCCTTTGTCCCCAATAAACGCTTCGATGAATTTACATGGGTAAAAGACCTGAACCTATTTATTAGAAAGCTGAAATGGCATAAATGCTTTAAACTAGGTGACAAATGCCAATGCCTGTAGATATACTGGAGGACGTTAGACTATTATACAGTCTATCCGACAGCAATAATCTAGAGGAAGGAAAAGGACCTTTTACCTCCCTAAGGGCAAAAAGCAAAAAGATGCCCCCGCCAGGGGACATATCTTGCCTAGATGTGTTTTCCCAACTAGTAACGAGGGACCTACGTGAACTAGCAGGTGCTGGGTCACTTAATGATTTTTCTAACAAAGAGCAGAAAATTATTTCCAACTTACAAAAGGATGAAACGGTCATCATCAAACCCTCGGACAAAGGGGGTAACATAATTATTATGGATACAGAGGAATACATTAAAATGTGTTTACAACTCTTGAAAGATAAACAGAATTACAGCACTTTATCATGTAATCCGACTGCCCCCTATCTGATTGAGCTCCGAGATATCCTATTGGAGGCAAAATCAAATAGGATTATTTCTGAAACCGAGTATGAGTTCCTGTATCCAAAATTCCCGCTGACAGCAACATTCTATAGTCTCCCTAAAATACACAAAGGGACAAATCCCCTGAAGGGACGACCAATAGTATCAGGGATAGGGAGCATATGTCAAAACCTGAGCAAATATGTGGATCAGATACTATTACCCTTTGTTACCTCTCTGCCCTCTTACACACGTGACAGTATGGACCTCCTAAAAAGGATAGACGGTATTACACTAGATCAACAATCCCTCTTAGCGAGTATAGATGTGGAGGCTCTGTACTCATCAATACCGCATGAGGCAGGCTTTCAAGCAGTGGAGTACTATCTGAACATGAGAGGTCAACAATTTGGGGAGCATAACCAGTTTGTCCTCAAACTCCTCAAATTCATTCTGACACACAACGTTTTTGTCTTTAATGGGAAGTGGTACCACCAGCTCAGGGGCACCGCGATGGGATGCTCTTGTGCGCCATCGTACGCAAACTTGCTCCTGGGCTGGTGGGAGACCAATAATGTGTTCAGTGAGGAGATGTCGTCATGTACCGGGCCCATTGCTTTGTGGGCTCGGTACATAGATGACATATTTATCATCTGGAATGCCTCGGGATCAGCATTCACAACATTTGTGGGCAAACTGAACGACAACATCCTGGGCCTCCACTTCACATATGAGACTAATCAAAATACGTTACCTTTCCTTGATATAAGGATTCAGAGAAATGATTGTGAGGAGCTCACCACCACAATATTTTGTAAGCCTACAGCAACAAATTCTGTACTACACTGGAGCACCAGCCACCCTCTACCTCTCAAGAGAGGAATACCAAGAGGACAATATCTACGTCTGAGACGCAACTGCTCCAACAAAACAGAATTTGTGAAACAAGCAGGGATACTGAGGAACAGATTCCTCTCCAGGGGTTATCCAGATGGAGTACTAAGGTCAGCATACCAACAGGCTATGAGATCCTCACGGACGGAACTTCTGGTACCCAAAATCAAACCAACAGACACCAATCCAAAGACAAGAATCATTGGCACGTATGACGAGGCAGCCAATGATGTGAGAAATATCCTTCAGAAACATTGGCCGATCCTGATGATGGATCCAGATATTAAAGATAAGATCTTTGATTACCCCCAGATCACCTTCCGAAGAGGATGCAGCCTAAAGGATATGCTGGTACACAGCCATCATAAAACAGCGGCAAAGGGAACGTGGCTGGACAGAAGACCACAAGGGTGCTTCAAATGTAGCGGATGCATTGCATGCAACACAATAGAAACAGGCAAAACCTTTGTGAGCATCAACCTGGGAAAAACCTTTAAAATCAACGATTTCATAAACTGTGGTGTCATTTACAGACTCACATGTGACTGCCCCTTGGAATATATCGGTAAAACAAAACGAGAATTACGCAGACGACTGGGAGAACACCTCGGGGACATTAAAAATAAAAGGGACACAGTCGTGTCACATCATATGCACGAATATCATCAGGGAAACCCACGAAGCATTAAAGCCATGGGCATTGAGGCAGTCACACAACCACCACGTGGAGGAGACTGGGATCGAACTCTCCTACAACATGAAGCACGCTGGATCCATACCCTGCGTACGGAGGCACCAAAGGGTCTTAACGAACAACTCTGCTTCGCTTGCTTCATTTGAGGGCTGCCTGGGCCTCCTGAAAACATAAGAGGAGAGACCCACTTACATGGGATACCTAGATTCAGCCATTTAAGTGTCATGTGCTCCAATTTAGACCCACACAAGCTTGGATCAAGGACACCAACATAGACCAAGAACGTCAAAGCAATAATCCTTGTCATCCCATAATCCAGTCTCTGCACACCCTAGTACAAAAGAATACTGATCACTCCGGTGAGCAGGCAAAAATGGAATAAGGCTATGGCCTACATCTATGAATAACCCCCCTAAAAAACTGGATGTATTGACCAATTGTGTCATAGATATCCTTTACCTGAAAAGGACTAGAAACCACTTTTCAGGCCTTTACCTACAAAGGAGAACATCCTGATGCATACCTGGCTAATAACAGTATCTCTTGGATGTAAAAAAAGCAGTATAGCCTGTAGCCCCCCAAGTAGGTAAGAACAGGCTTCTACCCATAAGGGGCTATATCTTGATCTAACCCCAGTTAATAAATGTATCTCTGGGATTTAGAAGAGGCAGTACAGCCAGTAGGCACCCTTTTTCCAAAAATTCCTCATTATACATATCTTATAGATTCATAATAAAGTATGTAAAGAGTGCAACCATGTAAACTAAGAGCAGTATTTAACTATCTATATGCCTCCACATGCACCCGTGTTCAAGACAAACCAACCAGAATATATCGATTTTATTGCGATAAGACTGCAAAAAAATGCCACTTTAATTAATATAACCGTATTTTGCTATAAACGGTAACTACATATCAAGGCTGCCTGACGATGTCCCGGTAACCAGGCAACGATGTAAACTAATGGCCGCCAATAACAACAAGGTCCTGGGCTTATTACCCAATACTCGGCCACTAAAAATGACGTACCTATCCCTGATCACATCAATTGACTTGCTGTCTATCCACAGCACAATCTGCGCATGCGCGATGACGTTGGCAGCTCCGCTGACGTCACCGATGCGGCGCACAAGAGTAGACTCATATCAAAAGGCTAAGTGTATTCATTAAACACTGGCGCATGCGCGATGACGCCGTACGTGCGTCTGACGTCATCGCGCTGCGTCTCAAGCCTCAATCTGAGGCTAGAGGATGTTTAAATAGGAGCCAGCGCTAACGGGATAACAGGTCACATCACGGCCTCCTGACACAACGCTGAGCTCCAGGACCTGAACCCGAACATCACCCAGATTGGATCCTACAGACTGCCAGAATACCATCAGGCAGAATTTGCGCCCAGGTACGCCAGAGGAGCCCGGACAAAGGGCCTCCGCTGCTAAGGTACCACTTGTGTCATACACGGCTAAAAGTAACTGTGTATAAATATATCTATATGTGTTGACTGTTGACAAGAAAGTCAACACCATAGTTTTCAATATATTGCCCGATTGTATATGCCTAAAATCCCCTGACGAGTACTGTAAACGAAACATGCGTGTAGGGATTAGCTACACTAAGGCACAATAGGGCCAAGTAGAAAATAAGGGCAAGGTTCCGGACGGGGTCGTTCTTATCAGAACGGGTGCTCCGTGTTAGGATGTTAGGGCTGAGCCAGCACCGCTATATTAGGGCTGTCTAGGGTCCATACTCTAACCAATACCCCTCGTCCAGGTTTAACCGCTCCTTATTTCAGCTTATTTAAGCCACTGAACATTCTAGGTGACAAGAGGTTCCTGACTCACATGGTAGGACCATTGGTTGCCTGTAAAGTGCTGCTGTGCACATCTGTTCTTGTATATATCAAAGGCGTCGCAGCGCACTTATCCATATCCCTGGTGTCATCATACACCCTTTTTTTCTCTTTTCATTAAGGGACATTCAGGGACTATATTCTATATAAATACCTAAATAAAAGTTAAGTTTAAAAAATAAAATCACCATCCACGTATTTTTAACAAATACCATTTAGGCCTCATGCACACGACCGTAGTGTGTTGTGCGTTCCGCAAATTGCGTAACGGTATGGACAGCCATTGATATAACTGCCTATTCTTGTCCGCAGAACGGACAAGAATGGGACAGGTTATATTTTTTTTGCGGACCACGGAACGGAGCAACGGATGCGGACAGCACACGGAGTGCTGTCCGCATCTTTTGCGGCCCCATTGAAGTGAATGGGTCCACATCCAAGCCGTAAAAACTGCGGCTCTGATATATACCAAAACAACGGTCGTGTGCATGAGGCCTAAAGGTTACGTTTTTTTACTGGTGAAGGTGCTCTGTGACTTCTTTGATTAAAATGACACTAGTGAAAAATTTGGACTTCTGATATCCGTATCGATCAGAACTGTGATTTTGCCACTTAACTACCTTCTTCACCTCCTCCTCCATGGTCATGCTCCTGTCCTCAAAAGCAGCAGAGCAGAGCTTTGTTCCCACTTCTCCTCCCTCCTCTCACACGTGTAAAGTGAAGTGTTGCCATGCAGTGTTGTTCTGCATGTGCAAGAGTAGCTGCACAGCTGATCACTTGCTAAAGCGCATCAAACTACCTGCTGGCTGTCTCCCCACCAACTCCATGACGTCCTAACTTTCTTGAATTCCACTTGCTATATATGTATGAGCAGCTTAAAGCTATGAATGATTTTGTCATGAGTGGTGTTACCAATTCTGCACCTTGCTACTGTTTTTAATTGGCTAACAAAAAGTAATGTTATGTATTCCAGGTCCTCCACAATGTGCATTCCTAATCCTGTTATGTAACTGTTCGTGTAATGCACCTGGTTCACCAGCAAGTGGCAGCGTAAATGGCAGAGCTATCCTTAGGTGCAATTGAGCTTTCCATTCCATTCTAACCCCTCTCTGTAGGGGAGTGGGCTTGTAACACTTACTACAGGAAAGGTGGGGCCCAGTTTCTAGTTAGTCTAGCTTACCCCTGCTAGGAGAAAAGTGGGCAGGGCACATCTCTGCTGAACGTGCCCACCCCAGCCAGGGCACCTTTAGCTCTGCTGGCCAGTGAGCCCAAAGCTTGAAGCCTCAGGAGCCAGGAGGAAAATTCCCTGACCTAGCCTAGAGTCAGACTACAAAGTGTGATGCAGCATACAGAGAAAGCAGAGTATTCAGCAAGCCTGTCAGTACAGCAGTGTAAGAGAGAAAGCAAAGTTTAATGCTAAATCCTGCTGGGACCAAGACAAGGCTTGAAGACTGTTTCTGATTAATGTTTATGCAAAGTAAAGCTGATGTTCAACTTTATACAGGGTCTTGACTCAATTATTCTTTCAAATCCCTCAGTTTTCAATTATTCTTTCAAAACCCTCAGCTATTCCTCCTATTTTTTGCTTCGGAGCCAAATCCTGAGGTCCAGCCGTATCCAGGTAGGAGCACCATGACACACACAAAAATACATTTTAGGCCGCAATATAGCACTTGGCATTCCTACACCTGGGACATGTCATAATATATATATAGGGCCCTAGGGGGAGGTCGCCCGTTGCACATGCACCAGACCATCTCAGCAGGGTGTATGTATTTCTTCAAGGTCAGGCAGTGGCAGCTCATCAGAGACACCAGTTTCATACTGAAGCCATTGAAGAGGCCAAAAAATGTTGATAGTTTATGCTGCATTCATCCCTCCTATCTTCCATACTGATGCGACAAAGGGACAGCTTACGTATGTACCTTGCTGTCCATCCTGTATATGTTGGGGACACACAAGGAGAAAGTCCCATGGAAGTAGAATAGGATGAGGAGCTGCCACTGGAGGAGGAAATGGAGGAGTTGATGGTGGAGGGGCAGGGAGATAATGATGATAATAACACCAACCACGATGACAGCTTCTCTTTGTGGGGATGAATGAACTGGGTCCCCAGGCATGCTGGCCAGAATGGTAAGCTGTATGCCTTCATGTCCTCACAGACTTATCATTTACAAGAAGCAGTTTGATGTTTATAGGCCAGCCATGCTTTTGGACCCTCTGTCACCACCAGACATCTGAGAAGCTCTGACAGACGTTCTTCAGAACCTCCTCCTTGAGGTTCCTTTTTTTTGCTTTCGTTTTCTCATCTCGTTAGCATCTCTCATCTTTCATGTAGTTGCACTGATTGCATCCCTTTAAATCCCTTCCCATACTGCATCACTTTGCGGTTTATGCAACTTCCTGGAGTGTGTGCATGCTGGATGCTACTACTGAGTCTTCTACAGATAAGTTTTGTTCATTCATTTGTGTTTTCCTGTTTGCTGGATCCCAGGTGACCCTGACTCCCTCCGTATCAAGTGTAGGGAGCCGGTGGTCGTGTCCCCTCACTATTATAGGGTGTTCAGGTGTTATACAGTCGAGGAACGAGGATATGCGATCATCTACCATTGAGATTTTTGCATAGGCTGAGCAGTTAGGGAGAGAGCCAGGTCTGTTACAGGGCTTACCCTTTGGTTCCTTAGTTTTGGATCCAGTCAGTCGGATCTTCATGTTGTGTCTTCTAGTTTTCTGTACACCTTCCGTGACACCCTCGCTATAAAAGCAAAATGGGGGAATGTTACCCTCCTGCTAAAAGGGTGGCCAAATCACTTTGTTACCAGGAAACATTCTGAATGCAGCTAGTCACAGTTTTTGGTGAGCAGGCGCCTGACACCCCCCCCCCCATTCCCCTCCCCCTTTACAGGGTCACCCACCTCCTGCTTTCTTGCTTTCTTCACTACCAAAAACAGCAGAAGCAGCAGCAAGCAGTTCATTATCATCAACATGATAGAGAAATGTTTCAATGTGCTGTGCAAGGTGGGGGCAAATTAGCAAACAGAGACCTACCACCTCAATGCGCAAGTTCAGTCTCTCCAGTGCATACCTTGCTCCCTGACCCCATGGGCTTCTGGGCAGCTACACTTGAACAGTGGCCTGAACTGACTCAGTATGCTCTCTCTGTTCTCTCTTGCCCAGCCTCCAGTATCATCTCAAAGGGGATTTTCAGCACGACAAAGGGCGCTGTGCCTCCCAAATGGACCAAGTTATCATCCGCCAGTGTCCAAAACAGAATTCTTGTCAAAAAAGAACAAGGCAGGGATTAGGAAGGATTTTCTGTTTCCTCAGGGTGTGGCTGAGAAATAGATCTGCCCTCGGTGATGTTGCCCCATCTTGCCACTGCCACTATCTGCCTGCCTACCATCATGTTCCAAACCATATAGCTGCTGCTGCCATCATGCCACTGTGCTGTCTGCTTTCCTATCACCATGTTCTATTGTGCATGGCTGCTACTGCTGCCATGATGACACTGTGCTGTTGATATGCTGGTGGTCTGTGACAGCCGCGGTCTTGCTGTCCCGGGCAGGCGTGGACATCGCTCTGCTCTCCCTGTGTGAATTGGGATTAGAGTAAATTTTCTTCCAGTACTGAGAGAGTTAATGCTCCCTGCCCCTGTCCATGTGCTGGTTAAGTTGCTGATCAGTCTCCCTATTTAGCTGGGCTGTGGTTCCAACGCCTTGCCTGAACTTTGAGGTTATTCCTTGCTAGTACCAGTGAAGGTGATCGTCTAAATATACATGTACCAAACCTTGTTTATCCTCCGATTCCGCTCCTTGCTGCATGCCCTGACCTTGGAACTGTGACCTGGATTACACATGTACTCAGCCTTCCCTCACCTTGGTACTGCTATTTGGAATACACAAGTACTCCGCCTGCCCTGACTATTGGACTGTGTTCAGACTACGCTTTTGCCTGTGTCCTTGGTGCTTTGCATCAGAGTCTCTGATCCCCATGAGTCAGCAGCCAACTATACCAGGCAGAGGCATACATAGAAATCATTGGGCTCCATAGCAAGAATCTTAATTGGGACCCCTAACTCCACCCACTACCCATCCCTGGCCCATCCTACCACCTGCCCTGGCTCCTCCCCTGCCACATCCCCATTGTATTCCTACTGACCCAGAGAATAAAAGGCACAGGTCAGTTTTGCCACAAAGGGAATGCCGTAGGAACAAAGCCCGTAAAATGGTGGAGGAATTGCGGTTTTTAGTTTTCCAATTCAACTCCATTTGGAATTTTTTGCCCGCTTTCCACAACATTGTATGCCATATTAAATGGTGGCATTAGAAAGTACAACTTGTCCCACAAAAAATAAGCCCTCATATGGATATGTGACCGGAAAAATAAAAAAAGTTATGGCTCAAGGAAGATAGGAAAGAATAATGAAAATGCAAAAATGAAAAAACCTCTGGTATCCTAACTGTAAAAAGGGTTATCCAGCCCCTATTATGCCCCCTAAAATGTCTGGCCACCGCATACAGGTAAGGCTGCGTTCACACTTCAGTTATGTGATCAGTTATTTCCATCAGTTATTGTGAGCCAAAACCAGGTGTGGGTCAAAAACACAGAACAGGTGCAGGTCAAAAAATTACACCTGATCTCTGTGTAGGCTTCACTACTGGTTTTGCCTCACAATAACTGATCGAAATAACTGACCAAATAACTGAAGTGTGAACGCAGCCTTATACTTATGCTCGGGGGGTGTAGCCAATAGCAGGCCATGAAGGAAACAAGCCTCCCTAGCGTCACCCATGATGCTAAGGAGGCTCGTTCCCATTTTGGCCTGCTATTAGCTGCCCCCCATGTCTCTAGATGTTTTAATTCATGTGACGGGGTGGATGCAGTGGCAGCCGTGTGAACATCAATGACGCGGGTGCCGGGACTGGGATAAGTATTAGCCGTATGAGGTTCCCTGGCATTTTGGGAGGCATTATAGGGTTTGGATAACCCCTTTAACTCCTTGCTGCTGATGCTTAGTTTACCATGAGAAAAAATAGCCATTTATCATGAATAATGACTTTAGAGTATAAGTTGATATTGTTGTCATAACGTGCAAGAAATAAAAGCGTGAACGTCATACTTTATACACAAAAAACATGATATATTACACGTTACACACCAATAATGTTGTTAGACCTTGCACACACCAGTAACTCCACCATATAGTGCTTCTCCCATACACTATGCACAAATAATAACATAATATGCTATACAGATAAATAATCCTATTAAGCGTCCATTCAGACATCCATAGTCTTTTGCGGTCCGCAAATTGCGGACCGCAAAACACTGACGCTGCACATGGCCGGCACTTAATAGATCATTCTTATTCTTGTCTGCAGCTGTGGACAAAAATAAGACATGCTATATTTTTTTCCGGAGCCGCAGACCAGAAGTTCGGGGCAGTGGACCGGAAATGCAGATGCGGAAAGCACACTGTGTGCTTTCTGCATCTTTTCCAGCCCCATTCAAAAGGAATGGGTCTGCAACCATTCCGCATAATTGCAGAACGGATCCAGACCCATTCAACGGACACCTGAATGGACCCTTATACAATGTGCACAGACAAAGCCACCATATCCTGTACACAGTGGAACAGGGCAGCTATTAGCAATTTTGTCCCATAATTGCCACAGAGACAGTGCCACTGTTAGAGGAGGCAGATGTCAGGGACACTGCTGTGGGTGGGAGATTAGAAGCTGCTAGAGGCTCTATGAGGGGAGTGAACATAAAAGACAAAGGGAGATGAAGAAGATCTGTTATTAGAGGGAGGTTAGCAGCAGCTGGCATGGGCTCTTTTATATGAAAGGGGAAAGAAGCAGGTGGCATGGACTCTGTTAGATCAGGGGGCAGAAGTTGAAATGGGTTTTGTGCTAAGGGATTGGGCACATCAAGTCCAATAGGTGATAGGTGCTCAGTTACAGATGGATGGACAGAAACAGATTGGAGGAGGACAGAGGGTTCCATGGGCTTTGTGAGTGGGTGGTGGTGACCAAGAATACAAAAGGTGGCAGGGGCTCTGTTATGAGAACGGGGCACAGAAACTGGTACAGGTTCTTTGGGTCACAGAAGGTGGCAAGTAGTCTCTGGGAATTTCAGGGAACATAGAAGATGATAGTGGCTGGAGGCCATAGATGGTTGCAGCTATTCTGTGGGGAGAGTAGTAGAGGGGCATACAAGAGAGTTTTTTGGGGGGCCAGGAGGGAGATAATAGGCAACAACAGCAGGATAGAGGGAGGTGGCAGACATCTAGTTTCCTACCTGAGATTCTTTCCCGTCTGGCGGTGGGGGCGGGAATTCAAGGGCAGGGCGGGGCTTCATGGATGTGGACGTGGCCGGTCAAGTTCTGTCTTCTTGAGCCTGACAGGGACGGTCGGGACATCCGCAGCATGTGCTCCCTTTGTGTACAGAATGGGGGGGACGAGGGAGGTTCGGCCCTGACTGAGCATAGGGGAAGCAAACAGGGCCCGGCCAGGACTGAATGGAGGACAAGTGTGCAGGTTGCCTCAATGCCCGATAAACTGTCTGCAGATGTAGGGGACGGGGCTTTTTATGTGCTTTGGGCCCCCCATGCCACGCACCATGGTAGGTACGCCACTGATACCAGGACTACTACAGGAGATAGCTGCCTGGTTAGTTCCTTGTGGCCAAACCCTGTTTCCTGTACAGGGGTTAAAGGGTGAATAACAGGGAACTGCCAGGACAACGCCCTTAGATTTAGCCCAAAGCCAAACTGCTTCGTTCGCACAGTGGGTCCACAGTGTCTTTTTTCCATAACACCATATGTATAAAAACACATCTACCTCTGATAAGGCACAATTTTTGGAAGCTTTCTAATATGAAAAAAGCATAACACATGAGATGGTGTAGTATGTTTTTAAACACGCTTTTAGTTAACAATGTCAACCATACGTTTACCCACAGCTATAAATGTTTTTTAGATCTTCAAGTTCCAGACACTGCACTCCAGTGGGCTTAATGAAACTAATAAACATACTAAGTAAGATCTAAATCCTTAGGCCCCTTTCACACGGGCGAGTTTTCCGTGCGGGCGCGATGCATGCGGTGAACGTATTGCACCCGCACTGAATCCTGACCCATTCATTTCTATAGGGCTGTGCACATGAGCGGTGATTTTCACGCATCACTTGTGCGTTGAGTGAAAATCACAGCATGCTCTATATTGTCCGATTTTCACGCGACACAGGCCCCATAGAAGTGAATGGGAAGCGTGAAAATCGCATAGCATCCGCAAGAAAGTACAAATGCTTAGCGATTTTCACGCACGGTTGCTAGGAGACGATCGGGATGGAGACCCGATCATTATTATTTTCCCTTATAACATGGTTATAAGGGAAAATAATAGCATTCTGAATACAGAATGCATAGTAAAACCGCGCTAGAGGGGTTAAAAAAAATAAAAAAAATTTTAACTCACCTTAGTCCACTTGATCGCGAAGCCGGCATCTCCTTGTGTCTCCTCTGCTGATGAACAGGACCTGGGGTGAGCTGCTGCATTAAATAGAGGTTAAGGACCTTTGATGACGTCACTCCGGTCATCACATGGTCTTTTACCATGGTGAATCACCATGGTAAAAGATCATGTGACGTACCATGTGATGACCGGAGTGACGTCATCAAAGGTCCTTAACCTCTATTTAATGCAGCAGCTCACCCCAGGTCCTGTTCATCAGCAGAGGAGACACAAGGAGATGCCGGCTTCGTGATCAAGTGGACTAAGGTGAGTTAAATGATTTTTATTTATTTTTTAACCCCTCTAGCGCTGTTTTACTATGCATTCTGTATTCAGAATGCTATTATTTTCCCTTATAACCATGTTATAAGGGAAAATAATGCAATCTTCAGAACATCAATCCCAACCCCGAACTTCTGTGAAGAAGTTCGGGTTTGGGTACCAAACATGCGCGTTTTTTCTCATGCGAGTGCAACGCATGACAATGTTTTGCACTCGCGCGGAAAAATCTTGCATTTTCCCGCAACGCACCCGCCTCTTATCCGGGCAAAAAAACTGACGCCCGTGTGAAAGAGGCCTTATAAGGCCTCTTGCACACAAACGTTGTGTGCCCGTGGCCAAATTGCGGCCCGCATACTCTGCATCACAGATGTGGACTCATTCACTTGAATGGGTCCGCAATCACGGAGATGCGGAACGGAAGCACAGATCGGAACCCCACAGAAGCACTACGGAGTGCTTCCGTGGTGTTTCTGTCCGTGCCTACGCACCACAAATAAATAGAAGTATTTTTTTGCAGTGGGGACGGATCACGGACCCATTCAAGTTGAATCGATCTGACCTGACCGCCGCACGGACATTGCCCGTTACAAATTGCGGACCCCAATGCACGGAACAGACGAACTTGGTTTCATTATTGAACAGCTTTACGTGACTTTCCTTAATATATGGTATTGTGAGAGATGTACCTTCATACCACCTTTGCCACCTCACCAAAACACCTACAGTATCTGTGCCTATTTAACGTTTTCCCTTACTTTGGGGGTTTTAAATGTGTTTTTTTTTTTTCATTTAGGGTATTGCCTTTTCTCTCTAAATTGATCTTTAACCAATTGTTTTAATTTAACATTTTTGCTTTTATTTTTGGTTTCATTTTCACATTAGGTGATTACTAGCTTCCCCTTTTTTCAGTATTCCAAAAATTTCCATGTCAATTTTTAGACAAGTTTTAGAGTAACACTTAAGTCACTTCAGTGCCTTAAACTTCAGTATCCCTTATGAACTTGTAGTAATCCTTAAAAGCAGAGCACTCCATTTTTTTTTTTTTACATGATCCTGTTTTTTTTTCCAGTTTTTCAGATCTGATGTGAACTCTCACATACATGGATTTTCACTGACCATCCTAATGAGTGCACAGCTTCATTGATTGCTATGATGCCGTGCGCTTCGTGCAGCTGCCGCTGTACAGTAATGCACTCATATAGATCATACGAGTGTATTACTGTACAGCAGCTGAGGGACGAAGCGCACAGCGTCATAGCAACCAATGTGTGAATGAGGCTTTAGTCATTTACATCTTTTTATTGAATATAGGTTTCCCTTCACTTTTTGATCATTATTTTACCCCTCCCTTTTCTGAATGAATCATGTTTTGAGATCAGATATTATCCCCCCCCCCCCCCCCTTTCATAGTCTTTTACACATCTAGGGTGTTAACTATATGCTTTTGAACAACTAGTTTATTTATTATTATTTTCTTTTACCCTTATTTCTATTATGTATTTATTTGCAGACATACATTTATACATTTGTTGTGTTATTGTTCTGATCCTCTCTGTCTGCTTGTTGTAAAATTGTCACTTTGTTATTTTGACTTCCTGGTTGCTGTACTTCCCGCCAAGCTAGTGTTTGCATGTGCCTGACGAAGGCAACAGCCTGCAGCTGAAACAATCATTGGCGCTGTATACTTTTATGTATATTTTATTTGATTCTTATTTATTTTTTTATAAGAAACTTTGCTGGCCTGAGCTCCCTGCTCAACCTGGTTTACTACTGTTCTGTAAGCAAAATTTTGGGAGTATACTGGCTACCCCAGGCTGTTACCAAAGTTCAAAGTTACAGCATGGTAAATTCTCATATTGAATGGCACTATTTTCTGTTCATAACATAAAAAAGAAGCTTAACCAGTTAGAAAACAATTTTTTCTGCTTTAGTCTCTGTCTACTTACTGTTTGAGTCCTCTAATGAAGGTATAGAATTGATTAATTCTATATAGTAAAAAAAAATAAAAAATGGTTGCCAATGTATATGGGTCAAGTACAAGTGAAGAATTGGGCCATATGGATTTCTTTACCATGTCCACCAGTAATATTTTCCAGCATATGCTGAACGTATGTACTGTAGTTCACAAAAGGTATGCAAACAGAGCGTATCAAAAATAGATTAAAGTTGCCATGTTCTATTGTGTTTGATATACTGTATATTAGACCACACTAGGTTAAAAGCTTACCAAAAACCTTTTTCCATCAATTCCTTGCTTTTTAACCAACTTCTCACAATCCTTAAGGTTGCACTAGAAAAAAAAACATAGTTTTAGTACAGACTATTCACACAAAAAAAATGCTGAGAAAGTACATGAAAAAAGGGGAAAATACACTCAAATACTTGATCGTGTTGATTTATAAAATTCATGATTTATAAAATAGCTTTTTATTCAGAAAATGTATATTAAAACTAGGAGCTGTTGTTCAGTTATTTTACACTCTAATTTATATTTTCTGGCTTTTTTTAACCCATGAATTAAGTTTAAATTAAACGTTCTGAATGTTTATATATCTTACTATATTTGTAATGTCACCCTCCTCTTTATACCCTGTTTATTGAATGCACTATATCATGATATGATTTGTAAGTATTCCCTGCGTAGGGTGCTAGTCATGCTTTTCCTTTTGTCAACCAAATAAAACATTGAAAAAATTTAGATGAGGCAATAAACTAAATTAACACTTTTCTAGCATTGCTATGTGATTTATAGGGATACAGTACAATGAGCTAAAACATCTGGGCAACTGCAGTATGTTAATATTAGCAATATTCAAAAAGTACTTACCCTTCTAAAATAATCAATAAGAACCTCAGGACTCCACAAGCTCACTTCAGTGCATGATGGCACCTTCCGAAAATCCATTTGACTTTTGATTAATAAAAAGCTTTGAAGTTCAGTTCATAACAGACAATAAGTAATAAGTTCCAAAACTAAAACTTTCTTTGTGTAATCTTGAATTGCTTATTTAGTAGGACGATGAAGTATGGAGATTATACAAGTACCCAGGATATAGGCTTAAAAACTGTAGTAAAAACAGTAGTAGGTTGACACATTTTCTAAAAAAAAAGCTGCAACTTCCTCCACTTTACTGGTTCACAGTTCTCAGAAAAAGCCAACAGCATATTTCCTTTACCACTTCCTCATTTGCTGAATAAACTGCAAGTATAACTGTTTCTTTATATGCTCAACTTGTTGAACTAGAAGAACTAAAGTAGCACAATTGATTTAATGTACTAATAAACATTTAAAGAGAACCTGTCACCTCTGCGGACATGTCTATTTTCGTGACTATTTGCATATGCAACATTGCCATTTTAATATGTTTATTGGGTTTCAAAAAAATATGACAAGCACTTTATAACAGAGTACCTTAGGCAGCAAACAAAAATGTATGGCAGCACACCATTACACATGCAAAAATAGCACTAGGGATTATGCTGAATTAAAGTGGGACTATACCTACTATACATATAAAATGGAAGCTCTTTGCGCACATTCTTGATCAAACGTGTGTCGGGCCTGTCTACCAGGTGTTGAGGTGGCTTCTGCAGATGGGTACCTAACACTAACAGAACTGCCTCTTCTGGGCCTAACCTAAGCCTACAATGTTCAGGGCAGTGTAGGAACCAGCTATATTTATACTCTACTCAAAAGCCCTGGGCAGATTGACGGGGAGTGCTCAATCTAATGGAGGGAGTTACCCTCAATATATACTACAAGAAAATTTATACTAGCACATCCATAGTCACAGGTGCACATCCATAAAGCTAGCATGCAGACAGCAAGTGAAAACGTATGGCAGCACAATATTACTCATACAAACAATAGAACTAGGGATTAGGGATTATTCTGGATTAAAGTGATACTATACCTACTATACATAAAAAATGGAATCTCTTTGCGTTCATTTTTTATCAAACGTGTGTCAGGCCCATCTACCATCATCAAGGTGGCTTACGCAGATGGGTACCTAACAGAACTACCTCTCCTGGGCCCAACACAGGTTTGATCAAAAATGTGCGCAAAGAGCTTCCATTTTTTATGGATGGTAGGTATAGTATCACTTTAATTCAGAATAATCCCGAATCCCTAGTTCTATTGTTTGTACGTGTAATGGTGTGCTGCCATACTTTTTTGTTTGCTGTCTGCATGCTAGCTTTATGGATGTGCACCGGTGACTATGGATGTGCTAGTCTAAATTTTCGGAGCACCTCTGGGGGATTTCGGTCCATGCTTCCACACTACAAAAAAATAGAACATGTATTTCTTTGTGGTGTGGAGTGAATCTTACGGATTCAAGTTACAGTAACAGGCTGAACTGGATAGACATCTTTTTTCAGCCTTGCAAACTATGTTAAAAACAAACTAATGGGGTCTTTACTAAATTAAAACAGTTAGTTGCGCTGCTATCTACGACTTCGCCCAGTTCATGCCAGATATAAAATTGTGGACGGGAAGGGGACAGACCAGCAAGGCAGACCCATCTCATTCACCATTTTCTATGCCTGTTTAGGCATAGAAAAGGGTCTAAATGTAAGACAGCTCGGAAGCTGTCCTACATTTAGAACTGGCATTGGATGCACCAAAGTTATGGAGAAGCCTGCTCCTCTTCAAAACTTCGGAGGATCGACCGCCTATTTAGGGCTTTATTAAGACCAACATCTAAAACACTGATCTTAATAAATGTGTCCCTAAGTGAATGGGTTCATGTCCGCAAACGGTGGACACACAGTTGGTGTCCGTGCATTGCGGTCCGCAGCACAGGCCGCACACATTTGTATGCCTGAGCCATAAAAAAAGGATTATAAGGTAGCAATTAAAAATAGAAAAGAAAATGAACAAAAACCGCAATCAGGTCTATCATACTGTACATACATACATAGTGCTGTGATGTCACAAGTTCACAACAATACTTGCACCAATCACTAATAAGTAGTCAGACCTGTTAAAATGTGAAGTTGCATGTATTGCAAATATTCGCATCATTAGTGCCGATTTCGCAATAGCAAATATATTGGAGCACTCTATCTGCATATAAAGCTATTGTAATGTTCTGCCATGCCAACCATTTTCTCCAGTCTCGGGAAACTTCTAGCAGCTTGAAAAATTTAGCTATCGTGACCCACGCCTGTATTTAGTGCGCACCTGTATTTAGTGCGCATTACTCGAATATTATATTGCCGATTTTTCATTATCAAGAAAATACTCTTGAATTTGCGAATATATGACGAATATTCTACCAAATATTTGCAAATATTGCCCCTGAGGCTCATCACTACTGTTGGCCACAAGATGCTGCTGTTTCCTAGGCACAGCTGACTGACTGCATGTATATTTTTATATTCATGAGAGGTGTGATTCTTCAGAGCATGAAGAAGGAGCTGCAGCCATCTTAGGAGCGAGCTGAGAGCTAAGGAACGGTGTGTGAGCAGAGAAGCTAATGGATCCAGGAGTGAGAGGACCTCCTCTGTGACCACAGCTGCAGCTGAGTGAAGCTGATCATTGTCTAAGACCCAGGTCCTGTCCGGGGAAAGGAGGATTGTTTCCAGAAAGGCTGACAAAATCTAAGGAACAAGCTGCATACCCTGTGGGACCTCATGTTTTCTGGAGAGACTGGCTGTTCTGTTCAGAGACATCAGTGGATAAAGAGCAGACCTGGGTCGGTAATGTCGTGCACGCATCGCACTGCAGTGTTGGTGCCTAGAGACTTAGACCAGGCCTCTAGTTAGCTAGTTAGGGTCTCTGCTTTGTGTCAGGTCTAAAGAGTTACTACTGGTAGTACAAGGACTCCATTACTAAAAGGGACATTGCACATTTGGGAGCTGATAAACACCCCCACGAACTCTATCCACTTTAGCATTTTGCTCAGGAGTAATAATCAGGCACGTGCTACCAGACTAGTTATGGGAGGGGGAATAATATAGAGCACAGTAAGATTGTGAACTGTTGTGTTACACCACAGGCTAGCTCATACTAAGCACCCAACCAATTGTTCGTGTTTGTTTCAGGGTAATAGTAGGTACAGCGAGGCAGTTTTACTTGTGCCCGCCAGTAGGTAAAATACCACAAGATTTCTGCTGGAATCCATCAGAGGGAGCCATGCTGTGCAAAAGAGGGGTTTCAGCCTTTAGGCTGGGTGTATGTAAATTAATTTTATGTTCTCAGCATCTGTGGTTGTGTTTATATCACATGTCAGTAAAATTCTGTTTTGGCAAAAGCTGGTGTTGGAGTTGCTTTCCTTGTTTATGACTCCGCTGTATCCTGGGGAGCCCACCCCGGTACACGGTTTACAGGTACATTAGGCCCAAAAATGCCATAGCTCAGCCAAGCTTGGTGAGTATCTCCTGTCTGCAGGGGCATTGCTAGGGTCTCAAAAGATCCGGGGCACAAGCCCCAATAAATATGTTGCCCCCCCCCCCCACACACACACACACACACTTTGCTGTACTTGCTATACAGCAGTACTTACCTGTCATATCCAGGGCCTCCAGGTGACGTCTCCTCTCTGTCATCATCTTCTCTGTAGATCTTCTCCACTCGGTCTGGACACTTCTTTCAGCCGCCTCGTCTCTGCAGAGTGTGACACACAGATATCTTAGCTTCCTCACATTCTATCATTATCCCCCAACTGGAGTCCCCATAGTCTTATCCTGCTGCTTGCTGCGCCCTCCCCCCCCCCAGGGGTGTAGCTATAGGGGGTGCAGAGCTAGCAGTCGCTACCGGGCCCAGGAGCCTGAAGGGGCCCAAAGACACTTGTGCCGCATAAGAAGACACATAAAGCACTGAAGGAAGGGGAGCCCAAGCTGAACTCTTGCACCGGGGCCCATGAGCCTTTAGTTACACCCCTGCCCCCCAATACCCCCAAATACTATCCTGAAAAAACATTACTGCCCCCCATAGTAATAGTGCTCCTCATAGTCCCACCAATAGTAATTCCCTTCTAGAATGCCCTCATTAGTAACACTGCCCCAACCATGATAATGCTCCTCAACAATGCCCCCATTAGTAGAAGAGCCCTCCCATATTAATAATACCCTCACAGAGTCCCCAGTAGAAATAAGGCCCCCTATTGTTCCCCCAGTGGTAATAAAGCTCCCTACAGACCCCTCAGTAGTAATAAGACCCCCATAGTGCGCTTAGTAGAAATAAGGCGGATCTATAAGACCCTCCTATAGAGCCCCCAGTAGTAATAAGACTGCCTATAATGTCTCCTGGATCTGCAGTGCCCCCTGCAGTTGTAATCCTCCCTCCACCATACAGTCCCATGTAAATAACATCACCTCCTCCCCAGCCGCCTCCAATGCACAATCCCATCTAAACATCACCCCCTAAGGCTACTTTCACACCTGTACATAAACATCATTCTCCCCCACCATTCACTTTCCACATACAGTCCCATGTAAATAACATCACTCCCTCCCCCAGCCACCTCAAGCACACAGTTCCATGTCAATAACATCCCTCCCTTCAGCCCTAACATACATCCCAGTTAAATAACTACAACTCCCAGCATCTGCCTCCCCCTTAACTTACCTCTCCTCATGTACAGACATCACCATTAGGCTCCTTCTCCTCTTCACTTCGGTCCAATCCTGCACTGGTCACATGATGGTGACATCATCCAGGTCATCCTATCACAGCCTGTTTTGCTGATCACATGACCTGTGATGTCACCACAGGTCTTTCACCTCTTCCCAGTGTAAGATTCAATTGTATTGCCGTTCTGTGTACGGCAATACAGTTGTATCTAGCAGGCAGGCAGGACATTCAGGGCCTGGGACAAAACCTTTGGGGCCTGGGCCCGGCTCCTCATCTGGTCAGCGTAACACCTTTACCACCAACTTCAGCACAGCCAGGGGTAAATGACAGCAGGCAGTTTTAAACGTATCTGTTTGGGGAACAAACCCCACACCGCGCAGGAGCTGTGGACGGGCCTTGAACAACAGACCGATGAGTGGTTGGCGACAGAGAGCCTCAAGCCCGGCCTGGTGGTGTGCGATAATGGGCGAAATCTCGTAGCAGCTCTGGGACTAGCCGGTTTGACGCACATCCCTTGCCTGGCGCATGTGCTGAATTTGGTGGTGCAGAGGTTCCTTAAAAATTACCCCGATATGTCAGAGCTGCTGCTGAAAGTACGGGCAGTATGTGTGCACTTTCGGTGTTCTCATCCTGTTGCTGCTCGCCTGTCAGTGCTGCGGCGTAACTTTGGCCTTTCCGCTCACCACCTCATATGTGACGTGCCCACAAGGTGGAACTCCACCTTGCACATGCTGGCCAGACTGTGCAATCAGCAGCAGGCGATAGTGGAGTTTCAGTTGCAGTACAGATGGGTGAGTCGCTCTGCGGAACAGCACCACTTCACCACCAATGACTGGGCCTCCATACGAGACCTGTGTTCCTTGTTGCGCTGTACTCCACCACCTTGGCCAGTGCAGATAACGCTGTTCTCAGCATTACTATCCCACTTCTATGCCTCCTTGAAAAAACGCTGCTGGTGATGATGGAAGAGAATGTGGCACAGGAGGAGGAGGAGGAGGAAGAGGGATCATTTCATAGGGTTTCCGGCCAGTCATTCACAAGTGGCTCCAAGGGTGGGTTCCTGCACCCACAAACGCCAGGTACACAATTGTCCAGCCAGGGCACAGTTCTGGAGGATGACGAGGTGCAGGATGAGGAGGAGGAGATGAAGGAGGAGGAACCATGTTCACACCAGGGTGGCACCCAAACCAGCTCATGGCCATCACTGGTGCATGGCTGGGGGGATACAGATGACACAGATGATTCACCTCCCACAGAGGACAGCTTTTTGTTGCCTCTGGGCAGCCTGGCATACATGAGTGATTACATGCTGCAGTGTCTCTGCAACGACCACTGAGTTGCCCACATTCTAACTTGTGCTGATTACTGAGTGTCCATGGTGCTGGATCCCCGTTACAAGGACAACGTACCATCCTTAATTCCATCACTGGAGGGTGATCGTAAGATGCGCGAGTACAAGCGCACGCTGGTAGATGCGCTGTTGGTGGCATTCCCACCTCACAGCGGGGGCAAGGTGGAAGCACAAGGTGAAGGCAGAGGACGAGGAAGAGGTTGCCAGCTGGGGCACCGCCAACAACTCAGAAGGCAGGGTTAGCATGGCCGAAATGTATAAAAGCTTTGTCAGCACGCCACAACAACCAGCACTACCAGCTGATAGGGAAAGTCTTAGCAGGAGGCAGCATTTCAGGAACATGGTGGAGCAGTATGTGTGCACACGCCTACACGTACTGAATGACGGGTCTGCCCCCTTCAACTTCTGGGTCTCCAAATTGGGCACATGGCCTGAGCTTGCCCTTTACACCTAGAAGGTGATGGCCTGCCCTGCAGCCAGTGTATTGTCTAAACATTTGTTTAGCACGGCAGGGGGCGTTATCACAGACAAGCGCAGCCGTCTGTCCACAGCCAATGTGGACAAGCTCACGTTCATTAAAATGAATTATGCTTTGTTCCCACAGGACTTGTCTATACCTTGTGCAGAATAGACATGTATACCGGCCTTTACCAGCCATTGTAATACTACAGCGCAATTGCTCATTGTTGTATTTTGGATATTTCACACTCTTTTGGAGTGTACCCTAATTAAAAATGAAAAAATTAAAACCAAAAACCAGTGTTGGCTTCCTCGTCCTCCTCCACCGCCGCTTCCACCTACACTGCTACGTCCACCGCCTCCTCAAACTCCTACTCCATATGGACCTCCACCTCATAAATCAAGTTTATTTTATTTTTATTTGTACGTATTTTATTTTATGTCATTTCACTAATTTGTCTGTTACATTTTCTGGTGAAATTTACCAATTTTTGGGAGTGATATACCCCTGCTCTACCTAGTAGACAGGTAACATTTAATTTGTCTGTTACATTCTCGGGTGAAATTCACCAATTTTTGGCTGTGATATACCCCTGCTATACCTAGTAGACAGGTAAAATTATTTCACTAATTTGTCTGTTACATTCTTGGGTGACATTTGACCATTTTTGCCGTGATTAAACCCCTGCTCTGCATAGGTGATAGGGACATAAATTTAAAAAAATCGTCTGTTACAAGGTGACATTTTACTAATTTTGCCGTATACAAACCACTGCTCTGCATAGGTGACAGGAAATTAAATGTAAAAAATTCTTCTTTAATTGATGTGCGCCCTCTCCTTTTATTCAATGCTTAAACTTTATCAACTTGTCCCACATTTGCGCTTTAATAATTTGTCCCACTTTTCCGCTTGATGATATTTAATTTAAAAAAATGAACCTCCCTTGGATGTGGTCTCTCTTTTTCATGCTCCCTCTCCGGCATGGAACCCTATCCGTGATCAACATGGTAGGTGCAGAAAAGAATATCGAAAATTGATAGAGCAGATATCCAATTGGATCATGAACATCATGCGGACATGCGGCATGGTGGGGCAGTGTGTGTGCACACGCCTACACGAACTGACTGATGGGTCTGCCCCCTGCTACTTCTGGGTCTCGAAATTGGGCACATGGCCTGAGCTTGCCCTTTGCGCCTTGGAGGTGCTGGCCTGCCCTGCAGCCAGTGTATTGTATTGTCTGAATGTGTGTTTAGCACGACTGGAGGGGGTTATCACAGGTTATATTCCCCAATGTTTTGGGGTGTACCCTAATTTAAAAATAAAATAAAAATTTAAACCAAAAACTAGTGTACGCTACCTCCTCCTCCACCTCCGCTTCCACCTACACTGCCACATCCACTGCATCCTCAACTCCCTACTCCATATTGACCTCGTCCTCTTCGATCAAGATTATTATTTTTGATTTTTACGTATTTTATGTTATTTAAAGTCATTTCCCTATCCACATTTGGTTGCAGAGCACTTGCCATGCTCTTAACCACATTTTGATGCCATTTGCAGCCCTCTAGCCTCTAGCTGACTTCAATGGGGTTCAGGTTTGTCAGGTATATAAAGCAAATGCTTTATATTTAAAAAAAAATAACGGATCAAAAGAAAAATTATATGAATGATATTGATCCTCCTCCAAGAGTTCGATTGAGAACCTAATTATTTTGTGCAATCAGTAAAACAGGGTACAAGCGTCTATGCAAAAATGATTTATCATATAATAATTTAAAATACAATCAATAACAATGAATAGAAAACCAATTATAAAAGAAAACTGTAGCACCCCACATCTGCCACTAGATGGAGCCAACAGAACACAACTTTAACACCAAGACCAGTGTCTCACAATCTATTATTCAATCAGTACAAGAATGCAATGCTGCTTAAAATTATGAGAGAGATATATATATGAATTGATTATACACAGAAAATCACTTATGAAAATGAGAGATACAAGCCCTTGCTCTGCCCAAAACGATGACCAATCTCAGATTGTATAAGTAGTATTGCAACGAAACTTATAAATTATCAGCTTGATATCAAACTAGGGAATATAAAGATTCCCAACAGAGAAGCTCTATTGTTACCAATATCAGATCTTGTATTCAGTGATATGCATCTTCACTGAATCTGCTGATACTGATGAGGTACTAACACTATTCGTCCGCAATAAGCGGGGTTTGACTAAGCCAATTAATCTATACCAATACTACATGAAACAAAATATACATTACCCAAGGATCAAGTAATGTGCAGAGTCTGCTCTCAAGAGTTTTCCCGATAATCCAGAGTTTTTTCCAGGAATCTCCCTTTCTTTCTTTGTACTTCTTTTCTTTTTCTCTCTCCCCCCCTCCTTTTTCTCGTATGTGTTTTTTTAACCAAAAACTTATCAGATAAACACACCCCTCCAGTTTGGAACTTTCCAATCACTATTGGATGGGCGTGCACATTGATAAGGGGTGTGACGTCATGACACCACCCAGAATGCACTTTTGCTACTGGTGTAGTGTTACCTACTCATACCAAGGTGGCACTGTTGTATAAGTCACACGCTTCATGCCCCAAAGAGTTAATTATGTAAATCTGACTATATTTCACTATACACACCTGGTATTTGGAAGCCTAAATTAAAGCTAACTGATAAATATTAACACTTCTTACCAATTAGAGACAGACTCTTAGACGCCTTTTGAATGTTTCCCACATTGTTGACTTATAAGACTGATAATAATATGAATAAACTTTGTTTTCTCACAGAGATATCCCTGCCTCCCCTGCTATACCAATGGTACCACATCTTCACAGATACTCATTAACAAAGCCCATACTTAAGCTGTTTTGAATACATTATAGGAATATATGTCCCTAAAACATATATGATAGCAGATACATAACTGTTCTTAAAAAGACGTAACAATATAACTAGGGATGAGCGAACTCGAACTGTATAGTTCGGGTTCGTACCGAATTTTGGGGTGTCCGTGACACGGACCCGAACCCGGACATTTTCGTAAAAGTCTGGGTTCGGGTTCGGTGTTCGTCGCTTTCTTGGCGCTTTTGTGACGCTTTCTTGGCGCTTTTTGAAAGGCTGCAAAGCAGCCAATCAACAAGCGTCATACTACTTGCCCCAAGAGGCCATCACAGCCATGCCTACTATTGGCATGGCTGTGATTGGCCAGAGCACCATGTGACCCAGCCTCTATTTAAGCTGGAGTCACATAGCGCCGCCCGTCACTCTGCTCTGATTAGCGTAGGGAGAGGTTGCGGCTGCGACAGTAGGGCGAGATTAGGCAGATTAACTCCTCCAAAGGACTTGATTAATCGATCGATCTGCAGCTGTGCATCATTGAGCTGCTGAAATTCAAATGCTCACAGTTTTTAGGCTGCCCAGACCGTTTGTCAGTCACTTTTTTCTGGGGTGATCGGCGGCCATTTTGTGTCTTCTGCGGTGCTGCGACCAAGTGCATCCAAGCTGCGACCAAGTGCATTTAACCCTCAATGGTGTGGTTGTTTTTTGGCTAAAGCCTACATCAGGGTGAAGCTGTCACACCAAGTGCATTTAACCAGCAATAGTCTGTTTATTTTTTGGCCATATACTACATCAGGGGCAAGCTGCGCCTGTCACCAAGTGCATTTAACCCTCAATGGTGTGGTTGTTTTTTGGCTAAAGCCTACATCAGGGTGAAGCTGTCACACCAAGTGCATTTAACCAGCAATAGTCTGTTAATTTTTTGGCCATATACTAAATCAGGGGCAAGCTGCGCCCGTCACCAAGTGCATTTAACCAGAAATAGTCTGTTCATTTTTTGGCCATATACTACATCAGGGGCAAGCTGCGCCCGTCACCAAGTGCATTTAACCCTCAGTAGTGTGGTTGGTCAAGCTGTCACACCAAGTGCATTTAACCAGCAATAGTCTGTTCATTTTTTGGCCATATACTACATCAGGGGCAAGCTGCGCCCGTCACCAAGTGCATTTAACCCTCAGTAGTGTGGTTGGTCAAGCTGTCACAGCAAGTGCATTTAACCAGCAATAGTCTGTTCATTTTTTGGCCATATACTACATCAGGGGCAAGCTGCGCCTGTCACCAAGTGCATTTAACCCTCAATGGTGTGGTTGTTTTTTGGCTAAAGCCTACATCAGGGTGAAGCTGTCACACCAAGTGCATTTAACCAGCAATAGTCTGTTCATTTTTTGGCCATATACTACATCAGGGGCAAGCTGCGCCCGTCACCAAGTGCATTTAACCCTCAGTAGTGTGATTGGTCAAGATGTCACACCAAGTGCATTTAACCAGCAATAGTGTGGTTATTTTTTGGCCATATCCCAGTCTAATTCTGTCACTAAATCCATACCGGTCACCAAGCGCCTAAATACTAGGCCTCAAATTTATATCCTGCTAAATCTGTCGTTACCGCTGTACTGTTGTGGCTGGGCAAGTTATTTAGTGTCCGTCAAAGCACATTTTTTGTTCAGGGTTGAAATACAATTCCCAATTTAGCAATTTCATAATTTAGTGGTTTCTGCTATATCAGAGCTATTTGAAATCTATCCCTAAAAGGGTATATAATATTCAAGGTGCACATAGGGTCATTCAGAATAACTTCACACACACGCTACTGTGCATTTCCAAGTCTAATTCTGTCACTAAATCCATACCGGTCACCCAGCGCCTAAATAGTAGGCCTCAAATTTATATCCCGCTAAATCTGTCGTTACCGCTGTCCTGTTGTGGATGGGCAAGTTATTTAGTGTCCGTCAAAGCACATTTTTTGTTCTGGGTTGAAATACAATTCCCAATTTAGCAATTTCATAATTTAGTGGTTTCTGCTATATCAGAGCTATTTGAAATCTATCCCTAAAAGGGTATATAATATTCAAGGTGCCCATTGGGTCATTCAGAATAACTTCACACACACGCTACTGTGCATTTCCAAGTCTAATTCTGTCACTAAATCCATACCGGTCACCCAGCGCCTAAATAGTAGGCCTCAAATTTATATCCCGCTAAATCTGTCGTTACCGCTGTCCTGTTGTGGATGGGCAAGTTATTTAGTGTCCGCCAAAGCACATTTTTTGTTTGGGTTGAAATACAATTCCCAATTTAGCAATTTCATAATTTAGTGGTTTCTGCTATATCAGAACTATTTGAAATCTATCCCTAAAAGGGTATATAATATTCAAGGTGCAGATAGGGTCATTCAGAATAACTTCACACACACGCTACTGTGCATTTCCAAGTCTAATTCTGTCAGTAAATCCATACCGGTCACCCAGCGCCTAAATACTAGGCCTCAAATTTATATCCCGCTACATCTGTCGTTACCGCTGTACTGTTGTGGCTGGGCAAGTTATTTAGTGTCCGTTAAAGCACATTTTTTGTTCTGGGTTGAAATACAATTCCCAATTTAGCAATTTCATAATTTAGTGGTTTCTGCTATATCAGAGCTATTTGAAATCTATCCCTAAAAGGGTATATAATATTCAAGGTGCACATAGGGTCATTCAGAATAACTTCACACACACGCTACTGTGCATTTCCAAGTCTAATTCTGTCACTAAATCCATACCGGTCACCCAGCGCCTAAATAGTAGGCCTCAAATTTATATCCCGCTAAATCTGTCGTTACCGCTGTCCTGTTGTGGATGGGCAAGTTATTTAGTGTCCGTCAAAGCACATTTTTTGTTCTGGGTTGAAATACAATTCCCAATTTAGCAATTTCATAATTTAGTGGTTTCTGCTATATCAGAGCTATTTGAAATCTATCCCTAAAAGGGTATATAATATTCAAGGTGCACATAGGGTCATTCAGAATAACTTCACACACACGCTACTGTGCATTTCCAAGTCTAATTCTGTCACTAAATCCATACCGGTCACCCAGCGCCTAAATAGTAGGCCTCAAATTTATATCCCGCTAAATCTGTCGTTACCGCTGTCCTGTTGTGGATGGGCAAGTTATTTAGTGTCCGTCAAAGCACATTTTTTGTTCTGGGTTGAAATACAATTCCCAATTTAGCAATTTCATAATTTAGTGGTTTCTGCTATATCAGAGCTATTTGAAATCTATCCCTAAAAGGGTATATAATATTCAAGGTGCACATAGGGTCATTCAGAATAACTTCACACACACGCTACTGTGCATTTCCAAGTCTAATTCTGTCACTAAATCCATACCGGTCACTCAGCGCCTAAATAGTAGGCCTCAAATTTATATCCCGCTAAATCTGTCGTTACCGCTGTCCTGTTGTGGATGGGCAAGTTATTTCGTGTCCGTCAAAGCACATTTTTTGTTCTGGGTTGAAATACAATTCCCAATTTAGCAATTTCATAAATTAGTGGTTTCTGCTATATCAGAGCTATTTGAAATCTATCCCTAAAAGGGTATATAATATTCAAGGTGCACATAGGGTCATTCAGAATAACTTCACACACACGCTACTGTGCATTTCCAAGTCTAATTCTGTCACTAAATCCATACCGGTCACCCAGCGCCTAAATAGTAGGCCTCAAATTTATATCCCGCTAAATCTGTCGTTACCGCTGTCCTGTTGTGGATGGGCAAGTTATTTAGTGTCCGTCAAAGCACATTTTTTGTTCTGGGTTGAAATACAATTCCCAATTTAGCAATTTCATAATTTAGTGGTTTCTGCTATATCAGAGCTATTTGAAATCTATCCCTAAAAGGGTATATAATATTCAAGGTGCACATAGGGTCATTCAGAATAACTTCACACACACGCTACTGTGCATTTCCAAGTCTAATTCTGTCACTAAATCCATACCGGTCACTCAGCGCCTAAATAGTAGGCCTCAAATTTATATCCCGCTACATCTGTCGTTACCGCTGTACTGTTGTGGCTGGGCAAGTTATTTAGTGTCCGTCAAAGCACATTTTTTGTTCAGGGTTGAAATACAATTCCCAATTTAGCAATTTCATAATTTAGTGGTTTCTGCTATATCAGAGCTATTTGAAATCTATCCCTAAAAGGGTATATAATATTCAAGGTGCGCATAGGGTCATTCAGAATAACTTCACACACACGCTACTGTGCATTTCCAAGTCAAATTCTGTCACTAAATCCATACTGGTCACCCAGCGCCTAAATACTAGGCCTCAAATTTATATCCCGCTGAATTTGAATACAATACATTGGGCCAAATAATATTTTTGTTGTTGTGGTGAACCATAACAATGAGGAAAACATCTAGTAAGGGACGCGGACGTGGACATGGTCGTGGTGGTGTTAGTGGACCCTCTGGTGCTGGGAGAGGACGTGGCCGTTCTGCCACATCCACACGTCCTAGTGTACCAACTACCTCAGGTCCCAGTAGCCGCCAGAATTTACAGCGATATATGGTGGGGCCCAATGCCGTTCTAAGGATGGTAAGGCCTGAGCAGGTACAGGCATTAGTCAATTGGGTGGCCGACAGTGGATCCAGCACGTTCACATTATCTCCCACCCAGTCTTCTGCAGAAAGCGCACAGATGGCGCCTGAAAACCAACCCCATCAGTCTGTCACATCACCCCCATGCATACCAGGGAAACTGTCTCAGCCTCAAGTTATGCAGCAGTCTCTTATGCTGTTTGAAGACTCCGCTGGCAGGGTTTCCCAAGGGCATCCACCTAGCCCTTCCCCAGCGGTGAAAGACATAGAATGCACTGACGCACAACCACTTATGTTTTCCTGATGATGAGGACATGGGAATACCACCTCAGCATGTCTCTGATGATGACGAAACACAGGTGCCAACTGCTGCGTCTTTCTGCAGTGTGCAGACTGAACAGGAGGTCAGGGATCAAGACTGGGTGGAAGACGATGCAGGGGACGATGAGGTCCTAGACCCCACATGGAATGAAGGTCGTGCCACTGACTTTCACAGTTCGGAGGAAGAGGCAGTGGTGAGACCGAGCCAACAGCGTAGCAAAAGAGGGAGCAGTGGGCAAAAGCAGAACACCCGCCGCCAAGAGACTCCGCCTGCTACTGACCGCCGCCATCTGGGACCGAGCACCCCAAAGGCAGCTTCAAGGAGTTCCCTGGCATGGCACTTCTTCAAACAATGTGCTGACGACAAGACCCGAGTGGTTTGCACGCTGTGCCATCAGAGCCTGAAGCGAGGCATTAACGTTCTGAACCTGAGCACAACCTGCATGACCAGGCACCTGCATGCAAAGCATGAACTGCAGTGGAGTAAACACCTTAAAACCAAGGAAGTCACTCAGGCTCCCCCTGCTACCTCCTATGCTGCTGCCGCCTCGGCCTCTTCCTCTGCCTCTGGAGGAACGTTGGCACCTGCCGCCCAGCAAACAGGGGATGTACCACCAACACCACCACCACCTCCGTCACCAAGCGTCTCAACCATGTCACACGGCAGCGTTCCACGGCAGCTCTCCATCTCACAAACATTTGAGAGAAAGCGTAAATTCCCACCTAGCCACCCTCGATCCCTGGCCCTGAATGCCAGCATTTCTAAACTACTGGCCTATGAAATGCTGTCATTTAGGCTGGTGAACACAGACAGCTTCAAACAGCTCATGTCGCTTGCTGTCCCACAGTATGTTGTTCCCAGCCGCCACTACTTCTCCAAGAGAGCCGTGCCTTCCCTGAACAACCAAGTATCCGATAAAATCAAGTGTGCACTGCGCAACGCCATCTGTAGCAAGGTCCACCTAACCACAGATACGTGGACCAGTAAGCACGGCCAGGGACGCTATATCTCCCTAACTGCACACTGGGTAAATGTAGTGGCAGCTGGGCCCCAGGCGGAGAGCTGTTTAGCGCACGTCCTTCCGCCGCCAAGGATCGCAGGGCAACATTCTTTGCCTCCTGTTGCCACCTCCTCCTTCTCGGCTTCCTCCTCCTCTTCTTCCACCTGCTCATCCAGTCAGCCACACACCTTCACCACCAACTTCAGCACAGCCCGGGGTAAACGTCAGCTGGCCATTCTGAAAATCATATGTTTGGGGGACAGGCCCCACATCGCACAGGAGTTGTGGCGGGGTATAGAACAACAGACCGACGAGTGGTTGCTGCCGGTGAGCCTCAAGCTCGGCCTGGTGGTGTGTGATAATGGGCGAAATCTCGTTGCAGCTCTGGGACTAGCCAATTTGACGCACATCCCTTGCTTGGCGCATGTGCTGAATTTGGTGGTGTAGAAGTTCATTCACAACTACCCCGACATGTCAGAGCTGCTGCATAAAGTGCGGGCCGTCTGTTCGCGCTTCCGGCGTTCACATCCTGCTGCTGCTCGCCTGTCTGCGCTACAGCGTAACTTCGGCCTTCCCGCTCACCGCCTCATATGCGACGTGCCCACCAGGTGGAACTCCACCTTGCACATTCTGGACAGACTGTGCGAGCAGCAGCAGGCCATAGTGGAGTTTCAGCTGCAGCACGCACGGGTCAGTCGCACTACAGAACAGCACCACTTCACCACCAATGACTGGGCCTCCATGCGAGACCTGTGTGCCCTGTTGCGCTGTTTCGAGTACTCCACCAACATGGCCAGTGGCGATGACGCCGTTATCAGCGTTACAATACCACTTCTATGTTTCCTTGAGAAAACACTTAGGGCGATGATGGAAGAGGAGGTGGCCCAGGAGGAGGAGGAGGAGGAGGAGGAGGAAGAGGGGTCATTTTTAGCACTTTCAGGCCAGTCTCTTCGAAGTGACTCAGAGGGAGGTTTTTGGCAACAGCAGAGGCCAGGTGTCATGGTCTTACCTTCTTGCTGTTCTCCTTCGTTTGACATGTGCTGGCGGCCATCTTGGTTTCTGGGTTTCTTGTAACCTCCCACCCTGCGGCTTCTCCTTCCCACTGGGAGGAGCTGGATGCCTAGCTCATATATATAGGAGGTCTGTGGCTTCAGTTCCTTGCTTGGTCCTCCTGTGTTCACATGCTTCTAAGACTGCTGCTGCTTCTGGTTCCTGATCCTGGCTTCGTCTGACTACCCTGCTGGTTCCTGATCCAGGCTTCGTCTGACTACCCTTCTGGTTCCTGACCTCTGGCTTCGCAAGACCCTGCTTCGGTTTAGCCATCCGTTTGGACTTTTGCCTGACAGCTTGATTTTCAATAAAGCCTTCTTA